>NC_064410.1:52242500-52560000 GCF_023375975.1 Astyanax mexicanus | reverse complement strand
AAATACTTAAAAATAGAAAATACAAACAGGAACTGCAGTAATTATTACTGTAAATAGTGAACAGGTATCTCCCAGAATGATCTATAATTATTCAGTTCTGTGTGTGTTTTATAGAGATAGACCAAGGACTCTCTTTCTCTCTCTCTCTCTCTCTCTCTCTCTCATTGTTATTTTCCTGCTGTTCCTGTCCTCCTCTCTCTGGGCAGTGTTACCTGTGACCTGTTCGCTTTGCTCTTTTCTAAATTTAATGCTGGCAGATGAGAGCTTTGTAGCAGTCTGTCTCCCACTGAGCTCAGTGTCCACTTCCACTTCTCATAACAGTGCTGAAGATCTGAATGGGTTGTCAGTGAGGCTGTGGCTTTAATGATGATGCCAGTGGGTCTCCCAGCAGACCTCATTTACTGATCAGTAGCAGCAGTAACCTCTGCATTCACAACTACACAAGTATTAACCTCATCTCTCTCTTACACACACACACACACACACACACATTCACAACAGCTCAAACACTGCTCTCCTCTATTACTACTACTACTCCTCCCTCTACCTTCATGTGTCATTCTTCTTCTGAGCTATCACAGTAACCACAGTATGATGGTGATTATATTCTCCTCTCTGTCTTTCCTTTTCTCATCTTTGTATTGAAGAAATGTATCTGGTTTTGATGTAAATAAGTATTTGCCTAAATATAAATTCAATAAAGTAAATGGATTACAAAAAAAAATGGTGATTTAGACTGTGATTTAAAAGTCACAATTTAGACTGTTAAATTGTAAAGGGAATATTATTTCAACAATGCATCAAACATAAAACAAATAAATTATTATATTACCATTGTTATTTTATTTTATATAACATTATTGAGACAGTTGTCTGAGACATATCGACATTGTGAGTGAATTCAAAGTTTTTGTAGTATCTGTTTTTTCCCAAATAAAAAAATAAATAAATACGATTTTTTTCTTTTCTCCACTTCTTCTCTTCTTCTTTCCCCTCATTTTCTCTTCTAAACTATTCACTACTAAATGTTCCTTTTTTTCTCTCTTTTTACTCTTCTGCTTTTTTTTCTTTTTAAATTACTCTTCCCTCTTCCACTCACTTTTCTCTTTCATGCTCATATCTGCTTTTTTCATTTGTTCTTCACTGTTCTCCTCTCTTTTTTACAAATCTTATATCCTTTAAACTCATCACTTCTTTTCTTCTATTATCTTCTTTTTTCACTGCTGTTTCTTTTCCTCTCCTTCATTTCTCCTTTCTTCTCATTCCTTTGTTCCCTTTTTTTTCCTCTAAACTCTCATTTTCATAAACTTTTCTCTTTTATTCTTCACTCTTCTCCACTCTCTTCACTCCTTTTCTCCTCTAAACGCCACATGAATTCACTTCTTCTTTCCACTCCTCTTCTCTTCTCCATTCCTCTCTACCTCTCTCCACTCATCTCTTTTTGAGTTCTATGTTCTCTTCTTCACTCTTCCTCTGTTCACTCTTCTCTGTGTCCTCCAGATCCCCTCCACGGTGCGCTCCATCCATCAGGATAAGATTTTGGCTCTGAGGCAGCAGACGCAGTTCCTGTGGGAGGCCTACTTCTCATCAGTGGAGAAGATTGTACTCACCACTCTGGAAGTGAGTGATGAGCTCTGTCTTTCTTCTCTCTCTCACTATTGTCTCTGTGCCAATCAGCATGCTGCTCAGGAGAGTGTGGCTTAAACCCACTGCAAACTGTGCAATAATTAGTCTTATAGGTGTAGTGCACATTACACTGTATGAGATGATGACTGTACATTCCTGACCAAATTCTACAGAAGTACAGTATAATGTTCACATCTGCTTCTGTAGGATTAGATCATAAAGCTTTTCTGACTTTTTTGACTCTGTTTAAACACTTATACAGAAACAAAAAGTGACACAAAACAAATTATTTTTAAAATAATTATGTATTACTATTATTATATATGTTTTACAAAGTACTTTTACTTGAAATACAGCTCTGGAAAAACGAGACCACTTCAGTTTCTGTTGCTATTTATAGGTTTATGTTTGAGTAAAATGAAAATTGTTGTTTTATTCTATAAACTACAGACAACATTTCTCCCAAATTCCAAATTAAAATATTATCATTTAGAGCATTTATTTGCAAAAAAATGAGACATGGCTGAAATAAAAAAAGATGCAGTTCATGTTTATGAAGTACTAAGAGTTCGGAAATCAATATTTGGTGGAATTGCCCTGGTTTTTAATTTAATTTTTTAATTTTTTAATTTAATTTTCATGCATCTTGGCATGTTCTCCTCCACCAGTCTTACACACTGTTTTTGGATCACTTTATGGCACTCCTGGTGCAAACATTTAAGCAGTTCAGCTTGATTAGATGGTGAAATATCATGAAAATAATGTGAGATGCCCTGTGATTCCCACCCCTAGTAAATATACCTTGACATAGTGTAAAGGACATAGTTTTGTACAAGTAAAAAACTTGTATCTTAATAATTGGTTTCTTTACAGAAGAGGTAAAAACCTTAACTTTTAATGGATGTCAGGCAGGATTTGTACGGTCATGAAAAACCTGGAAAAGTAATGTAATCTTAAAATACCAATTTCCAGGTCTGGATAAGTTTTGGAAAAATAGAAATAATTAAAGTTTTGGAAAAGTCATGGAAATTTGCTCTACAACCCTTGTGTTTCTATTTATTGACGGAGAAAAGCTATTTTAAGCTAACAAGTACATTAGCTCAGACTTAGGATCTGATTTTATTATTATTGAAGAATTTATTGGTTATATTATTAATATTGGATTATAGTTTATATTGGTTATATTGTCCATGTCTGCACTGATGTTTTAAAAAGCATACGGTCATGAAAATTTGCCTTCAAGTCATGGAAAAGTAATGGAAATTGTAAAAAGTGGTCAAAAGTGAATGAACCCTGGTCAGAGTAGATTTTGAAGTATTTCTATTGGTCCATTAATTTAATCATTAAAATATTGAAATGTGAAGGACAAATATCAAATTCACTTAATGTAAAAAAAAAAATGCAAAAAGTGAGATACATATAGTTTAGCTCGACAGCATTGATCAAGATACTGTATTAAAATCTGAAGCTTATCTGAGTATCTGTAGGTTAACAGCTTCCTTGTAGAGTCGTACATAACAGTAACAAGACAGGCTGAAAACCTGATTTGTCACAGACTTGGTCTAGTCTGATGAAATCCAGACCTCAGCTCAGGCTGCTTCTTCCAGCAGCTCTTTGAATGCCAGACCTGTAGACTCCTGTAGAAAGTGATATTCTCTCATGCTTACAGAAGCACAGTGAGATTACAGTATAAAGACTACCTGAGAGTGAAAACAGTCCAGCTAATTTCTGTTAAGCTGTTAGAGCAGCGGAAGGTAATTGTTCTCCCTTTCTGTCCCCTGCAAATTGTTAGATTCAAGCCCTATTAGTGATAAAAGGGAAATAAATGTTGCTGTTAACTGTCATTTTCTCCCTGCGTGCCATCTCATTGCTAAGATCAATGCTCAGGGTGCTTCAGGGTTGACTAGGAATGTAATTGATTCCGCAAGCTGGTGTCTCAAGGCAGCCTGCCTGGCCATCGCTCTCCTCTGTTCTCTGTTTACCATTGTGGAAGTGTTTGATGCAGCAACTTGATATTAACATTAAGGAAAAATGTAGCATTTAAAGCTTCCAGATCTCTGCGATAGACTCCAGTGAATAACAGACATCATAGAGAGCACTATCATGGTCTCGCAGGACTCTCTACTGAGACCATTTTCCTTATATATTACTTTTATTGCCTTTTTAAAAATGTTTGTTAAAAAAAGTTTGTTAGTTGTATTGAAATGAGGATACATTCCAAAACACAAACAGAAGATTTGGCAGCATATTAGTAACACAGCATGCTGCAGTTTTCAAACATGTATTTCAAACATGCTCATTTATTTTTCTTCCTAAATCAAAGGTATTAAAAATTTGTTTATCCTGCTTTTATTAAAATAATTATCTTTACTATCCAGAGAAGGCACCATCATTCCAGAGAAGACAGTTCTTCTGTTTATAGATCAATTATGGGGCGTTATACCTCTCTAGGCGTTAGGCCTAGAAGAATAATAGCCCTATTCTTTTAGCCATAATGCACTAAAGGAATTAGACAAGCTGAGTGTGTGCATTTGCACATATGTCTCAGCAATGGATGTACTTCAAAAAGTCTAAAAAGAAAAAAATTGAGATCACTTCAGTTTCTGAATCAGTTTCTCTGATTTTGCTATTTATAGGTATATGTTTGAGTAAAATTAACATTGTTGTTTTATTCTATAAACTACAAACAACTTTTCTCCCAAATTCCAAATAAAAATATTGTCATTTAGAGCATTTATTTGCAGAAAATGAGAAATGGCTGAAATAACAAAAAAGATGCAGAACTTTCAGACCTCAAATAATGCAAAGAAAAAAAGTTGATGTTCATAAAGTTTGATGAGTTCAGAAATCAGTGTTTGATGGAATAACCCTGTTTTTTAATCACAGTTTTCACATCACGTGTTCTCCTCCACCAGTCTTACAGACTGCTTTTGGATAACTATTCCACTCCTGGTGCAAATATTCAATATTTTTATCCAGAGCTGTATATTGCATAATTCTAACTAAGCTAATGATAACCAGCATTTCCTACTTGATTCAGGGCAGTGCTTGTCAAATAGATGATTTCTTAAAAAAAAACTAAATGCTTCTTAATTAGTTTTTTTAATATATATATACATAAGAGATGTCACAGAAACCACATTAACGTAGAACCATTAGCACTATTTACGCTTTTTGTGCTACCTGCTCTACTTTTCTTTCCTCACATCCTAGTAATACCGAATACCATGGTAATATCAGGAGATGATATTAATGTACTAAAAAGTAGATGCTACCAAATTTAAATGCAGATCTCAATCCCTCACCATGAAGTTTGTGCACAATCCTATTTTCATTGTGTGCTGCTGGTAATGGACTACAATACACAGCAATAACAGTTTGTTTCAAAGTTTCACATCAGTCTGATGGATTCAGTCTATCCAATTTAGCATTTCCCTTTATCAAGTCATTAGTGTGATGATCACTCAGCAGAAAACAAGAGCAGGTCGCACTAGACACGTCGAGGCTCTGATATGTTTGCGGGATTGAAAAGAAGACGGAGGGAGCGATGAGTAAATGATTTTAATTCAGTCGGAGATAAGCGAGCTTTGGTTAGCTTTGCTTTCATCCAGAATTAAAGGCCTTTCTTTTTCCAGTCTGAGTCAGATCTGTGTATTTTGATAGCAGTGAAAACTCCCCCCATATCTGTTGTATAATTGCCTGTCCATATGCGCTTGCTCAATTATAGTCCGCATCCAGACACATACTGCAGCTTCCCACCCTGCTACTATCAACCTCTCACAGCAGTCCAGCAGTTCACCCAGGAGGACAGGGTGGTGGTTGTTGTTTGTCTGCCCAGAGTTGTGGGGTTGCAGCCATAACCGTGGCTATCCAAACTGTTGTTTTTATTTATCGTGCGCCGTTCGGTAGATTGCGACTGTTCCGCCGCGAAATTGAATCGTCAATCACATGCCTTCAGGTCCGGCCAGGACTTTGTAGGTACGCAGGTTTCTGGCCAGGCAAGAGAAACGGCCTTTCAGCCCCTTCTTCTGATTGCATTTTTAAGATGACAAGGGCTTTTATTGTGAGGGCAAAAGGAGTACGAGTTAATCTTTTCAGCTGAGTCAAATGGTTATTGACTGGCCTCAGGGGGGCCCGAGAAAACAGAGGTGGCCGGTGTGGAGGGAGAACCACCGAAATGAGCTTTTTCCACCCTTTTCGCCACCTCAGATTAAATTTTATGCCCCCTTTTTGTCGGTTGTATTACAAAGCGCCTCAGGGCTAGCATTAAGAATCCACAACAAACACACAATTGCTGAATTGCTGAGCCATCCAGCTCCCCATCAGAAGCGATTCCACAGTTGCCAGCGATTACGCTGTCACCGAGCCAGCATGCCGTCTCACCCAAGGGCGCGATATAAGCGGCAAAAACTATCGGTTCAATCTATGTCTCTTTTTACCGCGGCCGTTCGCCGTTAAGGGCCCCACTCAAGGCCGCAGGAGCCGTAGCTCCTCCGAGTGCCGGCAGCGACGCGCTGGCACCCAGACAGACCTGGGCGTGCAGCGGCTGGTTGTTTATAGAGCCAGGGCTGCACCGCGCTTGACATTTCAATTAGATGTGTTTGAGTGAAGCCTCTACACGTTCATTATTGCACGTTTACAGCAATTTATTCAGCTGAAGTCAATGCTCTGTATCCAGGCTCTGAATAGTGACAGAGTAATTAGCCCATTCCCTCCTTGCTGAGGCTTTTACAGCCCGATGTAAACGCAGCTCCAGGCTGACTTAACACTTCCTTTTTTGCCCATGACTGCAGATCATTCAGGACCGGGTTCTCCAGCACACGGCTCGCAGCAGTCTCATGTGGAACAGCCATCCTGGAGGCCTCTTCACCCTACCCCAGTACTCCTCCTATCTCGGAGACTTCCCCTTCTACTACGCTGGACTTGGTAAGAGCCTTTTAACGTGACTGCATAAGGTGCTGTGTTTGAATTATGTTATGTTTTTGGAAGTCAGTATTCTTGTTAAGATTATGGATATGTATGGTTATGCATAATGGGTTATCATGTGCAATTATACCACAGTGTAAGACCCTGCAATGTAATTGGCTGAGAGACAATCTGTGCATGCAGTTATTACACAATAATAACACTGTAGTCAAAGGTTCTCCAAAGCTCACCAAGCAATGACACCTTGTGCTTACACCTCACCAAAACTCTGCAGCCATACAGAAAGCAGCAGCACTAACGACACCAACATCGACCATATTAATCACATCAAGTGCAAAAAATCTTTGAAGCACTGAATCTGTGAACCTCCTAAAACCAAACGGACATCATCTCAGACAGGGGGTCTTTACCTGTGCTGCTACAGTGCAGTGGTTTGGGAGAGAAGTGAAAGTGAAAGACCACTTCTAGCTACATCAACCTGTTTCTCATCCACATCTATGGGTCTTTCTCCCAATCGCTCACACGTCCACTTATTTCAGCGCCACTGAGATCATTGGCGAGAAAATGCTGCTACACCTCAAGGCGCTCAGTGATAGTTAATTTCTCCCTATGAATGATAATGAGCTCATCCTCAGATGGAGAAGTGTAAAAACTCACAATAGAGAACTTGACGATGATGATGAGTAAAGCAGTACAAAATATGGAAAAAAAAAAATTTTGATTCTTTCTTACTTTATTTGTAATAAATCTGTAATTATTTGTAATTATCTGTAACTATTTGCACTGTTAATAAACACAGAGCATATTTTTCCATCCTCTTTGTCTTAAAATAAACAGTAATAACAGAATTGTGGTATTGTCACAATAATACACTCAAGTTTCTTGCTATAAATGGTAATATTAGATGTAGTGCACGACTGCAGCACATCAGTGCCAATATTACATGTTATAGCAAAAACCTTGAGTGTATTATTGTTTAAGTATTTTATATTTTGTGTATTCCAGGTAAATATAGCATTATTAGGGCGATTATTGTTTTCTGATGAGCAAGTAATGTGCTATTACGGGGGAATTTTGTGTTATAAACAAGTATTATATTACACTTAATGATTGTGTTATTACCAGTGAATTTTGTGGTTTGGAAAAGTATTAAGTTATGGGCAATTTTGCTATATTAGGAAAATACCGTATTATTAAGGGAAATTGCTGTATTTGTTGTAGACGTTTTTTTTTTTTATATTAAGTGGAATCACTATCAAGCATTGTAAAATAGTTATTACAGAGAAATATTGTGTTACAAAGGGCAAGTGTTGTTATTACATGGAAATACTGTGTTATTACAGGAAGGAATTGCGTTATTACAGAAAAGTGCTATGTTAAATTGTGCTGAAAAGGCCAGTTACTGTGTTATTAAGGTAATTTATTTTGTCAAAGTTTAATGTTAGTACACTTTAATGTATTTTATTTGTTTTATTTGTATTTATTTGTATTTTAATTGTTAGAGCTAGAAAAGGCTTTTATTCTGGACCTAAAAGGAATTAAACCGACATTTAAAGCTTTAAATGTGTTCTAATTAAATTAAATATTAGAAATGGATCAACAATTAACAGACTTATTCACAGACTGTACACTGCAGCATTGTGTTATAGTGACATCATCGGTGATACATCATGTTACCTAAACTGTGTCTAAAATCAGGCCTTTTTTTTTTTTTTTTTCTTACTTTCCACCCTGCAGAGTTTTAATTGGCAGAGAAGATGAGGCACTCAGCGCTGTCATTTCCAAATTTAGACGCATAGCTAAGCAATGGCCTATTGTGCGATGTGATAGATTATTGAATTGGCCAGAGTAATTGGATGGCAAAATCCATATTTGCAGGCTGGAGTCATACATCGCTTCTGTTGCTAAAGCACCCACGCATGCCTCTATCTTAATCTGCAGCACTTGTCACCGCAATCAATAAAAGGCTGTTGATTGAGCACCTCTTGTTAGCGCTAAAATTAAAAAAAGAGATTATGTCACCCATTCGTCTCCAGAGCTGCAATTAAATATGGTGAGATGAGGAGAGCGGCTTTGTCATTTCTGTTCCATAACAGAGACCCGCAGACGCATTAACTCCAATGGTTTGGTGAGATAAGAAAGGACATCAGAGAAAACCCAGAAACGCTGTGTGTTGTGTGTTATAGCTGACCTGATAATAATACCTGGTTCCTGAATTAAGCTTCATTAGTGCTGTTTGATTAACAGTTACTGTCTTGATAATAGTGTCTCTTTGTTTTTTGTCTTTTAGGGATCAAACCGAACTCCAAGTTCACTGCAGTCATTCATGCAGTCACCCCCCTGGTTTCCCAGTCCCAGCCCATCCTCAAGCTCCTGGTGGCCGTCGCCAAATCTCAGTACTGTGCTCAGGTATCAGCACCTACACCACCTACAACACCTACAAAACGTACAACACCATCTCCTGCCTGGCTGCTGTGGATCCAGCATTTAATACACGTGGTGCAGACAGTGCTCAGACTGATTTGAGTAGCATTTACTGAACTAATGTCCTGAAATTAGAGCTCGGCTCACGTGTCCAATCTGAGGGACAGTGGTAAAATGCCATTTTCACCAGTTTCAGGCATAAATATGATCCATTCTGTGTTTTATGCAAGAAATTGCAGTATAGTGTGATAGATTTTCTTCACATATGTCAAATTTCTTCACATATGTGATAGATTTTCTTCACATATGTCAAATGTTTATGATAAATCAAAAAAATCAAACTAAATTTCTGTCCAATTTAGAGTAGGATGGATCCCACCCACAAATGGGTGGAAATGAGGCTGATTATCTACTACAGTACCCCAGTTTGGGCAGCTTGTCGTCGCCAAATTTACAAGGAATTTTCTCAGACTCTTAAAGCCAGGCATAAATGAGTAATGGTGTCTTAAAAATGTATTAATGGAAGACTTCATTCAGTGAAGTCTAAACAGTGGCTAGACAGAGCCTGTGTGCTCAAATAATATGCACAGAGAGAATAACACAGTTTGAACTGTAAGGGCCATAGCTAATGTAATACTAAATATTTAACTGTGCAGTATGTCAGTATGTGTTTATTAGTTCACATATATATTAGAGTAAATAGAAATAACATTAATAAAGAGTGATATATATATATATATATATATATATATATACATATATATATATATATATATATATATATATATATATATATATATATATATGTATATATATATATATATGGCAGTGTTTAATTAAATTAAATCAGGTGTGTGGCTGCTGCCGATGATGGTGGTAGTGGAATTAAACAAATCCATGTGTTGGCTAGAGGCATCTTAGAGAAATCAAACCATCATATAAATTCAACTTTCATGACGGAGCAATGCTTCACGTTAAGTTTTACCTTAATCCTTGTAAGAATCTTAAGAGCTACTGTATGAATGAGTTCAGGCTGCAGCTGGGTATTTACTCCAGCTTGCTGAAAATAGGACACATTATTTGGCCATGATCAGGTCAGGTGGCAGTTTGTTTGAGATGAGAATGAGATCTGAACACTATTCAACCCAGATGTCCGATGTACTCCTCTAGTTTACAGGTAATTACAGTAGTAACACTATATTAAGTGGTCATAATTAGACTCTTAACCTGACATATTGTGTAGCAGCATCTAAGTATCCAGTAAATCATTAAGATGCCTTAACTGAAGACTGAGATCAGTTTTTTTCACTTTATTTGGAGTGTCAAAGTTCATATCACATGTAGATATTTAAAATTCTCTGTTATACAGATGTTGCTTATAGCGATCTGTAACTGGCTCTTACCTGGATTAGGATGAGATTGAGAGATTGTTCTTAGATTTAGGTTAGGGTTATAACTAGATTTCGATTGAGGTTAAGGTTAGCACTGGGGTTTGGATTAGGTTTGATGGTTAGGATTAAGCTTTGTGTTGAGGTTAGGATTAGGTTCTGGACTGAGGTCAAGGCTAGGTTCTGGTTTTCGGTTAAGTATTGATTATTGATTAATGGAAATTACAGAATAAGTCTACTTCATGTCTTACATATCAACACAACATCTACTTACAATAAGTATAATGATTTACCTTAATGAATGTGTTACTGATCCTCTTTTAAACGATTATTAGACGTTTATTAAACAATTGACCACTTCAAATACAGTGTTAC
The DNA here is from genome assembly GCF_023375975.1 of Astyanax mexicanus. Lineage (NCBI taxonomy): Eukaryota > Metazoa > Chordata > Actinopteri > Characiformes > Acestrorhamphidae > Astyanax > Astyanax mexicanus. The sequence goes on along the minus strand of NC_064410.1, from coordinate 52,549,261 downwards.
CCACTTCTACCTGCAGACAGCTCTGATTTTACAGGTTTACAGTATTTTAATGTGTCCATATTGTCACACTGATATATGCCTGCATCCAACTCTATGTAGCTGTTCTGTTGTTTGCCAAAGAATGCCATTAAATGGCATAAGTTATAAAAGGTGAAAGGTCACCGGCGCTCTTCGGCCGTCGTCTGCTGTCTGCCCACTCCACGGCGATTGGATCCTTTGGGCAGCAGAAGTGGTTTGAAGTGGCGTCTTTGTGCGTGTGTGGATGCCTGGTCTGCGCTGCCCCCACTGCAGAAAACCGGTTTGATCCTCTGAGACTAAATAACAGCTCGGACCACCCGATCGCCCGTGTGTTTCCATGGCATCCAGCAGCACCTTCTGCGAAGTTAGCAGCCCTGAGAAACCAGAACGTATCGATTCCTCTCCGCCTCTGAGAAAGAGAGAGGCGAGGAAAGAGGGAGCGGGTGAGCAGAAGAGGGAGAGAATGGAGGGATGGGAGCAGAAGAGAGCAGGACCAATGGATTAAATGCAGGGCGTCCCTGCTGACTGAGCGAGGGGAAATGCACTCGTGTCCTCTCGGCCCGGTGGGGGGGCCCGGAACGCCGCTGCGGCCGCAGAGAGAGCTCGGCTTTGTTTCTCTGAATCGAACGCGCTCCCCTTCCAGAGAAGTGGAGGGACGGGAGTGGCAATTATTCCAGCGCTGCTCTGCTTCCCTTCATCAGGCTGAGCCCCCCGCTCGCAGCGGAACTGGAGGAGGGGGGTGATATAAATAAATGAGGGCGAGAGACACTTTTGAGCAAGTCCTGGCAGGCTTGCTCACTAACAGTGAGGGTCTCCTGCTGTGCGCTACCGTTTCAGTTTCAGAGAGAGCTAGAAAGAGAAAGAGAGAGTGGCTGTGTGGAAGTGTGTGAGTGAATGTGTTTCTCGTACACATCCTCACTCTCTCTAACACACACACACACACACACACACATATACCTCCACCCCCTAGAACAAGGGGAAGCTGATAGAGATACCATCTGCCTTTCAGCTTCTCCAATTAGCGTCAGAGGAAGCCACAGCTAATCACTGTTAAAAATACACCTCAGCTCCTGCCTGCACTTCGCCTCACACTGCTCCCAATCACACCGGCGATGAGTTCCGTTGTTAACAACCATTAACCGTCAGCATTTAGCTTACCCCCCAAAAAAGTGTCATTAGCGTGCTTTTAAACCACGATCTGTTCTGTTCCGTTCTGACGCATTCTCACAAGTAAAAGTTGTGAAAGACTCAAAGCCGAGATGTTTGGCTTCTGATTAGAGCTGTGCAGAACTTAAGCTTATCTGAAAACAGTAACAATGGTTTAGTAATGGTAATAATGGTTTCTGTTATTGTTGGAAGTTGGAATTGTCTCTACTATCGATGAAAGGCATTTTTACTGGACTTTACTGAGAGGGTTAGTAAAGAATTGTGAGAATTTGCCTCAAAAAGGCATCCCATATGTATTAATTAGAGTACTATCTTTCCAGAGAAAACAGTTCCACAGCTTCAGAAATTATATCAATGATTTGAATGGGTGGGAAGATACGTGTGGCAATGTAGTTTAGCTACCTCATAAGGCTCGGCTGAGAGACACTTTTTTGTAAAAATTATATATATATATATATATATATATATATATATATATATATATATATATATATATATATATATATATAAAACAATATTCGTAAACATTTATGAGTGATTCTCAGTTACAATTTAATTTTGTTTTGATAGTACAAAATCGTTTTTTATTTTTTTTTTTTTATAATTTATATAAAAAAGTGACGAACAGCACCACTTTGAGCTAACACATATCCAAACTAATGTTTTTTTCCATTTATTTTCAACCCTGCAAGCACAATATATGTAAAGATATACAGTTTTGAGTATGCCACTTTGAAAACTGTATTAAAACAGTAATTTAATTAATCAATTTAATTTGATAAACCTTCCAGCACTACTATGCCAATATATGTTATTTTACTCTAGTTTTCAATACACCACAGGTATTATTAATATAATCTCAGAGCACCTGAGGTAAAATATACATTAGTCCTGCCACGTTTGAGCGTCAGTATAAAAGACACACCCATCACCACAGGCTGCTGTAATTATTGTGACACTTCAAGGTGACAGATCTTAATTTGGTGGTAAGCTGGGTTTTCTGTCATTTACAGGAACGCTGCATATTACTGTTTTACTTGAAACACATTCAAATCAGCAGCTCATTGGTGGAAATATCAGTATCAGTTAAAGTCAGAGAGATAATCACTGAGAGACACTTGAAGGTGAACGCATAAATTACCCGAGAAACTGAAGCTCACCCAGATCCTGGAGCCGTCACACTCCAGTTATTTTGGTCTGTGCACTGCAGCTCACTCAAATTAGCCATAGCGTTTAAAAGCTAATCTAAATACCCCTCAGAACAGTTTAAGCTGAAATGTGAATCAGGGTGAATTACTGTGTTCCTCTGCCCCCAGAGCCCACCGTAATCGAGGAGAAAACTGGGGAAATGAAAGGAATGAATAGGCATAAATAATCACTCCATTATTGTGCTGTTAATGACTTCTGACTCATCTTTCTCTTTCTGCTTCATTCTTTTCCTCTCTGCCTTTACCCCCTCTCTCATTTTCTACCACTTTCCCTCGCCCCCTCTTTCTCTCTCCCTCTTTTTTTCTCCTGTCTCTCTTTCAGATTATTGTATTGTGGAATTGCGACAAGCCTTTACCTGCCAAGCATCGATGGCCTGCCACCACCGTGCCCGTCATAGTAATCGAAGGAGAGAACAAGGTGGGTCTTCCAGAAACAATATTACTCTCAATACACACTTACACAGGCGCACACACACGTTCTCACACTCTCACACTTCTGCTGCTGAATTCTGAACTCTGTCTGCGTGCTGTTCCTGTATGTTTGTGAGATTGGAGCTCAGGGTTTTGCTGGCCCAGCGGTGTGATATTTATCTGAATCAGACTGAAGAAGTGTCTGAAGATTTAATGAGTCCTGCTCGTCAGTGTGAATGCTGATGCTGAGCCCAGTGATGATGCACAATGTATTGAAAGTTCAGTCATTTTTTATTAGCACAGCCCAGTAAACAGGTCAGCACTCTGATACGGCCTTTAATGCAATAATTCTTAATTCAAATACTATTTAGACTCTTTTCTTATTGATTATGCATGATTTGTTTGATTCGCATTGGAAAAGTTTCACCCATTAACATCATAAACATGCACATGCTTTTATACAACATTGCCATATGCTTTTAAAACACTATAGAATTCAATAGAAGCCAGTATTCAGATATTCTACTCTTTTTCACTTTGTATCAAAAAGGACAATTAGAAATGTTCCAATCTTATGTCGGCCTTATTTCATGAACTAAAACCTATATACTCAGTTCAATCTGATTTTTCATATTATGACCACTTCCTTGTCTCTACACTCACTGCCACTCACATATCAGCTCCACTAAGCATGCAGCACATTTTGTAGTTGTAGTAATAGATCAGGTACAGCAGTGCTGCTGGAGTTTTTAAACACTTTGTTCTCTCACTGTCCTCCGCTCTATTACACACTCCTACCTTTCTCAGTACTGGAATGTTTAAAAACTCCAGCAGCACTGCTGTATCTGATCAAATCATACCAGCACAACACAGACTAACACCTCATACACCACCACCATGCTAATCAGTGCTTATCACTGCAGTGCTAAGAAAAATGACCAACCACTCAAATAATAATAATAGCTGTATTTCTGTGGTCTCTCTCTCCTGTGGGCTCCTGACCATTGAAGAACAGGGTGAAAGAAAGATAATAAAGTATGATGAAACAAAAGGAGTACAGTCTGTAATTTTAGAACTACAAAGTGCATCTATATGGTTAAGGCTTAAAGATAAATGAAAGGTATCAAACATTCATTCTTTACATTAGTTGAACAGTATGAATTATATCATGCTTGATAATTGGACCAATAGAAATTCTGCAGAATTGCTTGAACATGTTTAAGCTCTTTTTTTTTTTAGTATGCTAGAAATGCTTTACCTGTGTGTGTTTGAATTGTGTTGCACATTCCCATATTTCATTTTGTTTAAAACAGGCTATAATGCAGTTGTAATCTGATTTGAGGGATAATTATTTTTGATTTGTGCCTCCCACCCTCCATCAAAATATGTTATTTAGAAAACCATAATAAAGAGAACCAGCCCCATTCTAAATATGAATCAGATCAGAATACCACTGTATCATGCAGTGCCCTCTTCAGATCTGCCTCTGGAACATTCAGAATCAGGTGACAGAGAGCGCACACACACACACTCTCAGCTAAAAGCTGCTCACCTTGACTTCTCGCTGACTGCAGTTTAGCCACAGAGTGTGTGTATGGGCCTTCAAGAGTCTATAGCTCAGGATTCCAAGCAGCTTGTACACACACACACACACACACCGAGCATTCAGAATGCAGTGGAGAGGGATTAGCTTTCTGTTGGCTGCAGGAAGTAGAGAGTGGGGTGCCAGTCCGCTTGTGGTTTGTTGTGCTTGTGGCCGTCTTGTTTACAGAGTTAGTGTGAGTGTGTGTGTGTTCGTTTCCATCCAGACCAGCTGAAGGGAGCAGAGACAGCTCCTTTGAGCCATGACTGACAGGGTAGCTGTGTGTGTGTGCGCATTTGTGCGTGTGTGTCCGAGCGCTTGCTTCAGGCAGAATTCCTGCACTTTGCTGAAAGTGTCGCACAGTGAGCTTCAGATCGTCCATCTGTGATTATAGGACATCTATTCATATTCACCAGCTTTAGAACAGCCTCCATATTCAGGATGCGTAATGTCTCTAATGCACTTTTAGCATTATAAACAGTGATTCATTTGATGAAGACTCATTTTCATATACAGATCTGGAAAAAGTAAGAGACCACTTCAGTTTTGCTATTTATAGGTATATGTTTGAGTAAAATGAACATTGTTGTTTTATTCTATAAACTACAGACAATATTTCTCCTAAACTCCAAATAAAAATATTGTCATTTAGAGCATTTATTTGCAGAAAATGAGAAATGGCTGAAATAAAAAGAAAATATACAGAGCTCAAATAAAGCAAAGAAAACAAGTTCATATTCAAAAAGAGCTCAGAAATCAATATTTGGTGAAATATCCCTGGTTTTTAGTCTCAGTTTTCATGCATCTTGGCATGTTCTCCTCCACCAGTCTTACACACTGCTTTTGGATAACGTCATGCCACTCCTGGTGCAAAATTTAAGCAGTTCAGTTTGGTTTGATGGCTTGTGATCATCCATCTTTCTCTTGATTATATTCCAGAGGTTTTCAGTTTGGTAAAATCAAAGAAACCCATCATTTTAAGTGGTCTCTTATTTTTTTCCAGAGCTGTATATTACTAACACTATGTCTGAATATTTGTGGAGACCCACCACTTATGTAAGTTGCACCCATTACATGAAATAGGACTCTGTTGCTAGTTAAGGCCAACCAGTGTGGTGAAGCTTGGTCAACCATCGTTACCATGCTGGTTGACCATCATGGCATCATGAGTTGGATGACCATCATAATTACTACTCTGTACAATCAGCATAATCGATCCTGGTCATAGTGGCTTATAATGGTATGTTTCTATTTGGTCAATTGGATGGTTTAGCTAGAAAATGAGGATGAAAAAAATTCGAATGTAACATGCACTTAACTCGTCAAGAGCTGTTTTACCAGCTAGCTCACCTGAATGAGCAGCTGTCCAAACACATTGAGCACCCAAATCCAGTTTAGACCACCCAAAATCACCAGAGAAAACTGGTTGTTTTGAAAAACATGCTATTAGAATACTAACCTCCAGTGTGTGGGAGTGTGTTCTCAGGCACAGAGGTTTTCTGTGTGCAAAACTGTGTTTCTGTTTGGGGGTTTAAGCGCGTGTTTGCATGTGTAAATGTGATTGTGTGTGTGGGTGGTTTTGTTTGAGTCCAGAAGCTAGCGTAGCTGTGTTCCTACTCACAGCTCTAAGGCCTGTGTCTCTCATTAGCATTTCGGTGTCCCTGACCCGCTCATGCACTGCTAGAAACTCTCTCTCTCTCTCTATTTACTATTACACACACACACACACACATGCGTATCTAAATATTTAAAGGTATGAATATTGCAGTGTGCAGCAGGAGGGATGTAGGGAGCGTTTGTAAGAGAGATAGTATCTTATCAGACTGATGTCGCTCTGAGCCGAGCTGATACCAGACCCAAACCAACCAAACACAATATAATACAATAAAACGCCTGCAACAGCTGTACACAACACCGTACACCCCCCCCTACTCTTTCCATCTCTCTCTACCACTACCACTTTATCTCCTCATCTCTCTCTCTCTCTCATTCTCGTTCATGCTCTCTGTGTATATAGAATGTGTGTGTACAGAATATATATATATATATCCCTTGCTTCTCTTTCTCTCCCTTTTTTCATTTCCTCTCCTTCGCCCCTCTCTTCGCCTTCTTTTTTTTTTTTTCAGAGTAGCTCTCAACCATTCTTTCTCGCTATCCTTCCCACTCTTCCTTTCTGCCCTACTCCTTCTCCCTTTCACTCTCTCTATACCCTTTTTTGTCTTTTACTCCTTTCCATCTTTCTCCCTATTTTTTTTTCATCTGTTTCTCTCCTCTACTCTTCTTTTTATATATATTGTCTATTTCCTCTGTGTATAAATCTGAGCCTTTCTCTCTTTCCCCTCTCTAAACCCTTTCCCTAATTCTGGCTTTCTTTTTCTCTATCCTGTCGTCTTTCTATTATTTTCTTTCTGTTCTCTCACTCCCTCTCGCTCCTTTTTCTTTCCCTCATTTTTTCACTCCTTCCCTCCCTCACTCTCTCTACCTCTGCTGTACCGTTCTTTTTTTGTCTTCCTCTCCCTCCCTTTTTCTTTCTACCCCATCAGCACACACACACACACACACACACTCACTTCCTACCACTTTTTCTCTCGCTCTCCACATTCCCCAGATTCAGAGTAGCTTTACTGGTATTGTATAGTATTGTATAGTAAGAACAAAAATGACAATAGCATTTAAAATTATAAGAAAAGAAGTGATACAATAATACAGATAATAATTTCTCTCTTTCTCTCTCTCTCTGTGCAGGTGATGAGCAGCCGTTTCCAGCCGTACGAGAGCATCATCACGGACGCTGTGCTGAGTTTAGATGAGGATACGGTGCTCTCCACCACAGAGGTAAAACTCTCTCGCTGCTTTCACAAACACAAACACTCCAGAACTCAGGACTACAGCGGAGGGTGGCGGGGGTTAAGGGCAGTGTTGGCAGGACTCCAGTGGGGCTGTTGAGCTGAGCTGTGTCAGCATGGAGGAGCTGGACTGTACAGTCCTCTGTTTACTGACCTCCCTTATCACTCAGAGTCCCTGCTTCTCCATCACCTCCACCTCCTCTCTGGAAATCCCCGTCACTGTTTATCTACACCTCAGTGCAGGAAATCTCCCAACTGCCCTCTGCTGCCATGGTACTGCCAGAGGTGTGGCATCAGAATGCAGCTGTTTTTGCCCCTGTTTAGACATAGTTTGTGTGTGTGTGTGTGTGTGTGAGAGAGAGAGAGAGAGATTGGGCTGTTCTTTAATTCAGTGCTGATTTTATTTCCAGTGAGTTTTGGATCAGATGCGTTTGATGTGTTTCAGTAATTATTTGTTTAAAAGCTTTGATCTGAGAAAAAGCAGGGCATCGAACAGCAGCGCCTAAATGTGAGTGTGTGAGTGTTAGTGTGTGTCCTCCTGCATTGATGTGCTACCCGTTTGTATTGGGCAACGTTCTCTGAATCTGGTTCTGTTAAAGTAATCTGCCGCTGGCCACAGCCGCTCCAGATGTTGGCTGTATATGGGTTCCATTGTAAAAGGCAACTGAAAAAAAGACTGGAAAACTAAAAAGGCAACTGAAAAAAAGACTGGTCTTAAGTAGGAGTGCTATGTATATTGATTGTTCATTGTTGTAACAATGCAGGCCTTTGCAGTATGCAGCAGGGAACAGCTGAGACATCTAATAAATGACAGGACTTTATTTTGATGTGTTCTGAGAGTTCTGAGCAGAAATCAATAGCCAGGTTTTCACACAGTCCAACTAAAATGGCAAAAATTCTGGTAAAACTAATACAGGCAAATCAAACATGTGTCAGTGTGTTTTGCTGGCTATTGGCTATAATTTGTATGTGTATTGGCATTTGATCTGACACTCCCCAAAATCACTAATTTGAAAATAGTATAATCTGAAAAAAGTATCATCTGATCAAGATCCATTATCACATAAATGCTTAACCCTAGAACCCAAATCTACATGTGTTCAAGCCCACATTCCAGTATTCTAGGTTTCATTGAGAATTATACCACAGTCAGTCTGACCCTGCAGTGTGATTGGCTGAGAGGCGTTTTATGAGTGCCATTATCAGCCGGTAATGCACTGTAACCGAAGCTCTCCGTGTATTACTCCATCACATACAGGTACCCTAGCAATGATGCAGTGTTTACAAGCCAAACAGCACAGCTACAAACAGAGCAGCAATGGAACTATTTTAACTCGTGGCATGTTTAGAACCAAACAGATCGTATTTTCTCATCCTCTTTAACTCAAAATCTTTTTATTAAAAAGTGAAAATAAAACTGTAATATAATCACATTAATACACTTGAGGTTTGACCGTAGCACAGCAGTGCCAATATTACACGTTATAGCAAAAACCTTGATTGTATTATTGCTTAAGTAGAATTAGTTTCACAGTCTGAGCATGATGTTATTTAGATGGCAACATTAATCAAAGTACATTTGGACAAATGGTTTAAAAACAGCTCATTTTAGGAGGAGAAAACTTAAACGGTATCTGATAGTATATATTTAGTAAAATAAACAAGTCTAAAAAAAACAGTATTTTAAGCAGTATTTTAAAATCATTTATTTTATCTGTAATTTGCTAGGGTATGGAACAAAAGCAGTACTGTGAATGGGCTGTAAAGTTAGTGTACTGTAAATAAGAAGGTACTCTTTGTACAGCAGAACTGGGCAAGTAGTTTTGTAATTCAGGCTTTTGACAGTGGTGTACAGTAATGTCTAACACACTGAGCCCTGAGGTAATATGACCTAAATTCACTCTTTGGCTGGGTGTATTATGCTATAATCTGTGTGTCTGTTGCTTGCAGGTGGATTTTGCCTTTACAGTATGGCAGAGCTTCCCAGAGAGGCTCGTGGGATATCCTGCCCGCAGTCATTTCTGGGACAGTAATAAGGAGCGCTGGGGCTACACCTCCAAGTGGACCAACGACTACTCCATGGTTCTGACTGGAGCTGCCATCTACCATAGGTACTGTTTTTAGGGGTGTGCCATATTGTATCGTACGCGATAATATCGCCAACATTTTTAAATATCGATATTATACCCTGAAATATCGTGCCATATCACCCACCTCTAATTTATCACATCAGGGTACTTCTTTTTGCTGTTTTTAGCAAAAGAAAAATTCACACTGTTCTCAATTTTCCATTATACATCTACTATATAAAGTAGATTTTACTTTAATCCTGGATATATGGAGATATTTGGAGTGCATTATTAGTATCATGACTTTCTGGATCATTGACTTCTGTTAAAACTTTTGTCATTTTTAATATCGCAGTTAGGGGTGTGCCATATCATATCGTATGCAATAATAAAATTTTATATTCATTTTGTTGCAGTAGTGTATTCTTGATTTTTTTTTTTTTTTTTAATTAAGTGCTTTGTCATATCGCCAAGAGTATTGTTATCGCAAAAATACCATGAAATATTGTGATAGAATTTTAGGGCCATATCGCCCACCCCTAGTACTGTTATACCTGCTTAAAGACCATATTCATAACCTCACAATGCTTTATTGTACATACAGTTGCATAAGAGCCAGTTGATCATATATAGAGAAATACATGGCAGACATTGTTCAAGCTTTCCTGAATTTGATTCAATTTACTTTCTGTCTGTGGAACAATTTGGTAATCATTTCTGTCCTCTGTTGGTTTTTGTTCTCCAGATATTACCACTACCTGTACACACACTTCCTGCCAAGCAGCCTGAGGAACATGGTGGACCAGCTCGCAAACTGTGAGGACATTCTTATGAATTTCCTGGTCTCAGCCGTGACCAAGCTGCCGCCCATCAAGGTCACCCAGAAGAAGCAGTATAAGGAGACCATGATGGGACAGGTATGGAAAATTAATGTCAAGAGTTGCTTTTTTTATTGCATGCTGTATTTGTGTTGATGGGTTACACCAGTTTCCATCTCCATCTGGTTGTGGAGCAGCACTGCTGGAATATTTCTGGTGTTTTCCATGTTCTCATACACTTGATGCACCGCTTCCACAAATAAACAAACCCTTCCTGAGTTGAAGTGGGTGTGCTGCAGCAGAAACAACACTAAAACATGCAGCACCCTGTATGACAGCAGCAGGGTTACATTAGATATCCCAGCAAGATACCACTGGATCCATAAAAAATTTAAAGGGAAAAACATGATAGATTGATAGCACAACCCAGTCCTGACACATAACACACTATTTCACAGACTATGAATGATAGTGAATCAGACTGAATCAGAGTGAGGGATAGGACCGAGAGGGGTTAAACATGAGCTCCATCTGGGATTTGCACTGAAAATGGGGCCAGCCTAGGCTACGTTCACATTACCAGGATGAAGTGATTTAAATCAGATTTTTTGCTGAATGTGGCTCAGATCTGAACCGCCTGGCCTTTTTCTCCTCCTCGACCTGAGCATGAACTTCAGACCAGCTTTTTTTTTTATTTCCACTCCAGCAAAAGATGCTCCACATATGAGCTGCTAACACATCTATTTCCCTTTATAAAGCTACGAGTCATCTCTCAAATATGAGGTACAGATACAGCTCACTTACATTTGTGAATGTGAACCTTCAGGATAGCCGAATCTGATCTGAGCAAAAAATCAGATTTTTTATCAGATTATATATATATATATATATATATATATATATATATATATATATATATATATATATATATATATATATAAGGGAGACCTAGTCCATATTTTAATGCCTATTGAATTTAGACTGGAATGTCATAAAAGCTTCTGTAGATGTAATAAGTAGTTGTCCCATTAGGAGATTGCCGTTCGAATCCTGTTTATATAGCTTGCCATCAGCTGCCGGAGCCCTGATTGGCCTTGCTCTCTCTCTCTGGTGGGTAGATGGCGCTCTCTCCCCACATCATTTAAAAGGGTGATTATGATGAGCATGAGGCGTCTGTGAGCTGATGAATCGGAACCGAGTTGCTGTGCTTTCCTCTGAGCGCGCTGTGATGCTATTCGGCCATGCTGCATCGGTAGCAGTTTGAAAAGAGGCAGTGGCTGACTTCACATGTATCAAAGGAGGTGTGATTGGGATGTGATTAGGGGAGTCCTAATGAGTGGGTTAGGTAATTGGCTGTGTAAATTGGGAGAAAATGGGATTAAAAAAAATACAATTATTGTCCATATAATGTATGTGCACTCTATACAGTGTGAATAAAAAAACCCTGCTTTGCCTGCTACAGTCATGCCCTCTCAACACCCATTATCATTTTCATAAAAAAAGGAAAACATATGTCCTCACGTCCTGAACATCACCTGACTTTGACCTGTTCTCCTCTCCCCCAGTCATCCCGAGCATCACGCTGGGCAGACCCGGACCACTTTGCCCAGCGGCAGACCTGCATGAACAAGTTCGCCAGCTGGTTTGGCGGCATGCCCCTGGTCCACTCTCAAATGAGACTCGACCCGGTCCTGTTTAAGGACCAGGTATCCATCCTTCGCAAGAAATACAGGGAGATCGAGCGGCTTTGACCAGACGGGCGCCCCCTACTGGCCGCACAGCAGGGGGTGGTAAGACATTCTGAGGAGGGAAAGAGGACCACAGGGGTTTCGTCCACTCAGTACACCGTCAGTGACTGAGCTGGCAGAATGTGAGCGCTGTCTGGGGACACTCACGCACACAAAGGTGCACCCACAGCACACACACACTCACACATATACACACACTTACACAACTGACCACGAGACTCTTTGAAAGACTTTTTTTTTTAATGAATGCCGTAAATGACTATCTTTTTGCCAGCACATGAGAGAATACGGGAGAAGACAGGAGGGATGCATCAATGTGTCTTCACACTACTAACTTCTTACTCCATCAGGATCCGAACCACAGTCCACAGTCACCAACATCTCCTCCCAGTCTCAGAAACATCCTACCTACCAATCAGTGCATAATGCCATGCTTCTGCCTCATTCTTCATCTCGGACGACTGGTTTTATATGTTTGTTCATCGTGTATTTGTATGTATTGGTTTACAGTATCATTTAATTCATTTCAAATCATTTCAGAGGTGAGCAGTACGTACACACACATTTCTGAAAAAGTGACAAGCAGAATTTGCTGCTTTATTCTGACAAGGGAACTGTTCATTTCCTCCTCAATGCCAATATCTCAATATCTGATATCTCCACTTGTAGTAAAGGTAGCGAATGCAACCAAAATCAAGGGTGAGTTGTTTTTTTTGTTTGTTTTTTTTTGTAGATAACTGCTAAAATCCTTCAGTGCCAAGATTTGTTAAATATGTTGCCTTTTAACTGATAGACCATCACTCCCACAAAAAAACATCTATTTAAAATTTCTATCTATGCACTGAATTTCCTTCATCAATTCTGAACATTATTATTCGACTTAGACAAAGTCAAAGATTGATGCTTTTCCACTGCATGGTGCATAAATATTCTATTTGTCTCAATGATTCTCTTATGCTCTTCTATTTTCTGCTTAGTTTTCACTATGCAAATATTGTACCTGGTACAAAACAACTAACAGTGCTAACCTGGCACATGGTGAAAAGGACATATATTTTGGTTGGATTTACCATAAAACTAGTGAAAGATTGGCAGCGCTACGCATAGTTAGATTTTTGGGGAGGTGGACATCAGGCTATCATCACTATGGCATAGAGTATGCACCCAAGAAGCATAAATTGGCATTAGCCAGGTACCTAAAAACAAAAAGAGTAAATTAATCAACGTACCATGCAGTGAAAAAGAGCAAAATGTGTGTGAATAGTCCACAATCCCTTTTGTCCACGAAGTGCTAGCTTTGGAAAAAGCCCTAAACACTGCGGCAGGATTCCTTATGACTTATAGGCCAAATTTCAGCAAGCAGTTCCTTCCATCTTTGTTCTGTTCCAGCCCAATGAAGAATGAGTTATCATTCTGTCAGGGTCATGGCACCACCTCATCTTTCAGCCTTTAGCAGTCTTCTGTTCTTTATTGTGACTCCTCGCCTCCATGTACAAGACTTCCTCACCCACTACTAACCCGCACCAACGAGACGTATGTCCTCGTTTTTACAGGTGTGTTTTTATGAAATAACACATGTGCATCCTTTCAGTCATTGATTTTATATCAAGGGAATGGCGCTGAAGATGAGGCGGCAGACCCCTGTGCTTCTCTGCAGTCTCCAGTGCAGAAGTGTTGGACTTTATAGTGGAGGGGAGCTCCTTGCCAGTCTCTGCGCATATACAGGTACTTGAATGTCTGATGACTTGAAGGAGCGCCGTGCTTTAGTGGCCTTTTGTGAAGGTGACTGGACTTAAAGTGAGCCAGCTGTGAGCCAAAGCCCCCCTGCACCCCTCTCTAGAGTCCTTAAAAAAACTATATGCTGCTCTGCAGTAGAATTTCTGAAGATAACTTCCCCAATATAAATAGGAATACATTTAGATCTGCTGTGCTAAAAATATATATATATATTTTGGTTGAAATGAGCAAATTACAGATGATCTTACGTTTAATTATAAATTATACACTACATTTCTTTCTTTGTTTAGTTTGTTTAACCCAAAATCTAATTTACATTTTATTAGTCGAGCCCAATTCGTGTTTGATTTTGACTCCTTTGTACTCTTTAGGCATTTGTATTCTGTCTGATCTACAGAGCTCACATTTCATTACCACCCAGCCAATTTCTTTTTCATAATGATCTTAAAAAAAAATCTAATTTATTTGAACTGACATTTTTAAATAAGTGAACTGGAAAAGAAGGGTAATAAAGAACCCTGAAGTAAAGCGTCTTTGTGTCTGCAGTCTGCAATATCTCTCAGCTGTCCTGATGTGAGATTTACACCAGTCTCCTGCTGCAGACACAAAAACACAAGATACCAAGCACAGGAGCAGATACAAAAAAAAATCCCTTTATTTTTCTAGCATTTATTTTCTGATCCGCGATATCGGTGCATCTTCAACAGATGCTGTAAATTAAGTATAAAGCAATCTGCAATCTATCTGATATAAGACCACTGGCCCACATTTGGTCAACTGTTAAGTTCAGTAAACCCTCGTCTTTGCTTCTATATGTCTCAAGCCTTTCTCTATGATTGTTTAGGTTCTTGTTTTGAGTTGTGACCATCTCATATCAGAGTTGTTTTTTTTTCTAGCTTTGCACAGTTTCATAGACAAATCAGACATTTGGGAAATGTAGACTTGCTGTACATAAACTGTATTTATTTTCACACGAATAAAACCAAGCAAATGTGTATAATAGTATACGATATCTGACACGAGCTGGAGAGGGATGGCTGTACAGCATCAAAAATTGTATTTTTGTGTAAGATGTACATTTTGTCTTTTTTTTGCCTTTTCTTTTAATTGTTTTCCAGCATTGTTTCTAAAAGGGCAGGGGCATGATTATTACACACCATGTCCAGCTGTATTGACACGTTTGCTATGCCAGTGGCCCATTTCATTTATGAGAGTAGATGCAAAATCAGCCGATGACGATGATAATTATGATAATGATTATGTGCTGTTACACTAGTGTTATCAATTTGTCAGAAGGCATTCATCATTAATTGGCATCTTCTGAAATGCTAATTCTGCTGCCACTGCAAACTCCGTCACCAAAGACTTGTGGTAACAAGGAGGCGTTAAGAATATGTTATTTTTGTTGGTTCTTTTATTATTATTATTAGAATTTTACTGTTTTTCTACTGGGTTTGCTTTCTTGTAATACTGTAATACACTTTCCGCATTCTGTCTGTCTGGTCTTAGAGAGAGACTATTCTCTTCTAAAGCTGTACCTGTAACTGGCATGATGGTCTGTAAATGAATGGGACGTTAGTGTTGAGTCCTGCGTAACCTTCTGTGATCAGCAATAAGGAAGACGGCTCTCAGACAGACGCCAGGGCCGGCATTAGCAGACGTTCTGAGTTTTTCTGATTGTGCCTTTTGACTAAATTTGATCTGAGAATTTTATAAGCCACTTCAAATGGAGGAGAGGGGCATCGTAAGCAGCCCTTGAAGACGTGCCAGATAGCAGCTTTACACTCTTACACTGGAGTCTCTCACCATCCATTACACACTCATCAAGGCCCCCAGAACTGCATGACCACTTTACAGTACTTAGGAGAATCTGCCGACTTTTATATATATATATAAAAATATATATATAAATATATAATTTTGCTCCCTCCTGTCCTTACCTTCTTCCTTTCTCCCTGTAATTAACAAAATACTTTTTATAGAGGTAATAAAGAGAATAGAATAATGACAATTTTGTAAGAATGATTTATAAGAAAATGAATAAAAGTCATTTGATGGGATATGATGAAAGATGGCTAATGTGTTTTTTTTTTTTTTTTAATCATCATTTCTTTGATTTTTATAAACCCATGTCTCCCACTTACTAGTTAAACCCACTAACCTGGAGGAACCCCTGGCCTAAAGGTATAGTAATATTATATTTTAAATTGTATGTTTTATATTCTATACACTTGGACACCTACTCATTCAATGTTTCTTTTGAAATCAACAGTAAGGTACGGTATGATATTAACAGTTTATCCTGCTTTTGTTGGAGTAACAGTCTCTACAGAAAAAGACTTTCTACTAATTTCAAGAGCATTTCTGTGAAGATCTGATTGCATCTAGTGACAGATGTATAACTGAGGCCGGCCTTTGTGTTAGATAATCACTATATCACCATAAACACTGTCCGGCCAAAAAAATAAATAATAATAATATTAAAAATAAAATAAGCTTCCGCAATGTCAAGATTTATTTAAATCCAGTGTTGTATTCATTTTTCACCAAGATCTTGCAGCAGCATTGATGATGGTAGAGTCTGACCACTGCACAAAGTCTCCTCCAGCACATCCCAAAGATTCTCAATGAGGTTAAGGTCTGGACTCTGTGGTGAACTCTCTCAATCCATGTGTGAAAATGATGATCTCATGCTCCCTGAATCACTCTTTCACAATTCCAGCCCCATGAATCCCGACAGTCATCTTGGAATATGCCCGTGTTCATCAGGGAAGAAAAAATCCATTGATGGAATAACCTGGTCTATATTCAGTATATTCAGGTAGTCAGCTGACCTCATTCTTTCAGCACATACTGTTACTGAACCTAAACCTGCAGACCAACTGCAGCATCAACCCCAGATCATTTACTTACTTAAATCCAGGTGGAGACTTTTTTTCTTTTTTTGGCCAGGCAGTGTATCTGCTTCACAGCTTAATGCTGGTGGACTTTACACTACTCTAGTCCATACCTGGCCATGGCCATTAGCCATGGTGCCCACAACTTCATGCTTCTTTGCTCCAGAGTCCTATTCTGTTGGCAATACGTCTTTCTTTAGAAGGTGTTCCCACAAACATTTAAGCATAGTTCATCTGTATCAAACCCACAACCATGTGATTGTTAATCTAATGTGTACACACTCAGCCATGAATGCTTGGTAAATTAAAAAAAAAAAAAACACTCACCTACTTCACTTCCTGCTGACCATGGGGTTGGAACTGGTGACCTCCTGATTCCAAACTGGCTTCTCTGACCTTCAGGCTTCTGATATATTTGCTGCATCGGTGAGAAATTAACACACAGCTACAGCAGCTAATCTCCTTCAGTGTAGCCATGTTCAGATTATGTTACACAGGAAGTTCTTTATTGTCAGTGTTCTCTGGTCTGCCCTCTAGTGGAAACCTCCAGTAACACACACGGAACACAGGCAAGTATATGAACTGTTTACTTACATGACCCAGTCGATGTCCAAATTGTGAGTTGTGCAAGCCGTTGATATCCATTGTGCATCACTAACCCCCCAGTTTTCCGCATTTTTCTTGATATTTCTCTTTGCCAATCTGGGATAAATTTACCTTAATTTATTTGATTGTAATCTATAAATTAAGTTTTCAAACTACAAAAATAACATTTTTTATCATCTTAACTACCTTACCTCAGTGATATAAACACTAAATCAGTAATTTAGGCTATGTGGGGAAGTATGTGTATTTCCACCCCACACACACACTTCTAATGGGAGCATTTTCTGATATGGTCATTTAAGCCTATCAAATTATCCTTTCACCAATAAATTTACACAATGCTTTGACGAGAGAGCAAAGCTCATCAGCACACAGGCTGGCAAAACAGCAGGTATATTTACAGCCTAAGATATGTGGGCTAGAGACTTATGGGACCTAAGTTCTTTGTTCAGCATGTCACTCACTGCTGATTTTATTCACATTTCAAATACATGGCCAAATTAAAACATCACTTCCAAAAACAAAGATTCCTTTTCTTGCACTTTCAGTTTATTTATGCAAACCGAAACAGATATAAATATGAAATGTTCAGAACATTAAAAGCACTAGAGGGTTTATACATGTGAGTTTATGTAGCTGCCAAATAATGATTCTGACATTACATAAGCTTTGTAATGCATAAACACATTAAAATAACACATATCTGCAAAATGCCATATGTAAGCATGCTACATTTAAAACATTGTTTAAAACTATAAGTTAAGGAATATTTAACTTACTCTGAATAAAAGGAAAATTAAGAATCACAAATATTTGGAATACAATTTAGACAGCAATTCATCACAGCAAATAAGAGAAGCACTCTGCCTTTCCAATTTCCACGCTGAAAATTGAATCTGCGGCAGCTAAACCCAATGCTTTCTCAACCACGTTGCATGAATGAGCAGCAAAATTTACCTCCTTTCTCTCAGTCTTTCCTCCTTCCGCCTTCCATTTCTCAATTTTTCACCTCAGCACCCTGCTCCCGTCTCCTCTGTCTTTCTGCTTCATGGTCAGTGAAAACAGACATCTCATTAATGCAGCTTGTGTAGACAATAGTCCGTCTTGCATATACAAGAGTCCTCTGCAAATGGCTGTGTGTGTGTGTGTGTGTGTTTAGCTCCTCACAGCCAGCATGGAGTTAATCTCCCAGATGAGGTTTCTGAGCTGGTCCATTATCTGCTTCAGCTGCTGGTTCTTCTGTTTGAGTTTCTGTAATAAAAAATAACAAGTCATTTTTTAAAGGGTGTATTTGTTACTGAAGGACTTCCACACTCCAGTGCAGATCATATCTTAATATAACACTCACACACAGACGGACAGATGGAGGAGATACTCCACATGCACAATACAACTGATTTAACAGCATCTTTGTAATGGTAAGTATAAACAGAACACATGGAGGAAAGCATGTGGTCTTCACTGTGCAGTCTGTGTGCTTAAGCATTTTGGTAGATTTGTTGCAGAATTGTAAAATTATAGCCTTATGTTCATCCCAACATTTTTGTCCATTTTTTACTTTTTTGGTGAAGAAAAACACATCAGCAACTAACAGTTAATGCTTAATTTTTTACTGAGATTCTGAGCTTTCTTTACCTTTAAACTATGAGGAACCATGAAGTATAGTACATCCAAAAAACATTTAAAAAATGGTGCATTTTTGACAAATCTGCCAAAATAAGTAAGACTATATAAGCCTTATGTTTATTCGCATTTTTTGGTCATTCTTTTGACTTGCCTAAATTTTGATGGATACAATTTTATTTGCTTTAAAACCATGGGGAAATGTCTCAAAGAAAGAAAGAATGATATATAAAAAAAAATAATTTAAAAAAAATTGCATTTTTTAAACAAATTTTGCCAAAATACGTAAGAGTATATAGCCTTACATTCAAGAGCATTTTTGTCCTTTTTTTTTTTTTTAAATAACTTTTTTCATTTTCTACATAGTGCATGTGTCTTCCATCAAAATTTAGATGGGAGACACATGCACCAGGCAGAAACTGAAAAAAAATACTAAATGCAAATTCAAGAAAATTAAGATTTTTATTAGTGCAGAAAAATATTACCTCATTTTGAAAATTGTGCATTTAAAAAAAAATATGAGAATACGTATGACTATTGCCTTATATCCATAAGCATTTTGATGAAAATAAGCCATAATTCATAAACTTGAATAAGGTGAATAAGGGTCTATCAGTGGGATGCTATTTTAAAAGAGAACTTTTGCTCATCCTTGTTATTCTGTTCCTCTCCTTGTTCAAATAAAGCTGCCAAATGGGACAATGCCTTTGCCTTGATATTCTGCCCCCTACTATTACAATACAGCAAATTAGAAAATATTTATGAATATTAAATATTGAATATGCTGCAAATTTCTAGAACAAAGAAATATTTTTATCAATTCAGGAAAATCATCACTACTGACAGTCAATGCATATTTGTTTCTGAAATAAAGCTTTCTTTACGTTTTAATCATGGGTAAATGTCTCAGAACAGACCATAAATAAAAAAAAAATGTGCTTTACGATTTTTGACTCACCTTATTTTTTATGAGAAAAAAATACATTAAGCAGAAAATGTTTCAATGTGGTAAAATACATTAAATGCTTAGCAAAATTTAAGAAAATAAAGATTATCAGTGCAGAAAAAAAATTATTACTAACAGTCAATGCTTAATTTTTCCTAAAATACAGCTTTCTTTACTTTAAAATCATGGTAAAACAGTGCAATGAAGAGACTAACATCCTTAAAAAGCATTTTTAAAAATGTGCATTTTGACCAATTTTTTATAGCCTTATGTTTATGAGCATTTTTGAATTAGAAACACATGCATTAGGTAGAGAATGTCTCAATGTGGTAAAAAGATATTAAATATTCTGCAAATGTAGAGAACAAAGGACGATTTTTACAGGTTTCACCTAATGCCAGGCATGGATTAGAGGTGTGGAGCAGTGGAACTGTGTTGGAGTGTGTGGAGTGATAATGCTTCATCCAGTATATCTGAGCAAAGGTGGGTTTTTGATTTTCCTGATGCTGTTGTCTCCTGAATGCAATCAAATCCTCACAGCAATGCTCTAAAATCTAGTAGAAGCCTTCCCTGGACATTAGAGACAGTTACTCCAACAAAAGCAGAATAAATCTTTTATAATACGCTTGACTCAGAAGGCACAAGCACTGAGCAGGTGTCGCAACAGTACAGTGTATGTGCACTTACAGGATATTATGCCGACTGCTCACACTGACTCTAAAGTATTTTTATTCACTCTTCAATGGAAATTATATAGCACAGCTCAAGTGTCAAAATGTTACAGAGAAAAATCTCAATTGCTGAAATAGTGCCACTTAACTGCCCAAGTCAGGTGAAGGAGCTGCGTATTACATTTCTGTGCTATTCATTCTGATCGGTTGCAGAGAATGACGGTGTAAGACCTGCGCTTTGGCTCTATACTCATCTTCCTTTGAATAAGGAGTGGAGCTTCAGTAAGTCTCAATTTCAGAATGCAAATCTGACAATGAACTGTAGCATCCTGGACACACTTTAAAAATAAATTATCCACAGCTGTCACAAGTATAGTGCTGTGATGATCAGGAAACACCTTAGACAAATGTGTTTTGTATGTGTTCCTGAAAATGTGAGCTTGTGTATTTAGTTGGCAAACAGACCTGTAACGATAATTAATTTACTGATTTATCGTAACAATGTATACACTGACATGATACTAGCTTCTGTTCCATCCCATCACAACATGCTGATGTGATTCGCCTGTGTGTTCACACTGACAATTCTAACCAAATGCTGCTGGTCACGATCACTGCACTGTCCACTGTGGGGGATAATGCCTTTAATTACATATTCCTGGTACACAATTATTACTATGGCTTGAGTAATGATATATCTAGCTCCAACTCCCATAATGGTCACCTAAATAACCTATATTCACTTTATATACAGCTCTGGAAAAAATTAAGAGACCACTTCAGTTTCTGAATCAGTTTCTCTGATTTTGCTATTTATAGGTAAATGTTTGAGTAAAATGAACATTGTTGTTTTATTCTATAAACTATGGACAACATTTCTCCCTAATTCCAAATAAAAATATTGTCATTTAGAGCATTTATTTGCGGAAAATGAGAAATGGCTGAAATAAAAAAAATGCAGAGTTTCAGACCTTAAGTAATGTGAAAAATCAAATATATCAAAATCAAATCAAATTTATTTGTATAACGCTTTCTGCAACTGATGTCACAAAGCAGCTTTACAGAATTATTAATTATAACCGGACAAAGAATCAGGCAAAACATTAAACATAAAGAATACAGAATACAAAACCCCTAGTGAGCACAAGTTTTGAAGAAAACAAGTTCATATTCATAAAGTGTTTTTTAATCACAGTTTTCATGCATCTTGGTATGTTCTCCTCCACCAGTCTTCCACACTGCTTTTGGATAACTTTATGCCACTTCTAGTGCAAATTTTCAAGCAGTTCAGCTTGGTTTGATGGTTTGTGATCATCCATCTTCCTCTTGATTATATTCCAGAGCTTTTCAATTTGGTAAAATTTAAGAAACTATTCATTTTTAAGTGGAGCAGTATAATTAAGTGCAGTCTATAAGGTACAAATTAGTTCTGGTAGAATATATCATCCAAAAATAGTTATAGTGACAGTCCTAACTCCAAAACCTAAAGCCTGAATCTTTGGTTTTACTCCTGCACTGTACGACTCTCAGAAGAGGGTCTCGGTCAAAAGCCGCGGTGTTATCCGAGGAGACTTCTGACAGCACAACTTCAGCGCTCAGGAACACAGAGCCAGTCATTAGCTTCTTTCAAGTGAGGACAATCTGAAGGTGCAAAAACTTTGATATTCCAGCTGGACTACTTTGTCATGAAAGCTGCTGGTGGACCAAACACCACGTCTCATTTTGCTTCCCCCTTCATCTGCTTCTCTTTACTCCTCAACTTGATAG
Organism: Astyanax mexicanus; assembly: GCF_023375975.1. Lineage (NCBI taxonomy): Eukaryota > Metazoa > Chordata > Actinopteri > Characiformes > Acestrorhamphidae > Astyanax > Astyanax mexicanus. The sequence continues at coordinate 52,527,147 of NC_064410.1, read as the reverse complement.
GAGATCAAAGCAGCTGTCCTCGATAATGTGTGAGCGAAGGAGAGTTTTTGATCAAATGCCGACTTATTAAAATTCTGATTCATTCAAATCTGCCAAGTTTTAGACTGTGATTGACAGCCCACCGGAGTTTAAGCCCCTGAGACTCGGCTCAGTGTGTTGTAGACACCACTCTGGAAGTGAAAAAGAAAGAAGGGGGTTATTTGCTCTTTTTTAGGCAACGAGGATGCACTGGTTCTCCTGGGGGGATTGCCAAATATAAACCACCATGGGCAGCACAAACAGCAGATGGAGAAAGCTTACAACAGATCATTACACAACCAGAAAAACAAACCTTCATCAGTGTTCACTTGCCTACAAACAACGAGGGTATTAATGCAATTTATTCACTATTAATTGAAAGAGGAAGCCATATTCAGGCCTATATTTATTTTAGAATGAGCTTGGTTTACAAAAATGCATGAAAATATATAAATATAGTATAGTAATAAGTATTAGAATAAATCAATGACTGTAGAAAAACACTGCAGACAGCACAACGTCTCTTAAATGTACAGTATGATATTTAACTCCGCCCATCCCCATATGCAACTCGCTAGCTGTTGCATTACCAGACATATTGTACAACGTAATATGGAGCTTTTGCAGGTTCCAAGTTTGAAAACGGCCATAAGTTGTGAGGTGTTGTCTTGTGACAGAGGCTGGACCCTGGTGAGCGTGCTCATGGCAAGGTGACATAAATGATGGCAGGTGAATCAAGGCCGGATAAATGGGACATTCCATTTCTGAAGTTGTGCATGAATTTATCATTCCTCGATTCACAGAGTGACGTGTGTACCAGGAATACACCACAGTGAACAGCACAGTGGGCATAATGATTGTGAGAGGCAGTGTCTGTTTAGAATTGTCCGTAGAAACAGAAAAGCCTACAGAAATTACATCCACATTTAGTGCAGGAGAGCCCAAACACATTGTGGTGTGATACAATATTAGTTCCTGCCACATAGGGGTGTGCCATATCATATTGTACGCAATAATATCGCCAACATGTTTGAATATCGTGAACAATATTATACCCTGAAATATCGTGCCACACATCCTCCACCCCTAATTAACATGTCAGGATACTACTTTCTTTTTTTTTCTTTTTTTTTTTTTTTACTGTTTTTAGCAAAAGAATAATTCACACTGTTCTTATTTCCCATTATATATCTACTAGAGAGAGATTATATCTGTCCAGTCTCATTTATTTTACTTTAATCCTGGATACATGGATATATTTAAAGTGTAGTATTAGTTTTACGACATTCTCGAATACTTTAATATCTTAGTTAGGGGTGTGCCATATATCGTATGCAATAATAAAATTTCATTTTTCATATTTTCATTTTGTTTTTTTTTTTGCTTCATTTTTTTTTTTATTAAGTGTTGTCATTTCACCAAGAGTATCGTTATCGCGAAAATACCATGAAATATTGCGATATTATTTTAGGGCCATATCGCCCACCCCTTCTGCCACATCAACTATGTAGAAAGCTGTAGAAAGATTGTAGTAATTATCCTTTAATAAAAACAATCAATTAATGTGAATTATTCTCATAGTTATTACTGATGTTATATGATTAATAGTAATGGGGGACATTTACAGTTCATTGCATTAATACTAAATACTATTATAGTTTACTCCTAATAAACACTAAACGACACTTTTATTTCTTTAAGAAATGAAATCATATTAAAACATTAATCAAAGGAATCCAAAAAAATATGGATATGATTTCTCATAATACTAAGATCTGCCTTTCTGCTTTCATTTGCTATTAAATGAAATGCATGATCTATTCAGGCACAGCAGCGGTGTCAGGCTCATTCAGGTGGCAGGCAATATTGAACAGTTTTAATGAAGTCACAGTGTGCTGGACCAATATTAATACAGGAAAGGAAACATGAATTAGCCCTCATAAAATCAGCTCTCTATATTATTTCCACTAGACTGGACAGTGTGGGTATGTTTTAACCAAGTCGAGCTTCACCTTGGCCCTGACTGCTGTCAAAACCGTTAAATGAGACACTTTAAAGCATCACGTCTGATTTTCACAGCAGAATTCCTCCTTTGACCATAAAAAAGTCATCATTTCTCATAACATTTTAGATATTCTTTATGTCTAGTCAGATGGCCTCTACAGGGCAGTGGCTCTCGATAAATCACAGCCAGGTTAAACACACTGCATTAGCGCTAAACGCAGCCAAATGAGGAGAGGTGTATCTCTTGACACTTTATTGGAACAGAAATAAAAACCAGGTGTTCCAGCGCCACGGTAGCATTAAACACTCAATGGCAGGCTTCAGTCCGTTCAGTTAGCTAGGGCTCTTATCCTTGCTAAACTCTTTGATCTCTCTCTTCGAGCTGCGTGGGCTTGACTCCAACAGTCATCCAACACAATCGATAAGGGTAGTCCAGGTTTACGGCCTTATTGGACGCTGGCAAACAGCTTGGAAAACAGCTAAACAAGAGCAGGGTGAGATAATGGAGCTCAGCAATCCTCCACAAAGGAATGAATGAACAGACGTTACACTTACAGAGAGCCTATAATACCCACAAGCACTTTATTACAATCAACACTCAACCAAGACACGTCAGCGAGAAGTGGAAGCCAATTGTGTACAGCTTACTCTTAACCAGAAACAACCTAGAAAACGGCATCAAGCGGTAGAGTGGTTCAACGAGGATAGCATTTTCCCTGCACTACTTATTTATATTATTTATTACACTTAAAGTGGCAGAAGGGACAAAATATTATGTTTAATGGTACCAATGTGCTGGAACAACGATCCATGCTAAGCCTAATATATTCATTCTAAAAACTGGGGTGTTGGGTAGCTTTTTGCATGAGTTCTTCTGGCCACGTCATGCGTCTTTACGTACTTACGTCACAGACCACATCACACCCGCCCAGTTAAAAATGATTCTTCTGCATGCTCGGTGCAATTACCCTTTCTCACCAGAGAGGGCCCTAGATCGCAAAACTTACAGACATCAGCTTTAAATGAGTTGATAAAATAAAAATAATAAAAAATCTGTTGAAAATAGGTTGCTTGGTGTAACTGATTTCATTTGTGCAGCTTGTAAACTTAAAACTAGAGGTAGTTCACATTTAAATTAGGCTACTATCAGACTTACATTCATCTGGTGCAACTGGCTACAGATACCCATGTTTCTGTACTTTAAGAAGAAACAGGAGCCTCCAGAAGAAACTATCCACCCAGAGAGGGACATGAACCCAAGACCCAAGTGCTGACAGGCAAAGTTACCATGCCATCCACATCACAGATTTATAAATAACTCTTAATATAAAATCCTACAATTCACATCTTAACAGATCTTTGAGATATGTGGATCAATACTGAAGTGGTACTAAAGTGGAGTTCGCCTGTCACACAAAAATCTTCGTACTGTGTTTTCTTAATCCTTTTATTTTAAAACTGAATGTGTCCTTGACGCTCAAAAAGAAGGGGGGTATTTAAGAATTATTAAATTAGCCACAGGAGAATGTGAATGCTTTGTAATAGAGTTACGCTTACTGGGCAGTTTATTAGACCTGTACACCTTCTCAATCATTTGATTATGTAATCAGCCAATCATGCAGCAGCACTGCAGCGCATATAATTATGAAGATACAAGTCAACAGCTTCAGGTAACCATCAGAATGGGAAATAAATGTGATCTCCTGGGATTTTTTGCATAACAGTCTGTGGAGTTACCTCAGCATGGTGTAATAAAGAAAAAAACAAACAGATAAAATCTTCTTGTTATTGAGTGAGATCAGACTTGTTGGAGCTGACAGAAAGGTTACAGTAACTCATATAACCATGCTGTACAACTCTGGTAAGCAGTGGCTGACTTAGCAATTTGGGGGCTCAAGGCGAATTTAACTTGGGGGCCCATCAATAAAAAAAAATTGATCAATAAAATACTAAAAATATTTAAAATGAATAAAAAATAATTAATATAAAATAAAAACTCATTTAAAACACAATCAAAAGCTATCTAATAGTGCGCAGAATAATATCAGTTTCAGTTAGTTTCAGTTTCAAATAATTGAAACAGCTCCCCAAAACCTCAACCTATCCTTTATATTTGACAATATTTGATTAACTTTACAGGTCCTCACTCATCTTAATTTATTTAACTAAACTGAGTTTTCAAATTATTGAAAATTACTGAATTCAGTTCCGCGCTGCAGAAGAGAGAGAGAGAGCGAGAGAGAGAGCGCGCGGGCAGCGCAGTGCGGCGCGGCGCATTTTGCCTGATTTCTCTTGTTTAAATATCAATAAATATGTGAATTTATTATTTTTTACTACCATTATATTTTACTTCACTTGATAAGATCTTATTTATTATTTTTTTAAATGCAATGCCGCGCGCGCTTTCCTTGTGACTGACGCTAAACTGTTTGATCCAGCTGTTATATTATATTATGTTATATTAATACCATTTTAACGTTTTTCGTTTCTATGTTTTGAAATTCGTTAGATTATATTTTTGTCAACATTTTGGGTTCTTTTCGTTTGTTATTTTTCAAATAAAAATAATAGAATTTACATAATTTAAAGTAAGTCAATTACTTTTACTAGTTACATTTATAGTGAGGTAACTCCGTTAGTAACTAGTAAATATAAATGATTTTTCAAAGTAAGCCCAACACTGGTTGACAATGCGCAAGTTTCCCAACGCAGCTGTAGCAGCTGTAACCTAGATATAAATAATAATAGAATAATAATAATAGAATAATAATAAATAATAAAATAATATGCCAATTAGGCATATTTATAGCAGTAGGGTATTTAAATTTTCATCCCTGACTCTAATTCATTTAAGTTATATACCTGATTTGATATTTTTCCATACAATCCCTGCTAAAGTTTTAGGTGAAGGAGACCCAAAGAAGGTCAGTGCATGTTTCTGGAAAAACAAAAAAGTGGGCGTGGGTCATAAATGACGATATGGGTGTTGACACACTAAAAAAGCTTATCAGTTTTGGAAGAGCATCTGTTTTTAGTTTAGCCTCTTCCTTCTTTTTTCTTTTTTCGCTCACATCCCACTTGTACACTTAATTTCACATTAATTCCGTCTTTCACAAGCAGCGCGTTCGCGGTTCACCGGCATGACCACATGGCATGGATGGAATATTCCATTTTAACGCGAAAGAGAGGGGGTGTGGACGGAATCTGTATTTCTTTGTAATTTATTGTGTTGTCTTTGTTTCCATTTTAAACATACAAGAATCACCATTTATGAAGTCACTATCTGTGAATTACTGTCCAAAGGGCCCCAATTACCAGCTGTAGGCCTATGGGAATTTGCAGCTAAGTATGGGGCCCCTACAGTGGGCTGCAGTGGGAGGGGCCCAAGCCAGTTGCCTAGCAATGCCTCTATGCAAAGACCGCCTTTGCTGGTAAGTAGAAAAGCATCCCAGAATGCACTACATGTCTATTAAACACTAAAACGACTGGGCTTCAACAATAGATAAACAAGCCAACAACAGAAAGCTGAGGCTGCAGTTTCCCTTACAGCCTAGGTAAAATAACTATTACTCTTGCCTATTATTATAAAAACTAATCTGGCATCATTCATCCCTAATATCAGTGTTATTTGAGAATTCACATCCTGCGAACCTCATCCTGAACACACATAATACTCAAGCCAGGGGCTCCTAGATAAAAGGCCTCCCCTTATAATAAATCTAAAGAAGAGCCTTTATAATGCACGCTGTTTCACCTTGGATTCTACTTGGCTAATCCGCCTTGTCACCAGCAACTCAAATCGCTGCTTTTATTCCTGCAGATGGAAGAGGAATTACAAGTCTAAGTGTCTGGGAGTGAGGCGAAGGGATTAGACAGGCTAAGGGAGGGAAGGGCTTCTCTAATACCATGACCGCGCCTCCTCATTCTCTTCCAGGACCCCACACTACCTTCTGATCTAGTGCAGGAAATGGAGGGATGGGGGAAGATACAATAATAAAAGTTTCATATTTACGCTGATCTGCTATAAATTGAAAGCATTAAAGAACTGTTACCTCGAAGGCATATATACAGCTCTGAAAGAAAAATAAGAGACCACTTCAGTATCTGAATCACTTTCTCTGATTTTGCTATTTATAGTAAGTAAAATGTATATATAGGTGAGTAAAATTTATGTTTTTGTTTTATTTTATAAACTACAGACAACATTACTCCCAAATTCCGAATAAAAATACTGTCAGAACATTTATTTGCAGAAAATGATAAATGGCTAAAATAACAAAAAAAAAAACAGAGCTTTCAGACCCCAAATAATGCAAAGAAAATAACACCTCGGCATGTTCTCCTCCACCAGTCTAACACACTGCTTTTGGATAACTTTAAGCCATTCCTGGTGAAAAAATGTAAGCAGTTCAGTTTGGTTTGATGGCTTGTGATCATCCAACTTCCTCTTGATTATATTCCAAAGTTTTTTTAATTTTGTAAAATCAAAGAAACTCATAATTTTTTATGTGGTCTCTCATTTTGTTCCAGAGCTGTATATATAAAAAGAACTCTCTTTCAAATGTCCTTTTTAGATTAAATGTTAAAGGTTTCCTGTTAGATACAGCCTGCAGATCCTAGGGTTCATAGACATTGGGGTAAACTGAGATGCTGGGGCAGTCACTCAGGTGTGTAGATGGTGAAGCAGAAGGATTCCAGCGTTTCAGACTGTTCTCATGTCTATGTTACCTTCTGGCCCTCCCTTTTTAGTTAGGCTGTGTCATTCCACGTAGGTGTCACCTCTCAAAGGAAAGAAAGCTACATTTTGGCTGCTGCTAAGCACTGATTTAAAATCTCCAGGCACAGGAATTAAGCAGAGATCATCTACTACATATCAATCCTTACAAAAAAGAGGTTTATTCAAGTGTTCTTGCTTAATTTTAAACTAAAATTAAGCAAGTATGCTTTCAGTTTACTTTTTGTACTCATCAGTGACATACTAAACATAATTTTAAGTATACTTAAAATTCTCAGCGTATACTGACAAATATACAGAAAAGTCTTAGTATATATTTGGCATATGCTTGTACATATGCTTTTGTTTAAAATATACTTAATTTAAAAAACAAGGTAAATTATAGCTTGGCTTGTAGTTTGAGGTGGAATACTTTAGAGTAAACAGTACATGAGTGAAACTGAACCTGATCATTTAAAATGTAATTACCCAACAAAGAACAGATAAACATTTGGCCGATTGTATTGAAAATGTTCTTTTAAGGTGTGAGAGTTTTGGAATAGGCTTCAGTCATATTATAATCCATTACCATACAAATATCCTGAGTATTTCTAGCTTATTTTATGTGCTCTAATAGTAAGTCCAATTAAAGAACAGTTAAAACACCTACATCTATACCTAGTAGTTATAAATCACAATGCAAAAATGAGGTAAAATATAAGTATTATAAGTCTTCATTTAAAAGACTTAAGTATGCTTTAAGCATAAAACCACTTTATTAGTAGTTTACTGAGAGTATACTTAAAAGTGTAATAGAAGTTTAAAAGTAGTAAACTAACAGTACACTTTTAGTATAGTTCAAAGTATACTTGAATTACAAGATTTAACTTAGATGTAAGATGTAAACTACTTGTGTACTCAAAGTTTACTAAAGGTATAACTGAAGTACTTTTAAAAGTTTACTTCAAATGTACAACTAACAATGTAAACTTAAGAGTACATTACTAGTTTACATCTTTTATTTTTGCCCCTATTAGTAAACTAGTTGTGTACTTCAAGTCTACTACTTGTACACCCAGAGCATACTTAAAAGTATACTTTTATATACTAAAATTGGGTCAATTTAGTCCCAAGATAGTACAGTTAAAGGTGTACTACAAGTACATTGATCCTAATATATTAACTACATAACATATACTTGGGAAATATACTTAAACTTTACTTAAGCTTACTTATTAAGGGATAACAGATCATTGTAACTGGTAGAGAGTGTGTTAGCTGTGCTGTTGCTTGCTCAACTACATCCTCATACTTAGATGTTTCTCAGACACCCAGATGATATTTAGCTCTCATTTTTCTTAGTAAAACTGAACCGTTTTATTTTTTTATTTGCGGTATTTGTGTTTTAGTTTTTAAATGCTAGCTGCTTAGGGCTAGGTATGACTACAGAGAGGTTTGATTATGTTACACAGGGCTGTGGTAAGGAAACAGACTGGTCAGAATGGTCCATATTCTATAGTTCCTGGCTGCCAGCGCAATTTCTATAGAAGGAACACAAAAGGGCAAAAATATCAATTGCAATGGCCAGTACTGTTCTTTATCTGACAGTCAATAGGACCTTCACAAAGGACCCTATAGCTGAAGGCTTGAACAAAGAGATGAACAATAACACTGTCAGACCCTTTATGTGAAACTGCTAGTTTCTTTTAGTGTTTCTTTCAAGAAGACCAAACACACTTAAAAATCCACCAGAAGAGCAAATAGTAGCACTGTGCCAACGAAAAAGAATGTACATTTTGTGGACAAAAGTAGTGTGGTATGTGCTCATTTATCATTTCTTCTGAAATTAAAGCGATTAAAGAATAGTTTTCCTGCTTTAGAAACTGGAGAATCTGTCTCTACTGTCCAGGGAAGGGTTTATACTATTTATACTAGTTTTTGAAGAACTGATGTCAGGATTTGACTGCATTTAGCGACAGGTAGCATTAGTGAGGTCAGTATGTGGGATGATCACACCTTCCCAAACACTCCAATCATTCCTAAAGAGTACTGGTTGGAGCACCATCATTCCAGCTCAATACTGGGCAGCTTTCTACCCCTCTTGCTCATTAAATGGCCAAGAATGGTGGCAATAGGTCCATGTTTATCTGAGGTAGTCTAGAGGTACTATTAAAGAGGGACTATACACAATGTGTGCATGCGTTTGTCCATCTGTGTCAGCAGTGGGTGCAACTTAAAACAGATAAAATAGCATTCATTAGAAGGGTTACCTACGAACTTTAGCAGATATAGTCTAGATCTATTTCAGGTTGCACTGCGCTCTTTTCTGCTTCTTTTTTTTTTGCACATCATTAACCGAGTAGCTTCGCTAGCATAAACTAGAGTCAAAGAAAGTTTTACACCAGAAAGAAGAAACAAACAAGAGTATTGCTAAGCCTGCAGATTCACATCTCTGTAATTCTACAGGGGGAAACCAAGCTAGAGGGTGAGAATGCACTGTGTATCGTGTCAATGTTGCAGAGAGCCCCCATTGATCAATGTTGTGCTCCTGAGCATTTTTCAATCAAGCTCTTTCGCCACTCGCCCTCCATCTGCCTGTGATATTGATTGCACTGTTCTTGGTTACTTTGTTTGCAGTAGTTATTTATCAGGCTGCAGATCCATGACTCTCTCATGTGCTGTGTTCCCAACAAATGAAAAGTCAATACTAGCACACAGTAGAAAAAAGCACTTAGCAAAAATATGGTGATAGGTGATGGTATGATTGGCATCTGTAAAACTAAAACTGCCAACGGGCTCAGGACACCTGGACTTTCATTAAGGACATAAGAATAAATATTAAAGTAAATTATAAATCCATAATCTGTGGTGTATTTAGTGATAATCTGAACCCTAAAACAAAAACAAAATATTGGTATATATTGTGTATGGTAAATTGTAGGTTGTGGAAGACTAGGTTTAAAATGATAATAAAACAAATTCAGATACCCACTCACAGAGTTATTAAACAAATTATAAGTGAATTAAAGAGACTGAAAACGCTGGACATAAGGACCACAAAAAATACCCTTGAACAATTTTAAAACTATAAAATTTATTTTTAATTATTTTAAAATTAGTTGATCTGCATGTGATCTTTTTTTTACATATGATGGTTATAAATGTGTGAAATTAATGTATGTGATGGAATGTTGTAATATGTATTCAACTCTTTTCAATAAAGTTTCTTTAAAAAAATATATATATATATTTTTCTTACATAATTTTTCTTTTGGTATGGCTAATTAACCAGCACTGACTTGGCAACATTAGTGTTTATTTGATACACTATGAATACCATGACATGGGAAAACAGGTGGAATCGTGGAACTTAGTCATTAAAAATAGCACATCATGGTACATCACAATGTATACTGTGGGTAAAATGCTGAACACATTATCTTCGGGTTACGCCAATAGCACTTTTAATTTTTTTTATGAAACAGGGCAACTTGCAGTGTTTTCTGCAATGTTTGCAATGTATTATAGACAAGGCCCAACATAAGACATGCACTGCGTTAAATCAGAAAAGAAAAAAAAACACTTTAAGAAGAGGAAATAATTAAGCTCAATAAATTTGACCTTTCAATTAAATATATATGTAACAAGGTATACTAATGTATGCCTTTTCTTAGGTTTTTTATTAGGGCTGCAAACATGCATTCATTTGCTGCAGGTGTATTTCACTCATTTTCAAATGGTGCGCACCAAAGTGATGACTGCTACATCTGCCATCTTGTGGAGAAATTCCTGAATTAAACTATATTTCATAAACTTTTTTAAAATTCATTCATACATTTGCAAAAACAAGTATGTTTAAAGGATAGCACTCTTTTTGAAATGAACTCCTTTAAATATGTTGGCATATTGCTATTGCTATGTTTGTATGATTGTATATTTTGCACATATTCCCTTAAAGACTTTTTTTTAAATAATTAAGGGAAAAAAATATGTATATGTATTTAATAGAGTCCTACATTTAAATAAAGAAGAAAACACTTCAAATAGATACATAATCCTCAGGCTGAAGAGTTCATCAAATCTTCAAAGCAAGCGTTCAAGACAGAAGACAGAGTGGAGATCGATGGCCCGCATTAAGAAGCGTGACTCTAAAGCCCACCCCACTGTGATCAGACTGAGATGGAGACCAGCGAGGGGAAGCTCGTAGGATCAAGGTGAAGGACGAGCAGGGTAAAGAGGAGACTGTGAGGAATGGTGGGCGGGAAAAACTGATGCAACGGTTAAGAACCAGCAAAGACACACAGAAGAACAAGACTGCTCTCTTTTTAAGTTAAAGTAAATCACCTTCAAAGTTATTCCCAAGCAAGTGTAAGCACAGACCTGCTGTTTAGGCTGCTTTCAAATGTGTGTTTATGTGTAAAATACACTGTTGTGTCTGGCCAGAAATCACTTGGACGTTTATCCAGTCACAGCTTAAGATCTGCACAAGCTAGAAAGTTCATCGGTATGAAAGCAGCTGCCTGGCTACAATAGCAGCGGTTCTCTTTTAAGGAGTGCAGAGTGAGTCCCAATCAGTCGAGCCCTCGCATCTCTCCAGCAGAAAGCGCTTTCATCTTTCTCCTGACTGTCAGGGGCTTACAGCTACCGGGCCCAATGATCACTTCACCGCCGACATGAGAAAGAGGACCGGAGCAGCAGATATCTGTGAGGGCGAGATGAGCAGTAATTCCAGTTTAAACTCATTTTAGCCATCCTGCTTTACACCAATAAAAGGTACAATATAAGCCGGGAACAAATGCGGATATAAAACTGTATTTTGGAAACCAATCAGATTCTGTAAGACTGCACTCAGACATGTGTGTTAATGCAACTACAACTGAAAGAACAAGGAGAAGAAAAAGAAGAAAAAAAGAACAATGAGAAATGGAAAGGGGAAAGAAGAGAAGGAGAGGAAGAGATAAAAAACAAAGAAGAAGATGAGGATGTAGAAGAATGAGAATAAGAATAAGAATAAGAAGAAGACAAAGAAGAAGAAAATGAATAAGAAGACATAGATGAAGAAGAAAACATAGAAGAAGACGTAAAAGAAGATGAAGATGAAAAAGAATAAGGATAAGAAAAAGAAGAAAAAAGGAACAATGAGAAGTGTAAAGTGGAAAGAAGAGAAGGAGAGGAAGAGATAAAAACAAAGAAGAAGATGAGGATGTAGAAGAATAAGAATAAGATGAAAAATAAGAATAAGAATACGAAGATGAAGAAGAAGAAGAAGAAGAAGAAGACGAAAAAGAAGACAGAGAAGAAGAAAATGAAGAAGAAGAAGAAGACGTAGATGAAGAAGAAAGCATAGAAGAAGACGTAAAAGAAGATGAAGATGAAAAAGAATAAGAAAAAGAAAGCAAAGAAGAAGAAGAAGAAGAAAAAAGGAACAATGAGAAGTGTAAAGGGGAAATAAGAGAAGGAGAGGAAGAGATAAAAACAAAGAAGAAGATGAGGATGTAGAAGAATAAGACTAAGATGAAAAATAAGAAAAAGAAGACGAAGATGAAGAAGATGAAAAAGAAGACAAAGAAGAAGCAAATGAATAAGAAGACATAGATGAAGAAGAAAACAAAGAAGAAGACGTAAAAGAAGATGAAGATCTGTGAGGGCGAGACGAGCAGTAGTTCCAGTTTAAACTCATTTTAGCCATCCTGCTTTACACCAATAAAAGGTACAATATAAGCCTGGAACAAATGCGGATATAAAACTGTATTTTGATTCTGTAAGACTGCACTCAGACATGTGCAGAAAAAAGGAACAATGAGAAGTGTAAAGGGGAAAGAAGAGAAGGAGAGGAAGAGATCAAAACAAAGAAGAAGATGAGGATGTAGAAGAATGAGAATAAGAATAAGAAGAGGAATAAGAAGTAGAAGACAAAGAAGAAGAAAATGAATAAGAAGAAGATGTACATGAAGAAGAAAACGAAGAAGATGTAAAAGAAGATAAAGATGAAAAAGAATAAGGATAAGAAAAAGGCAAAGAAGAAGAAGAAGAAAAAAAGGAACAATAAGAAGTGTAAAGGGGAAAGAAGAGAAGGAGAGGAAGAGATAAAAACAAAGAAGAAGACATAAAAGAAGATGAAGGATAGGATAAGAAAAAGAAGGCAAAGAAGAACAGAAAAACAAGGATGAGGAGAAAGTTAAGGAGAAGGAGGAGAAAAAAGTAGATAAATAAAAAGAGGAGATTAAGAAAAAGACGAAAGAGGAGGACAAGGAAGAGAAGATAAAAAGAAGATAAAAAAAGAATATAAAGGAAGGCAAAAAGAAGAGGATGAAAAAGAAGAAGAAATAAAAGGATGAAAAATAAGAAGAGAGAATCTGCTGATCGTACTGAGCAAATTTTCAGACCATGTTTTTTGCGGGTGCACTAATTTTTACTAGTTATTAATATAGATGAATAAAAGATCAGACTGTGTGGCTGAGATGTACTGCTAACCACTGGCTAAAGGAGTTAATATGGTGGCACATGCTGTCTGAGATGTGAGATATGCACTGTAATTTCAGTAGGTCTTAGCCTCAGACACCCTGCCCACAGACGAACACAGACTGTCTGAGGTAAACAAGCGAAAATCTCACGTATTACAGGGGATTGAAACTGACATTGGATTTTTATGGTACCAACAGTGGTCATCTCTGCACACCAGTGAGCCTTTCAGATCCAAATACAAGCTGGTTATTAATTTAAAAATACATATTTTTTAATTGAATTTCTGAGAAAACGTGAACTGATATTTGAATACTAAACATTTGACTATTTCCCCTTAAATACAAATAAAAAAAATCTCCTTTATTATTATTATTAGCTCTCACTAAAGCAGTTGTGAGAGTCCTTGGTCAGCTGTAGAAGGCTGTATTAGAAAGAGTATTTTGTAGTTTATAGGCACTGGGCAGAATGGGTAGGGACCAATTTAATGAGAACTGAAGTCACTGTCTGCGTCCCAAACCACACACTACCACACTAAAGAGCACGTAGAAAAGTGCAGCATCATTAGAAGTGCATTCATTAGAGGAGTTTGTTAAACATGGAAGTGTGTGGTTTGGGATGCAGCCAATTTACGTTTGCCCACTGTAGATGCGTCCACTACTTCATCACTTCTTTAAACTGATTTCCATCAGAAATGCAATAAAATGAGAAATTATGAATTTTGGGCCAAAACAAATAAAATACAGTTTTTTTATGATGATATTTTTTAAGAATTAAATGGCCTAAATGTATTTGTCTTGCTTAACAAACACAAATAATACAACAGTTTAAAATATAAAACTGAACCGTTATATACACAATTTTACTTATTTGATGAATTATTTGGTCTGTTCACTTTTTTTTTTTTTTCAGTTCAATAACTGTCCAACACCTGTCCTGATCAAACAAAATAAATGTCTTTAGATGGATTCCAAACCATACAAATATGTGAATAGAAAAAGGTGGGATCCAATGCCATCCTGCTTTTGTCATGTTTTATTTATGCTTTATTCTTATTTTATTTTTATTGCTATTGTCTTACATGTTCTTCTCTTTGTATTTCCTAATTTGTGAAGCACTTTGAATGAGCGTTGTGTATAAAAGGTGCTACATAAATAAACTTCCCTTGCCTTGCCTTGGGTGAGATCAGTGATGAGACCATGATGAACAATCTGTTGACAAGTGTCACAACTTTTCTATGAAGCTGGATCACCTTTGGTCTTCTTTACAATGCTAATAAGGCTATGTTAATAAGGCTAATTAGGTCCTGCAACCAGTGGCCTAACCTTTTCTGAATGCACACTCCAGTGTGCTATTCCAACAGGACAATGCTTGTCCACATACTGCTGCAATCTCAAGAGTTTTCCCCTGAAGACACAGATACTCTGCCACGGTCAGACACTTTATCAGACCTTTCTCCACTATCTTCAACAAAATCTGCAGGAACTACATGAATATTTAAGCTACATGGGATGGATTATGGCAAGACATCATTAGAAACCTCTACAACTCCATGCCAAGACATCTAGCATGTTCTACTTTTCCTGACCATACAAAAACACTGAATTTTGCTTCGGGTTTTGCTATATAGACTGCTGTATGAGCTGTCTATATGATTGTGTGGAGAAAACATGATAAAACTAACAATGTTGACACTCAACATCAAACGCGTACTTTAATAAAGTAAGTAAAATTCAATGTTTCATAATAAGGGCTCTTCTCTAATAATCCCTCTCAACAGTCGTGTTTTTGTGTAGCACCAGTCCAACAAAACAGACCTCAAGAGGCTTCAGTTCATTTCTGAAGTAAGCAAGAAGATAAACAACTGTTTTTAACTGATCCCAGCCTATGAAGCACACAATGACAAATGCGATCCAGACATGTCCTCCACCTTAAGCAATCCACTGTGAAGCAATTCCAAGGCATCCTCCCCTCGCTCATGCCCTGAACATGCTGTACTTTCTCCACGCACACATTACAAACCATCTGAAGAAGCCTCCACACTCTAATGGGCGACATATGAACTGGCTAATCATGTGGAGAAATGGGCACCTCCTGCTTGCAGGCTGTTAGCCCCAGCAACGTACACAAACGTGTGTATGGGTAGGCGCATGTGGGCCGAGACAAGCCAGGGTCTCATTACGGATGATGCTGGGTTTGCGAGGATGTGTGTGTGTGTGTGTGTGTTGGTTTGTTTATCAGCAGCAGCACTCCTGCAGGCTCCCTCAGCCCCAGCACTGCTCCAGCGATAACACCCGCAGCCAATGTGCCGCCAACACCGCCGCTCATTATGCGCCCGCCGCCCGTTTCGAAGGGTGCTATTTGAGATTATAAACATTCTCCTCCATAATATCTCACTCTCTCATTTGAATAAAGAGGACAGACACGGTAATTAACAGGGTATTAAAAAAAAAAGCAGACAGAGGGGAGAGGGACGGAGGGGGAGAGCGCAGAGCAGAGAGAGACGCGGGAGAATTAATAAGAGCCGTGATCTCTCCAAGGCCTTCTTAATGGGCTGTGACAGGAATTTATTCACACTTAGAGCGGTATTAAATCAAACCGCCCGCTCTGACGAGACATAACCCGCCACCACAGCGACAGCAAGGACGACGGCCCTCTGCACCGGGGACCTGGGGCCACAGGCACCGCCCCCAACACCACAGGAGCTCCAGATCCCCAAGAGGGATAATGGGCGAGAAGGCCTGACAGGCTTGTCATCTTCACGTCCAGGTGCTTCTATAAATTGTTATCCCAAGCCTGGTAATGAACCGATTCCACTCCACTCACACCGGTGCTGAACATCAGCACAGTTTGTGTTCAGCATTTCCTGTGGCTGCCTCTAGCCTCCAGAGAGTATCTACACATTTAGATCCATTTAGTTTAACGGAACAAATTCAACAAATTTAAAATTTAATGTCTTACTTCTTCAGAAATCAAGGGTATTACAAAAATATAG
Organism: Astyanax mexicanus; assembly: GCF_023375975.1. Lineage (NCBI taxonomy): Eukaryota > Metazoa > Chordata > Actinopteri > Characiformes > Acestrorhamphidae > Astyanax > Astyanax mexicanus. Next base: position 52,510,954 of record NC_064410.1, on the reverse strand, counting down.
AGTTTATTTTTTTACTGCTTTGTTGGAGTAACAGTTTCAGCTGTCCAGGAAAGGTTTCTACTAGATTTCTGAGCACTGATGTGAAGATTTACCATACCGGTAATTGCATTTATTAATAAGGGTGTTAGGAAGATCAGCATGCTGAATACTCATCACCCCACCTCATCACCAACTTCCCCAACTCATCCCACTTGTACTGGCTGGAGCTCCATCATTCCACAGAACACTACTATTGTTTTAATCATTCTAAGACCGTTTTATGAAACTGATCTAATCATAATATGATAGTATAATAAAGCAATTATGCCTTTCTAAAGGGCAATTAACTTTTAATTATTAATAAATTATGATAAAGACAGCAGACATACAGCTGTATTATATTATGACATGTTTAATATGCAAAAGCTGCTATGCATAACAAAGGTGCATTTTCACAGTTACGTAACTGAAAATCAAGATGAAAAGTAAAAGGAAATGAATAAAATATAATCTAAATAAGTCTCACTCGCTGGCCTGTAGGAGCGGTCTGTCCGTGAGTGTGAATGTGATGAGAACAGTCACGGGGATGAAGGCCACTCTACTGCTCAGCAGACTGCAAAGCCATATTTCATCAAGCTCCTGACAAACAGCAATTACCCCAATCGACAAATAACGAGGACACAACCATTATTCACAGCCAGAACACCACAGAGAGCAGCAGGGCATTATCATACATACCACTCCACCCTATCTACAGTAAGGACCACAAACATGGCTGTTCATGTTTAAGAGCATAAGGTTTCTAAAATATGGAGCAGACAAAACAGTTTTTTGACCATTTAGGAAAAAAGGGAGAATATGTTCCGTAAAATCAAATGTATAGTTACATGTATGGAAAAAAAAAAAAACAGGACTCATCCCTTTCTCCCTTTCAGAACAAATCAGTTTTGTTTTTTACAATAGTTATAAAGTGACTTCAGGAATAAAAGAAATATAAGCCTAAATAATACACATTTGTTGTACAATAAGCTAAATAAAAAAACTACTGACTTCATTAGGTTTTATATTACACAGTAATAGTAATGTGTCTAATCTGTGCAGAAGTGTAATGTCATAAGATGCAATACCAAAATAATTTCCTGAAAAGTAGAATAATTGCACTCAAGTGATTCCCACTGGTGGATATCGTATCCCAGGTGGTTGCTATGGTTTTGCTATGTTGTTGAAGGTTATTTGCTATTATGTCTTAGGTAGGTGCTTATGTCCTGCAATGTAGTTTCTAGGTGACTGCTATGGTGTGGCTGTTGTATCCAAGATTTTTACTAAGTTGTCTCTATGAGGTGGTTGCTCAGGTGTTGCCAAGCATTGAGAGTAACAGTTATTGTATATGGTGTTGCCTGGGACTGTTATAGTGTTTCTAAGGGGCAGTGGTGGCTGGAATGTATGAGTGTTCACTGTTTACTGCACAGATCAGTTAATAGTGGAGGCCATATTCCATCTGTGTTGCTATAGGGCTGCTTTGGTGTTACTAAGTGGTTGATATGGTATTCCTAGGTGGCGTTGTATACCTTTTTTTTTGCTAAGTGGTTGCTAGGGGGTTGCAATGGTGCTACTAGGTAGACCCCTCTGTATAGCATGTGACTGCTATGGTGTTGCTAGATGGTTGCTAGGGATTTGCAAAGGTTTCTATTACCATAGAAACACCCTATCAACCACCTTGAAGGTGGTTGATAGGGTGTTTCTATGGTAAACTAGGAGCTCCTAATTGTACTGTTAAGTGGCTGCTACAAAAACAGAAATAAATACTGCTTTAAATGATAAATTGAAAGTGTGTCAGAGTGTAAGCTTGATTATTTTAAAGTCTCATTTCAAGCCAGGCTCCTATCCTCCCAGGTAAATTAAAATGTCTGTAATGGTGACTGTGTGCAATGTCAGACTAATAATGTGCTAATAAAGATGAATAGTCACTAATGATTCAATGTAATTTTACCCTTGAGAAATTGCTTCTCTACCGTTTTCTTTTTATTGGATTGTTCATATAAATAATATGCTCCTTAAACGCCTTAATATAAATATTCCATCCAAACACCCATCCATCATCCCTCCCATGCTCGAAAGCGTAGCTGGCTGTGCCCGAAGAAGCAGATGCAGCGAAGCGACTAACATCTGCTCCCCACATTCTGCTGTGTCGCTGACCTCCCCTGAGTTCCCCATCCCTTATTCCCCCAACATGTTCTCCTCATCCAGCATGTAATTTGCAGCTGGCCGTTTGGCCAGCCCAAAGCTCCAGGGCCCACAGCGCTCGAGCCCTGCTGCTTCTCCTGCTTTCATGAATGCAGCTCATTTTAAACGAGACCATCGTAAAGGTTCAACATGTCCAGACAGAACATGGCACCACTCAGGATTACTCGTCTTTCTCTGTGGTGAAAGAAAAAGCTGCGCTGGAACACCGGGTCAGATTTCTCCAGAGACAGACTTTGGTGTTTCACAGGATGGTACAAGTTAACGTCTGGAAATCTATCAATTTAGTCTCGACTCAAGACTCGAGCATGGATCATAAAAAGACCAAAAGGAAAAGATTCTACTGTACTTATTTTGGAATATGAGGAAACGCGAAGAGTGTGTACTGACCTTGTTGACCTCCAGCACTTCTCTCCTCTCCTCGCTGGATGAACGTATCTGACTGGCTCCACGGTCGTCCAGCTTTGAGCTGTCGTCCTCCACATAGGGAATGAGTTGCTGGAGAAGAGAGAAAAACAGAGAACAGAGTGTCTAACACAAACTGAACAATATTTTTGTAGCATAAATGTACACTGACCAGCCATAACATTAAACTACCTTCCTAATGGAGAGTAGAACACCTTTTTGTGTAACCACAACAGATTTGAGCATTTGAGAAAGGTGTCCTGGGGTATGTGTCATCAAATGTAAGCAGCATTAATGAAGAACTGCGATATAAAATTGACTTTTATTGTAGAAAAATTAATTGTTTTTTTGATGCCCTGATAAATGGTGCTGGCTGCTATGCTATGCAGAGTCTATGTATATATATCTGTCATTATCAGTTCAAAGATGGCGGTGCACGGAGCTGAAGTTAGCGTTATAGGATGTAAACAGTGGTTTTTAATAAGCTTCTTGTGAACTTTTTAAGTTATTAATGTCTCGTTTTTAATGTCAAAGCTCTCCAGATTCTAGCAAGGAGGTGTGGAGCTACTTTGAGGCTGGATAACGGTGGAAAAATTGATTTATTGGGGCAAATTATGCCCCGTGTCTTTCAGTCTGAAGGGTGTTTGGGGATAAACTGTTAAAATGTCTGGATCTCAGAACGCTGTGGGAGAGCGGAGGTGTGCTGTTCATCAAAGGTAAGTACTTTTTGTCATGGTTTACTACAACAAAAGTCCATTTTACACCAGAGTTCTCCTTTAAGTTGTGAGGTGGAGCCTCTATGAATCTAAACAGTGAGCCTTAGGTGCCCATAACCTGTCACCACTTCACAGATGATTCATTTCTTAAACAACCTGGGTAGGTAAATATTGACCACCAGGAACACACCACAAGACACACCTGATGTTTTGGAGATGTTCTGACCCAGTTGCCTTACCATCACAAACAGGCCTTGCATTACAGGTGTTTTATAAATATAATAATTATTTTTAATAACATATATTATTATTAATAATTATAATAATATTTTCTTCATTTTCCTAATAGACTATTTTTACAGAACATTCTTGATTGACAGCCCTAACAAAAATCTATCTATAAATAAACAGATATTAAGGAAACTAAAGGCACATTTTCAGAAAAGACAGATGATTCAGGTTTAAGTTCCATTCTTTGCTGCAGCATGCGGTATTTTTGGTTGTTTTTAAGCCGCTATATGTTTTTTAAAGTGCGCGTGCATCTCTGTCAGTTTGTATCATCCTTCCTGAGGCAGTTTGTTTAAAACAAGCTGTCATACACAGTGTTCGTCTTGATATGTCGCATTTTTTCCTGTTTCTACAAAACCTGAGAACTCAGCATTCACCACTCATATGACTTCAATCTGTCTGAGATTACTTAAAAACAAATAAAGCATTGCTTCTGAAATGTATTTTGCTGTGTAACTTTAAGTCCTGGGAGAGCTGTATGTAAATTGTGTATAAACTGTTTTCTCAGGGGACGGCTTGGGAACACCCACACCTCTATACATAAAGTTAGGGTTAAAAACTGGCATGTGTGCTCACAGCAAGGTGACATTCATTAGCAGTGGTTAGACAAGGCCTAATAATATGTGCCAGATGGATGGGACATTCCATTTCAAGTTGTGCAAGTAAACAGTGCATTGTTTGGTAAAGATTGTGACCGGTGGCATCTGGCTAGAATTGCCCATTCAAGCAGACAAGTGAATTTTACAAAATGTAAAACTTTTGGAATATAATCAAGAGGGTGGACGATCACAAGCCATCAAACCAAGCTGAACTGCTTGCATTTTTGCACCAGGAGTGGCATAAAGCTACTCAAAAGCAGTGTGTAAGACTGGTGGAGGAGAACATGCCAAGATGCATGAAACTGTGATTAAAACCAGAGTTATTCCAAAACAAATATTGATTTCTGAACTCTTAAAACTTGAATATGAATATGAATTTGTTTTCTTTGCATTATTTGAGGTCTGAAAGCTCTGCATCTTTTTTGTTATTTCAGCCATTTCTCATTTTCTGCAAATAATTGCTCTAAATGACAATATTTTTATTTGGAATTTGGGAGAAATGTTGTCTGTAGTTTATAGAATAAAACAACAATGTTCCTTTTACTCAAACATATACCTATAAATAGCAAAAACTGATTCAGTTTCTTAATTTTTTTCCCAGAGCTGTATGTAGAAAAGGTACATTTTGCAGGAAAGAAAAAAAAACTTCATAACTTTCAATGGAAATTATTTAGTCATTTTGGAGCATTTTTACTGGTCCAGTCTGACATTTATGACAAATTGGCACAACTACCGAATTCACATTATGTTATGCATGGAAAAACAGTAAAACTTGTGATACATGATTTTTGTGACAGTGAAGAATTGCTTTGAAACTCTTAAAATTTGGAATTTTTTCTAGAGAAATATGGCTTTCCTATTTAATCTACTCCGGTTATCAGTTCCCAACTATATTACTGCTTGGATTTAGCTGTGAAATAGCCTTGGGTTCAGCCGCAGCCTGTCCTCACTGTCCTTACAGCATTCATCTGTCCTAATAGTTCCCATTCCATTCAGCCAGTTTCACTCCAGTCTTCTAACAAGCAATTTATGTTGTAAACAGTCCCATCCTGAAACGACCTTGACAAACGCTCAATATTAGTAGTGCAGAGTGTCACCTCTGCTGAAATCACACTGACACCTGCTGGTGCAAAGATTCAAGGATGCTACACTCCAGCACTCGGGAAAGAGAGAGAGAGAGAAAGAGGGATCCATGACCGTATCATGCAGGGCATGAAAGCTGCTCTCTTCCAGGACTAGCAGATTTGTCCAGGTATGATGCACTGCTGAAATGGTATATATATATATATATATATATATATATATATATATATATATATATATATATATATATATATATATATATATATATATATATATATATATACAGTTGTGGTCAAAAGTTTACATACACTTGTAAAAAAACATAATGTTATGGCTGTCTTGAGTTTTCAATAAGTTCTACAACTCTTATTTTTCTGTGATAGAGTGATCGGAACACATACATGTTTGTCACAAAAAACAGTCATAAAATTTGGTTCTTTCATAAATTTATTATGGGTCTGCTGAAAATGTCACCAAATCTGCTGGGTCAAAAATATACATACAGCAACATTAGTATTTGGTTACATGTCCCTTGGCCATTTTCACGGCAACTAGGCGCTTTTGGTAGCCATCCACAAGCTCCTGGCAAGCTTCAGGTCGAATGTTTGACCACTCTTCTTGACAGAATTGGTGCAGTTCAGCTAAATGTGATGGTTTTCTTGCATGAACCCGTTTCTTTAGCACTGTCCACGTGTTCTCAATGGGGTTTAAGTCAGGACTTTGGGAAGGCCATTCTAAAACCTTAATTCTAGCCTGGTTTAGCCATTCCTTTACCACTTTTGATGTGTGTTTGGGGTCATTGTCTTGTTGGAACACCCAACTGCGCCCAAGACCCAACCTTCGGGCTGATGGTTTTAAGTTTTCCTGCAGAATTTGGAGGTAATCCTCCTTCTTCATTATCCCATTTACTTTCTGCAAAGAACCAGTTCCACTGGCAGCAAAACATCCCCAGAGCATAATACTACCACCACCATGCTTGACAGTAGGCATGGTGTTCCTGGGATTAAAGGCCTCACCTTTTCTCCTCCAAACATATTGCTGGGTGTTGTGGCCAAACAGCTCAATTTTTGTTTCGTCTGACCAGAGAACTTTCCTCCAGAAGGTTTTATCTTTGTCCATGTGATCAGCAGCAAACTTCAGCCGAGTCTTAAGGTGCCTTTTCTGGAGCAAGGGCTTCTTTCTTGCACGGCAGCCTCTCAGTCCATGGCGATGTAAAACACGCTTGACTGTGGAGACTGACACCTGTGTTCCATCAGCTTCCAAATCCTTGCAGACCTGCTTCTTGGTGATTCTTGGTTGACTCTTAACCATCCTGACCAATCTCCTCTCGGCAGCATGTGATAGCTTGCGTTTTCTTCCTGATCGTGGCAGTGACACAACTGTTCCATGCACTTTATACTTGCGTATAATTGTCTGCACAGTTGCTCTTGGGACCTGTAGCTGCTTTGAAATGGCTCCAAGTGACTTCCCTGACTTGTTCAAGTCAATAATTCGCTTTTTCAGATCCACACTGAGTTCCTTTGACTTTCCCATTGTAGCTTTTGTAGCTGAGTCTAATCACTGGGTCAAATGAGCCCTATTTAAATGGGCTCATGAGAAGTCAACAGCTGTAGTCAATCAGAATCACTTACAAGAAGTGAAGAGGCCATGACATGAAGCTAATTTGATTGACACAACTCGCTACATCACCAAAATTGACAAATTGTGTTGCTGTATGTATATTTTTGACCCAGCAGATTTGGTGACATTTTCAGCAGACCCATAATAAATTTATGAAAGAACCAAATTTTATGACTGTTTTTTGTGACAAACATGTATGTGTTCCGATCACTCTATCACAGAAAAATAAGAGTTGTAGAACTTATTGAAAACTCAAGACAGCCATAACATTATGTTTTTTTACAAGTGTATGTAAACTTTTGACCACAACTGTATATATGAAATCACCTAAAACAAAGCATCATTTACAACTGTCAGACGAGCTAACGGCCAACATTTACGGTGAGATGCACACACAGCTGGTCTAGTCAATATAGAGAAGTATTGCAAAAAATGTTTAAATCCTTAAATATTTTCAATGGGGTCAGGAAAATAATAATAATAACAATAATAATAATAATTCAGATGATGTCTACTTATTGTACAATAGATTGAAAAAGTAATTATATGGCAGATAAAGCATTCACATCTGTGTACTAAGACACACATACAAACACAACAAGGCTACTCAGGCTATTGTCTCTGGGGCTATTATCTCTGCCCCACTTCCCTTGTCGTCAGTGTGTAGTCATTCCCCTGTGCTGCATTTTTTTTTAGATATGTTTTAGGTTGTGTTTTAAGAAATGGTTGACTTTCTGACCTCAGTGCTGTAGGCCCTAAGACCAACTTTTCCTATTCTGTGCTACTAAGCATGACTTAGCTGTCTGTGTACTGCAGCATTCCCTCTTGCACTGGAACAAATTATACTGTGCATTTTTGTTTTGTTAAATACAAAAACAATCAATTGCTGAAAAATGATTTTATAGTTATCTTAACATAGAGTTCCTAACAGCCTGAGCAAAACAATAAGTATTGTTTAAACAAGCCAAGCCATCTAATTTGGCTAAACAAATAAATCTTCTTAAGAATAACTATTAATGCATGTGCCCATAATATTTAGATTTATTTTTTTTTTTCAAAAATATCATTTTACAATCCAGGACTTAGTAAATAGAGCTTTACCATATAAATTAACATGACCAAGAATTCAGACATTTCCCTGTCAGCATAATCACTCATTTTTTGGTGGGTCTGCAGTTTTGAGGCCAGACTTCTCCAGCTTTCATGCTGTCACATGCCAGCCGAGCAGCCGAGAGGGGAAAAATCAGATCATATGAGCAAAGAAAAAACCCAAGAAGAAGGGAAAAAAAATAGCCAAAAGCCTCTGGAAGGTTTATCGAGTCGAACCGGCTGACTGGCGCAGCTGACAGAGAAGGGACAAAGGCAAGAGCCCGAGATCGAATGAACTTCGCGCTTGTTAGGGATGACAAATTCGAGCCAAAGACAGGAAAACAAGCGAGTTTCCAGCCAAACACATATAGTGTTCTGAAGGTAGGGGCCGTGCGCTGGCAGGCTGTGGTAAAAGGAGCAAAGCGACAGCACGTTACTCATAGTTTGGACACTGAGGGATGGATGTGGTTTGCTGCCTGACAGAAAAGAATGACTCAATGAGGTCTGCCCAGTTTCTTTACTCTGAGGGAGAGAAAATGGATGAAGAAAGAAAAAAAAAACGAAATTCCAGAGCGCTGAGGAGCCGGTGACTGCTCGTGGTGGAAAGCGCTGATGCAAGCGGCTTCGCCAGCTGTTCGGTAGAGAGAGCTGCGGCTAATTAAAGCCGTGATGAGGTAATGCTGCTGCCTCCGTTATCCCACTTCCTGTTTGGAGAGACAGCTCCTGCTGAATTGATGGAGCACCTGAAGTCAAACAGCAGGGATCCAGCCAGCATTATCTTCCCTCTGAGCAGCAAACAGGAAAATGATGGAGCCCTGTAAAAGGCTGAGTGAATGTAGAATCATTGGCTGAGGCTCTTATCTAGAGCGACCGACATTTGAGTCATGTTACACAGATTGTGGAGAATGTACAGTTAGGTGACTTGTCCAAAGACTCTTATTGCTGTAGTGTTGTTTATACCTACTCTGCTAATCCAATTTGTAGGAACACTAGTGGAATCAAATGTAGTCTTATACTGCAGTAGTCCATTTAATTTAAAGTTGGACGTGTTGTTCTAAAGTCCTGTTCTGCTCTACACAATGGTACAAAGTGGGCGACTGTAGCCTTTCTGTCAGCTCCAACCAGTCTGGACATTCTCTTTAGACCTCTGTTTATTCATAATGTGTTTTCATCTGCAGAACTGAAGCTCACTGCATGATTTGTGATCTTTGTTATATGATTCTGTGTAAACTCTAAAGAGTATTGTGCTAAAAAAATCAGAAGACTAGCAGCTCTAGAAATTCTCAAACCAACCTATCTGGCATCATCATGCCACCAACACACATTTGTTCTCCATGGTGAGGTTGATGTGAAAATACATAAAGCTGCTGAGCCATATTTGCATTACAGTATGCACTGCACTGCTAACACAGGATTGGTTGATTAAATAATCGCATGAACATATAGATGTGCAGACCTTCTTTATATTTCTTTTCATTTACTTTTGGACATAATTTTGTGGAAGAGTCTAAAACATGCCATTGCAAGAATTTCCATTATAATAATAAAAATGGTAATATGTAGGGAATTGTGGTGAATATTGCATTTTTAATTGTGGCATATTTTCCAAACATTTAAATACTGCAGTATTCAGCAGGTTTTCATATTCACACATAACTCAGAAGAATCCAGAATGCTAATTATTATTAATATTAATCCAGTAAAATGTTATCTGTGAGGAATATCTGTAATGCATTTGAGATTAGTGCATAATTTTTAAATGACACAATGTCTGGAACAATTTCTGAAAAAGAATGTCTGGAACAGACAAGAAAAAAAGCCATAAATTGATCAATCTGAGAAAAACACAATATCCAAGGACACAAGTGGGACAAAAAAAACATTAAACAAAAAAAAAAGTCTTCTCCCAAGTGATCACCAGGTACACTAATCACAAGCTGGCACACATGCAGTAGCGCATTCAGCAAAAGTCCCTAAAGAATAAAGTGAATTAAAACCAATTCTTCTCACCTACTTTGAGCTTAACATTATATATGAATATGTATAGCACATCTCTTTACCACTTCAAGATACAGTAACTGTTTTAACGGCTACTATGCCTTTAACATTACACAACATTCTAGGTTCAGTTTGCACCACCGTTTGGTATAAGTCCAGTACAATGAAAAGAAAATCTAAATCTAACCCAGTTTTCTTTTCATTTAATATAAAGACACAAGTGTAATAGTTAGTGGTGCTTGTTCAGTTTATCACCCCTGAGGTAGAGAATAAATAAGCAGTAAAGAGTAAATGAGCAGTAAAGAGATCCCTGTTGGTATTAACTTCCTCTAACACTAATAATAACACTGGGAGGGTGAAGACCAGCAAATGCTTCCTCTGATACATGTGAAGTCTGCCATCATCTTATTTCACACTGTCTCTGATGCAGCACCACTGGGTAGCCAGTGCTCTAGGAGGAAAGAGCAGCAACATGGCTCTGATACATCAGAAAACAGATGCCTGTGCAGACTAGCAACACACTGAAAGTGACGAGGGGAGGAAACGTCATCTGCCCACCACTGAGAGATTAAGTTCAACTGTGCTCTCTTAGACTCAGGCTGCTGATGGCATTTCACCTCCTCCACCTACTAGCTTAAATTGCTGTGGCCGTTTATGAAGAATAGGGAGGAGTTTTGCCTTATAGTATATTATGTTATTATCAGTTAAATGAATAATTCTGTATTTTATCCTAATCAACATTTGGCACAATGAAATTGAATGCTAACCTCAGGAGGAATGGGGTCCAGGCCAGCGCAGTTTTCATTGCATTTGTCGTAGATGTGAAGTCAATATAGTATTTAGTTAACACATAGACTGTGTATAGCTGGACAGAGCATCGTCTCTCAAAAGTAAAGCCACCACAGGTCGGGCGCCCCCTGCTGTTTGGCTGCAGAAAGCTGTGTAACCCAACCCCCATAGGTTTCAATGGCAAAACTGACAACTTTTAATCACATTTTTTTCCAATATACTGTAATTCTACCTCCGTTATTTAAAAGCAACAGCTAGTGTAACCTCTGCTTATATTGTCAAATTTTTATATCCCCACAGAATTAATTTTTTAAAACGTTTTCCAGCTCTATTCAAAAAGGTGTGGTTATTGTAAAAGGGCTGGGACCAATGACTGTATGGGAGGGACCATAGACTGTGTGAGCTCTGTGGAGGCAGCCCTCAGGGGCGGGGTTATTTAAATGAGTAGGCTGCTATCCACAGTCTTTCTCCCTCCTCTGGTCTCTACTGCGCAGACTCAGGTTTCAGGATCACCAACATGGCAGAAGATTTTGGCTTCATTTTTATCGAATGAATGGAAACAGCAACACAGCGTCCATCTTTTTTACAGTCTCTGAGTCCACATGATTGAGATATTTTCAAATGTAACCTGTGGTAGACTCTTTTAGTGCGCGAGTGTAAACCTTGGACTTGGGTTTTTCTTCAAAATCATTGTGTTCCCGAACTCTTTCAGTATTTTTGTTGCATTTTGAAGTGTTGGTGACAGAGTGCTGGCTGACGCCAGATGTTGGCCAAAGACGCCAAGAAGCAGGAAATGGTCTTAGGGGCAAGACTCCTCAAAGCAGGGAGTCAGAGTGTATGTGCTGGCAACCCTGAGAGGGGTTTCTTATCCATTGCTGACCAAAAAATTTTATTATTATCTTTGAATAAACTGGCAAAGCTATTTTTGGACAGGGACTCATTTTTTTTCTTTTATAAAGTGTTACACGAAGATATTCAGAGCAGATAATAATCTTTCAATCTGTTCAGCAACGTTTGACCCAAACATGTAGTAGTAGGGCCAAGAGGTGAAATGGGATTCGGCCAAAAACAAAACATATAACCTTACAAATAACCTTCACAAATAAACTAATCATCCACTAAGCCATAAGCTTTTAACAGTGGTCATCAGGTACAGTAGCATGATCTGGGATTTGAACCGGCGATCCTCCGATCACAGTGACAGTCCGTTTAAAGAACTGTCAACAGTTATCTTTTCTGCTATGATCTGATACAGTATGAAATTGAATGCTAACCTCAGGAGGGATGGGGTCCAGGCCGGCGCAGTTTTCATTGCATTTGTCGTAGACCAGGCGCAGTTTGCGGAAGAGAACTGACAGCATCCTCAAGTGCTCCTGCAGCTTTCCCAGGCGGTCCTGGTGAGTATTAGGATGGTATGTGACCCCGTTTGGCAGCTGGGAATGTGGGCAAGAAAGATGATTAGAGACAAATAATAGAACTACAAGCCATACTCTTTCACAGTGATGTGATTTTGCTCAGTGATGGGCAGGGTCAGGAACAAGTGTACCCAAAGGGAAAGCAGCGCATTTAATAAAATGTTCCTTAAAAAATGTTCTTGGTTGCTTTAAAGTGTATTTTTATCAAGTGGGTTCAGGTTAGGCCCAAGGTGCAGTTATTTTTATATCTGCACAGTCATCTGGGTACAGGCAGGAATGTTCAGATCCAAGTAAAACAAAAGCTGACCTTCACATCTGCTCAGTACTCATCATTCATGTCATTTCCTCCATTCCCATACTGACACACTGTGCCTACCTGCATGTTTCTCAGTAGCTGAAAGATCTCCATGGTTCTTAAGACGATGTCCTGCACGGTCTCCTGCCCGATGCGGCACAGCGACGCCGTGTTCACATCCCGCACTGCCTGCGCCTGCTGCCCAGGGAACTGGGCAAGCGGAGGGGTTGTCATGGGGACAGAGGGGAGGGGGCACAGTGGCAGGTGGCTACTCAGCGTCACACGATGGCATGCCTTGGCCACAGCCAACCTGAGATTATAGTCATGGGAGAGGGTTAAAGAAGTGGGTTAGAATGGACATGTGTGGTCATGAGCTTGTATAGTATAGTCTCTGTATATTTAAAAGCACTGCTAGCAGAATCAGACAATCTGAGGTGCTTTGGAGTAGCCATACATACAATTAACCTAAAGTCAACATGCCCAATGCCAAGCATCAGCTACAGGGTCTTAAAGCCCACTTATTTTTATCACAATCTTCTAACATCTAATGTAAAAACGTTCTTTAAAAGTAGAGCCTGTTACTACAGTACTTGCTTTTAACACCTTTGACTCAAAACTCATGGGATATCAGTATGTAAATTAATCATGAAGTGTTACCCCATGGAACGACTTAGGAAGACCAACACATACACACATATATTGGAAGGTGTTATCTTGTGATTGAGATTGACCACAGTGTGCTCATGGCAAGGTGACATTAATTACCAGTATGAGTTCAATTGAGGCTTCATAGTGGGAGGCATAAGGTTATGATATTTCATTCACGTGTGCATTTAAATCAGACATTCTGTGTGAAATGGATTTGGGGTGTAGTGAAACATGAACATGAATATAAACTTCCGTTAAATAGCCCACCTTTGTTTGCCCAAGCGTTAAAAAATACAGCGCTTTAATAGCCAATGGTCCCAACAAGCTTACAATGCAAGTGATAGGGGCTTCTTTTACACCAATAACAGGATAGGAGAACATATTTGCAAAATAAATTCAGTGCAAATGCAGGAATTCAAGCTGTTGCTGAAAATATCTGGTGACTGTCTACATGAGAATAAAGAGGGCCATAAAAACAATGGCATGAACTTTTGGCAATATTATTCTCATGTTGCCCTGAGGCATTACAAAATTTAACAAAAAACAAAATAAACACTGTTTTAGTTAGGAAACAAAAAAGTAAATAAACATTATGTTTTTTGATAAACAAAATAATATAACAAACATTAAAAGGATATTTTAATACCAAAAAACACATGCCACAAGGAGGAATTTGATTTACCTCCCAGCCCAAGCCCACAGTAACAAAAAAAAATGAATAAAATGCTGGCTGGATTTATCTGATTCGATTTTGAATTTGGTATCAATATCCAGAAATAACACTTGTAACACTCTAACAAACAAACAAGGTCCAACCTCATTTCCTTCTTCACTTCCTTGCTCCTCTATACCTCTATTCCTATTTGGCCTCCTTTAGGCCCAGTCTTAAATACTATATATACCATATGTACATCATTATTGTAAGTCGGTTTGGACAAAAGCATCTGCCAAAATTAATGTAATGTAATGTAATCTAAAATGGATCTGGTCTCTTATGGGTTACTATAGTGTTTTTATTTGCAGCACAAAGCTAATTTATTATTAATAAATTAATATTATTATAAATTATTATTATTAGTATTATTATTACTATTATTATTATTACTACTACTACTACTGGATATAGTCTTTATGATGTTAATGCTGAGAGTAATCAGCAGGTGTTTTAATCAGGTATTCCCCTAGTCTATTTTAGTTTAGCTGTACAGTACAATAATAAGATCAGGCAGCATTAAGACAGCAGCAGCAGGTGTGTTTAGTTTATGTTTATCTCTGTGAGTTTGTGGTGGTGTTTAATGTTATTAATGGTGAATTATAAGAGTGATACAGATCACACTGTAGTAAATCTGACAGTATGAGCTGAGCTCAGAGACTTTACAGAGATCCGGTGTTCTGTCGAGATGTGCTACCTAGTCAAACCGTGCTACCCTAGTGTATATTTAACTGTAAAAATACAAAAGAAGCACCATATTAGAGCATGTTACCAGCAGAAATCTTAGTAGATGTAGAGTTACTATATTTGAACAGCATAAATCACTATATCATGGTAAATTCATGACAATGCCATTATTACAAATTGCTTTTGTATTTTGTTAAATAATAATGAATGTATTTATTACTCTTATTAGTAATTTCCATGTATGCTTTTGTGCAATGACAGAGAGTCCAGGTCGTTTAATGCACAAAAAAACAACAAAAAAAGCAGACGAGGAATAGTCTAAACGTGCAGGTTAGCGCATGCGCAGTGTCTTTAGGAAGCACGTATCGATGGACAGCATAACTCGATGGAACACCGGGCTAATCAGTGTAGCACACCTGCTAACCTCCCTCTCACCTGGAGCTCTGAGCCCGGGACACACTCACACTCCGTATAAGCACATAACCCCAGGTTACTGCACACACTCAGATACTGTATAACACTATAACACACACACCTTTACCTGTAACTCGCGCTGCTGCCGCTGCTGTTTATGTTGTTGACAAGATGTCATTCCTCACTTAGCTACGACTGACTCCCCGCTCCCGTCAGGAATCGCGAGAGTTTGAGAGGTTTTACTGTAAAACCCTGAATAAACGCGCATCTAGTTTCCTCTTAAAACATTATCCTTTATAATTAATGTTTATTAGTTAAAAAAAAATCCAAAAATATAATATAATATAATATAATTTTCTTTATCATTTTTTATCATTATTCTTTTCCAGTTAAAAAGACCAACCATACCAAATATTAATTTATTCAGGAATGTGCTATGTGCTTTTTTATTGTTTATAATATAATATAATATAATATAATATATTATAAAATTAGTTAATTAAGAAGAGCATTCTTTATTTGTTTTTGTTTTTTATTAAAAAGAGGGTCTTCCGCAAAATAAATTTGTTTAAAAATAAATCTAAGAAATGTGTCTAAGAAATGTGTTTTTTTATATATAATACAATATAATATAATATAATATAATATTCAATTAGTTTATTTTTTCCAGTTAAAAAAATAGTCTTTCCCAAAATCTATGTCTTTTTTTTAACATAAATGTTCCTAATATCTATGTGTTCAGTAGATCAGCAGAGCCATTGTTTTTTCATTCTGACTGTGTAGATAGAGTCCAGTGCGCCATCTAGTGTTCATGGATTTTTTCTTTCTTGTAATGCAAAGTGCAAGAATGTCTGCATTGATAATACAGTCAATTGAATGTAAGACACAAACATGCTAATTATTATGATGTTAGGTAAAAATATTTTGTCAGCCTATAGAGAATAGTATTATTCTTTGTGTCAAGCATATAAATAATGTTCTGTAAGGCTGATTAAGTGGACTGTGAATACATCCAAACCTAAGACAAATGCATATAGCAAACAGCAAAGGACTGGAATCCACGTTTGACAAGAAGAAGCCTGAGAGGAAGTTCACTTCTGACAGCAATAGCGTGGAAAATCACAGAAGCCGTGTGATATGTGTGTCTGTACATCATTATCATAACAAAAGACCTTTTTTAAGTTGACATTTGCCTCTTACAATCTATTTTTAGCTACTTTGAGTAACAAAGGGCACTTAAAACTTTATGTATCTGTATGATGTCACTTCTTAACACTTCAGATAACTTCATCCTGCACAGCAACTTGCCAGATGCCATTGGTTAAAGCAAGAGGATTCCATTCCACAGAAAAGGCCTGTGGATCACAGCACCATGTGACAAACTCTTCTAATGTGAGAGGAGTGTGAGAGGAGACTAAGGAAAGCACATCTTCCACCTCTCATCCTCACCATGTTCTACAGAGGGACTGTAGAAAGCATCTTGAGCACCTGCATTAGGTGGGGTTAGGGTTTGGGAACTGCAACAATTCAGACCGCAAGACCCTACAGCAGATAGTGAGGACAGCTGAGAAGATCATCGGAGTCTCTCTACCCTCCATCACCGACATCTACACCACACACTGCATCTGCAAAGCTATCAGCAACGTGGACGACCCCAAAAATCCTTCACAAGGACTCTTCTTCGCAGCAGAAGATACAGGAGCATCCGAGCCTCCACTACCAGACTCTGCAATGGCTTCTTCCACAAGGCAGTCACACTGCTCAACTCACAGAGACCCCCACCACCACACACCCAACACATTCACACATAAAAAACATGTTACAGTATGATACATATCTCTGCACATTATCCTCACTATGCACATTTCATTGTATCGTATCTGTATCTGTCTCATCTGCTGTATTTATTTTAATGTTATTTAATGTCTTATATTGCACTTCATTACACTTTCGTACTTTATGTTTGTCTATTATATTGTTGTTCCATGTTGCACCATGATTCCGGAGGAATGTAATTTCGATACACTTTGTATCAGCACTCAGATGTAATGACAATAAAAGCCTCTTGACTTGACTTGAGAAATTCTGCACTGTCAGCTCATATTGGCCCAAACTACCTTCAGTTAATGAGGGGAAAATGGCCCTCGTGTGAGAATGTGAGCTACAGTGTTTTTATTTTTAAAGTGCTGCTGCTGTCTTCAGGGAACGCTAGATCAGGGGAAAGTGCAATTATCCTATGCACAATAGGCTGCTGTTAGTGATCCTCCGAAGTCCATTAAGCTGCAGTGGGGCTCCCACCCCGGCAAGGCCTTGTTTGTGTTTACTTGATCAGCCTCATCCTGCGCACTATAAGCGGATTAACCCAACAAGAGAGTTACACAGAGGCGCAGACTGAGATATAGCATGTTTCTGAAAGAGGAGGAGGGGGTTAAGAACTCTGGGGTTACATTCGCTCAGCCCTGATGGTGATTCCTTTGAGTATTTTAATAAGGCAGTGTCAGGGGCTAGGAGATAGGAGAGCTTACCTTTGAGTGAGTGTTTAAAAGCGAGAGAGTCTGAGAAAGGCTGTCAGATATGCAGAACAGTGTGAGGTTCAAAACATATTCCAGGGTTGTTTTGTCAATTATAATGTCCATTTGCAACACTCTGGCTCTAGGGAGGGACAAGTTAGTATGTTTTGAATGTTGGGAGGTGGATAATGTGCAGTTTTTTCACTCCTCTTCTATTCTTACTGATAATCCAAGGCATAAAACTTGTTACTTTGCAGTCCTGAGACCACCTCTCTATCCTTTAGGTCATGGCTGCTGCAATATTCATGATGTTCATATGATAGCATATGATAGTGAGCCCAGTGCAACAGTGCAATCACTGGCCACATTTATTATGTCAGCTAGTATTAAAACACCTGGTTGGAGGTAGAGTACAGGTGTTTCAGTAGGCTTCCATTGAGTATGCTCATTGTTTGCCTTGGGTATGTGCTTATTCTTATTGTCTAGTCTTATTCTTATTTACTAGTGTAGGTAGTAGTCCACTGGTTTTTAGCCTGTGGGCCATTACTCTTGGTTTTCTCTTCCTGGGGCGGTCCTGATAAGAGCCAGTTTCATCACAGCATTTTTGATGATCTATGGAACTGCACTTAAGGATACTATCAAAGTTATTGGATACTTTTTTTTTATTGATTGACCTTTATTCCTTAAAGTATTTTTTTTTACTAAGTTAGGTAGCTCTTGCCATAATATGGACTTGAGTATTACTGAAATAAAAATAACATGTTCTTCATTTGGGTGGCTTTAGCATTAATCTATAATACAAAAAAGAAATAATGACAAAAAACCAACTGAATTTAAGGTACATTTTTGACTTGTACTGTATTTTCTTTCAGTGTTTTTTCTTTCAGTGGTACTGTTAGGGGGAAGTGGTTTAAACAATTCAAAAGCATGAAACAAATGAAGAAAATGTTATATTAAATTGTTATAATCCATATTATGGTAAGAACTACTCAACTACTTAAAGAAAAAAAAAGAAATGAAGATCAGTCAATTTGAAAAATGTCAAGAACTTTGAAAGTGCCCTCAAGTGCAGTGGCATAGACCATTAAAAATGCTGTGATGAAACTGGTTCTCATCAGGACTGCCCCAGGAAGAGAAGACCAAGAGTTACATCTGTTGCACAGGATAAGTTAATCAGAGTATTATGGTTGATTTAACACTTTATTAGTTTACTACATGATTCCCTATATGTTCCTTCATAGTCTGGGTGACATTAGTATTAGTTTACAGTGTAGGAAAAAATGAATAAAAACATTAAATGAGAAGGTGTGTCCAAACTTTTGACTGGTGCTATAAATACATTTTAATATGTATTATGTAATATATTTGCAAAAAATATATTTAACATAATTAGGTTAAGCTCATCGATTGGCCATGCTAGCCACACTGATACATGCCCACACTTGACAGTGTAACTGGCCTCCAACACACCCACAAGAGAGGAACTTGGAGCGAGATGAGCAACAGGTTGGATTAGTGTTTGTGTCCACTGGCATGGCTGGAAGCATTGTAATTAATTCATATTGGTATTGCTCCTGGGCTTCCCTACAGATTGCCAGTGCAGTTTATTTTGTCCATACACCTCTATCTGCAGGGACAGTCATACACATGCATTTGTTAACAAGCTGAGAGACTCAAAAATGGCTTCTGAAAGAATCATGACTAAGGCGGTAATAGAGTAATGTTACAGGATTTTACACGAATGCAACTAGGCTCATTCAGCTCCACTGTATATAAGTTATATAGTGCAGTTGCAGTGTCTCAGCCTGAATTGGGAATGTCACTGTAGAATCAATTCCATATTGAAGCTGTTGCATTAAATGTCGAGGCTAAACTCAAATCTTGTACTGCTACAGTTCAATGGCTATAAATTGTGCTTCAACCTCACATCTAGGATATACTAGCAGGGTGCACTAATGGGGATTAAACCTGGTAGATGATGAAACACATAGACACTGGCCGACATACAAAATGTGGAGTGTGTAGAAGAATTCAAATTACAGCAACACTACTTGTTAAAAATGATGAACACACACACACACACACACACACACACACAAAAATATATATAAGCTACAAAACCATTTAATAGTCACATCTCAACACCTAAATCAAAACTGAATCATAAGGTGTCTTGAGATTCCCACTAGTGCACCACACTATCACCTCTAACATAATCTAATCATAATCTATGAATCTTAATTAATAATCTGTAGAGCATTCTGTGTCCTGACATCCTGCGTCACCTGAAAACCCTGGAATGAAAGGTCGACACTGCAGAGGTGTCAGAACTGAAGGGTCAATGTCACAAGAGCCCCTGAGACCTAATAAAGCCAATCTATCACAGTGCCAAACCCTCTATCACACATCGGGTCTCTCAAGGTCAGGGAGAAGTGCTAGCATTAAACCAGGGCCAACGTGAGCAACAAGACAATGACTGACGGTGTTTCTGTTGCCCGGCAACACTTAGTCTTCAGGAGTGGGCGAGAGACATTGATGGCTGGAAAGATACTAAAACCTTTTGTACAACTCTGCTGCTTTTAATAGAAACTGACTTACATAAGGAGGCATCATGTGACAGATATCGCAAATACAGATTGTGTTTTTCTTTACAAAAATTCAGATACATAATTTGTATACTTTCATGTAAATACACTCATTATCAAAAATAGAATGTCAGATTTGGCATTTGGTAGTTATGTCTCTGATATGCAGATATGCAAAGGAATACAGGTGTGTCCCTCTTGGTGAGAGATCAGTAACTACTAGACATGCATCTGGATAGCATTATTTTCTCAGGGGATCCTGGGAAATTTTTCTCTTTTTAATCCCGTCCGGATTGACCATGTATGTGTTTTTCTCAGACATCATCTGAGAAAATTAAAGGCTGAATTACCTACTGTTTTTTGCTGAACTTTGTGGTTGTCCAGTAATTTTAGTCCTGTTTGGACTCACATCTCTGAGTTTCATCACCTTGCGTTTAATAAAATAGCTATTTTATCCACTGCCACGCACTGTAATTACACTGCCAGGAAATTGTAGAATCTACAGGCCCTGTAGATCAGGATACCATATGGAACCTGTATGCCTTTATGCCCAACCATCATCCCAACTTTCAAACATAAAAAGTTTCACTTTATTCCAACAACTCCTTCTTGGTGCATTATATTTTTGGCAATGAGTGTAAATGCATTTAAACTCAAAATACTCTTCTAAAACAAATGATCCCCTCTAGTGAGGGACAATATTACATATTTCAATAAAAATACATACAGTAAATAATACATATGGTAATACAGTACAATGTTTCTGTAATTTTGTGTATGTGTTATTTTCCAAGTAGGATAAGGCACAACCTCCCTAATCTCCTGTTTTGTAACCTGGTAATCATAAGACTTTGGCATAAATCTCCCACTGATAAACTCAAGCAAGAAACAGAGTGGTCCAAGGTCCAAGACTGAGCAGCCCACTGAGTCTCTGGTCTGACTGGCAAACATGTAAAGTGAAGCATGCATTGCATAAGATCCTAACTGTGCTGCACTGGTTTCTTGTCTTTCTTGGCTCGAGGGTTGGGGGAGGGTGAATTTGAGCAGGGGGGCTTCAGTTTTTGGGGTCCTGACAGAGGGTGCAGTCAGGCCTCTGGTCCTCCTGTTGCTCCAGCTGGATGGTGACGGAGTGGAAGCTGTAAGTGGTGAAGCAGGACTGGGTGATCTCTCTCAGCACAACCTGCGGCTCTGTGGCGTCGTCTGAATGGACAGACATGGGGAAACAGCATTAGTGTCTCATTAGTGGTCAGACCAGCAGAGCAGAGCAGAATTTCAAAAACCTTATTTAGCCTAGACTAGCAGTCTTCTCCCAGCAGATCTCTGAATCATACGGGTTGACACTGATGATGTTTTGATTTAATAGTCATGCTGGGCTACTGCTTCTGATCACAGGGTTACAAATCTTAGTTGAGACAGTTTTGTTTACATTCTGTTTGATTAGCTGTTTGGACATCACTGATTTGCAGTGTGGAACAGTAATAACCAGAACTTTATAAGTGATGGATAAGCAATTTTTATTATCGTGGGTTTTTGTTTTTAATCCTCCAAACCTAGTAAATAACTAAAAATCTAGGGAATTGGGTCTCTGAATGTATCAGTATCAGCAGATATTAGTCCAATCTTTTTGTTTGTATAAATAATTCAACAACAGTTTACATCAAATTTGCTGCTGATTAATACTAAGGTAAAATCTCTTTTTTCCCCATTTTAGCTAGGCCAAATGTCTCACCCATTCAGCTGCTACTCAGCTGTATATCCCCTGGTGATGCAACAACACAAGGAGGGTGAAGAGCACCATCTATCCACCCAGAGAGAGAGCAAGACCAGTTGTGCTTTCACTGGGCCCTGGCAGTTGATGCCAAGCTGCATGACCAGGAATCGAACCAGCAATCTCCTGATCATAGTGGCAGCGCTTTATACCGTCGCCCCCCAAATCACTTTATTTTTAACAACAGTTAAACTATGATTTGGTGTTTCTGTATCGTGTGTGTATAAGCATTAGCATTAGACTTCACACGGTTATGAGCATGCATTCAGTTTACTGGTTTAAATACTATAGATATTATAGTTTCAGATATTATATTGTTTTTTGCTCCACTGTAAAATAGTGATACACACTGCAGACTTAATCTAAATTGATTCATTTATCTTCTGTTGTTGGCTGGGCAATAATGACTGGTAACACTGTGGTTAAAATGAAAACTCAGAACTGGATTGGGTTTAAAATAGTCAAAACCCAAATTTATATCCATTCAAATATGCCTGTTTTGGCCCCAATATTGAGACATATACTGGTGTCCAATCGGAACATCCCTACTCCAAAATATGCTGGAGTAGGGCCCTTCTGTACCAGAGTTGCCCACCTCTGTTTCAGAGGCTAAATTCACATTACAAGCCACATTGCTCAAATACGATTTTTTGCTCAGATTAATGGTTCACATTCACAAATGTAAGTGATCTGTATCTTTGTGTAATGTGAACAATCTGTCCCTGAAACGCCTCACATGCGCACATTGATACGAGTAAATCTTTCGCCTTCTTCACCAACAACAAAAAAAAACTCGTATTAGAGAGTCGACTTGTAGCTTTATAAAGGGAAATGGATGAGTTAGCAGCTCATATGTGGAGCATCTTTTGCTGGAGTGGAGAGTAAACAGCTGATCTGAAGTACATGCTCAGGTCGAGGAGGTGAAAAAAGGTCAGGTGGTTTGCTTTTGCTGTTTTTATAGCCATAGCTGCACAGCTGCACCAAGAGATGTAGTGTTTGTATGAGAGAGAAGCAAGTAGCGCAGCGTAAAAGCAAAAAGATGCATGAATTGCGATTTGACCGTTCACATTTATGTCGCATGTCCATAGATTGGGTACGTATCCGATTTAAAACCACATATGAAAGTGGCTCAGATCTGATCTGAAAAAAAAAAATTAGATTTGGCACGTTTACATAGCAATGAAAAATTGGATCTAAGCCACATTGAGCAAAAAAACAGATTTGAGTCACTTCAGCCTGGTAATGTGAACATATCCATAGTTACCCAACCACAGAGAAAAATCGCCCTCACCTATAGCCACATGGGCAGAGAGAACAGCCTGGTTCATGGTCAAGGCCCAGATGTGCAGGTTGTGGACTGCTTTTACTCCCTTCACAGAGAGCAGTCGCTCTCTCACCTCCCTATAGTCCACACCTGCTGGAGTTCCTTTAAAGAAAATAAAAAGACATAAAACACAGGGTTAAATATGGTCAGTGAAGCTGATAAGATAGACAAAGAGTGTAGGAACAAAGAGGTGGTGCTTATGTTATGGCTCATAATACAAAATACTTAATGTAGAATGATATAATTTCATTTTTACTTTATTTAACTGTAAAATACAAATACAAACACTATTAATCAGAAATCCTCAAAATAGACCAGGCAAGAGCACAGTCTGTTTTGTATTCTGCTATGAGCTAACTCCTAAGATGCAGGTGCAAAGTGAGACTGTATATCTTTGCTAATCGATCTTCATGCCTCAGTCATCGAGCTGTGTGCTCGAGTGCATATTTAAGTAGAATACACTCCAGCTGAAGCAACACTATACCTTTTTTTACACAGAAACTGAAAAATGGTACTTGATATTATTGAAGGCTATATATCTTTCTCCTTTCTGGCAATATCTGTTTTGTCTGCAAAGACTGTGATGTGCCTGCGACAACATATCCACAATATATGTTCAAATGTTGCCATTCAGCTACTTTAAGTTGCACTTATTTCTGATACAGAATGGCAAATACACACACACAGCTTGTCTGTTCCCGTTAAAGAAGTATTGCTTATTGAATAGGACTTTAAGGAGCAGAAGAACATCAATAAATAACAATAAATGTTCTTTAAAATTGTATTGTTCTTAGAATGTTCTGGTAACATCAATGCAATGTCAATTGTGTCAGTGTTTTAATTTTTAGTTCTGGGAATGTTACTTTTTAATGTTTCAATAATGGTAGAATTAATCTAGATAGGAATGTTACCTGAGAAAGTTCTACTAACATGATGAAAATCATTACTATGTCACACATTTTCAGAATGTTCATGGAACTTTTTTCTGTAGAATTACAGGCTAACCTTCCGGAAACCTTTTCAAAACATTGTTAGATGTTCTCATAACATTCTCTGTTTGTCGGGATTGAGCTAATCAGTGGATTAAGCTGGGGAATGATGATGCTTCACCCAGTATTTTTGGAATGAGTTAGGAATTTGGTGATGTAGCTGAATACAATCAAATCCTCTCACTAGTGCTCATGAATCTAGTAGAAAGGTATTCCTGGAAATTAGAGACAGTTACAAAAGCAGGAGAAACCCTTTTTTAATAAAAGCCATCAAACTAAGCTGAACTGCTTGAATTTTTGCACCAGGAGTAAAGGCATTAAGTTATCCAAAAGCAGTGTGTAAGACTGGTTGAGGAGAACATGCCAAGATGCATGAAAACTGCATTATTCCACCAAATATTGATTACTCTTTTGATTTTGTCCAGAGCTGTACACAAGAAAACCCTATTCAACATTAGTATTAATGTTTTTGAAGCAAACTTGAAACTTGAAGCTGCTTAGGAGGGATGAAGTTGCCAATACCTTCCATTAGGACCACCAGGATGTCCCTCATGATGGTGAAGGTGGTGCCCAGGACGAACAGTGAGAACAGGAAGGTGCAGATTGGATCTGCCATCTTGTACTCAGGCTGTATAAAATAGTACAATAATAGTCAGTCAGATAGCTACACTGTCTTGGACTGAAGTAAAGTAATTATAGAGAGCAATGTTGGTGCAGCACTTTTCACATTATCTCTTACCCTGAAGAAGATGATGAGGGCGCTAACGAGTACACTGATGCTCTGCAGAAGGTCACCGATCACATGCACGAAGGCTGCCCTCACACTGGCATTCTCCTGAGTCTTCTTTCCAGTCGTTTTGTTTTCCGGATTGTGGGAGTCACCATTAGCATATGCATGGGAGTGACCATTCTTCTTCTCATGGCTGTGGGCACCACTATGGCTGTGACCATGTCCTTGAGAGCTGAGGCCACCATGACTGTGGGCATGTCCTGACTGGTGCAAAGTGAGAGCCATTCTGCAAGCAAAGAGCAAGGGGGAAGAACATTATGGCCTCCTAAAGGCAAACACTCCCAATAAAAGGACTCTATTGTTTCAGATGAGGTTTTTACAATGGGCGCATTGTTGTTTTAAGTGAATGGGTCTACTGTAAATACTAGGAGCCAATTGTAGTTTAGCCTAAGGCAAAAAAAAGAAAAAATCTGGGCCAAAATATCAGCACTACAAGCCCAAGGGGTCACTGTATATTCCTTACTGCTGTGCTCTAAACTACAGTGCATTACAAGGATTTCAGGCAGCGAGTAAACACTGAATAATGGCTCATAATGAACGCCTGCTGACAACAGATGAAGCACATTTCACTCACATGATGTTGGCCAGCACAGCGCAGCCAGAGGTGATGAGCATGACAGTGCCCTCGATTTCATAATCATCACTGATAAGACGCTCTACTGCCAAGTACACCAGCACACCAGTCACCAACCAGATGGTGAAGACGGAAAGGAGAGCGCCCAGGATCTCTGAGAATATAAAGAGTACAAGAATGCTAAGATGCTAAAAGCAACATTATGGACTAGCCATGTTCAATGTATATTTACATATGTCTTTATATGTTTTCCCTTCATTTAGTCACGTGTATATCATCGCTGTCCTATGAAAAACATTTATCTCCATTTTTGTCGATTTTTAGTTTACTACATAATTTGAACAGATAAACTGTCCCTTACACTGTGCAAAACTTTCTAAATGAGCAGACCAATAGAAGCTATTCAAAATAAGCTGAAATAAACTCTTTTTACATTGACTTCCATTGAAAGTTTACAAGGCTTTTTTCTCTCTCCTGTAAAGTTGCTGTTTTGAAGATAAGTGTTTTCCATTGGACAGCGACGATATGCATATTCATTGTACCCTATGTCCCCTTGCTTTCTCTTTGTTGAAATATTAATAAGCAACATTAAAAAGCAACATTAACAGCTTTAAATCCATGTTGATGCTCCACTGACTGTAATAGAAATAATAATGTGTCAGTCATTCCCGGTTCAGGCTGGAATTCTGCTACTGCACTTTGTAACTTTGGTGAAATTAAACAAAATCACCCTCCAGGACCATGCAATGCTGCATAACCTGAGTCATATTTGTGTAAAATTGTGTGTCATTGCTCTACCGCCTTAGTCCACATCCTTTTTTCACTTCAGCTTGTCAACAAATGCATTTGTACAGCTGTCCATTATGGGACCCAGAGCTTGATTTGTATTAACTGTAGTGGAGGAAACATAAATTCTACTCATCAACTTTAGGGAGAGCCCAGGTGCACAAAATACCAATTCTCACATAACACTGATTTAAACTGAATAAAAGTGATGATATTAGTAATATGTTTGATTATTGCCTGTCATGACGGATGGTGCCAAACGATTCATGTTTACTTGTTTACTTCTCTACAGGAACTAGACAAGCTGTGTGTGCATTTGAATGGATTTGGATACGAATCAGCAATTGGTATGGCTGCATGCACAAAAAGTCGGACTTATGGGGTTTAACTCCTGGACAGGGATTAAGCCTTGCCCTGCACAGCGAAAACTGGAGAGTTGAAATTTCAGAGTTAAACAGCTGAGAGTTGATTTTCACTCTCAAAGTGTAATTTTAACTCATTCAGATTTAAATGGTGTTCAGTGTTGGAGTTATTTGACATAATTGAATATTTAAGTGTTAACTCAAATACACCCAATAAATACTGCCCAACTCCACAGAGATCTAATTAAACCCCACCCAATTAAACTCATTATTTGTATAATTGGTGTGTTCCCTCAATCCTAACTAACCATCAGTGTGTAGTCTTGCCTACCAGGGCTACCTTCCATTGGGTATTCCAACATATTTTATATAATTATTGTTTTCCTAGCCAACGGGTTGTAGGCTATAAGAGCAAGTTACAATTTCTGTACTGTAACTTGTGTGACAGAATTGTAGGCAATGCACTGAGAACTGCAATGCAGGATTGAAGCCCCCATGTAATGGAAAAATGCACTGGCAGGACGTAAGCAGGAAAGTTTTATTCTGTATTAGGAACCAAAAATACAAGCTAACCTCCCCTGAATAATAATTCAATTATAAATAGTCATATCAATTGACCAATCTTCTTCTAATTATTTTTTAACTATTTTTTAGTGTTAGCGTAAAAAAATTATGGAGTTAAACAAAAACAAATGTGAGTTAAAAAGGAACTCTGACAAGGTGTTAAATGTTTAACTACTTTATTTAAATTGTTGATTTAATTCCAAAGAGTGTGGAGCTATTATAAACACTGGAAAAGTGTTGAAATCAACTCTGCGGGAGTTAATTTAACACTTAACTTTTTGCTATCTAAACTATACTTTCTTTTTAATCCCTGTTTGGAAAAGTGCCCCATAGTGCATTTATGTCTAAATCTATATTCATTTACTTATTATTTTTAATGAATTAGAAAAGTACAGTACTAGTAGTAGTTCTGGTTGCCAGAAAATCTGTATTTAATTTTTACTAGCCTAAATATCAATGGCCTAAATAACTCAAATGATGATAGTTTTATATTTTTACAACCTTCTTATAGTAAAGAGTAGCAATATGGATTCATTAACTTTATTTATGCAAATTTATTCAAAAACAATGACTGTGCTGTCTCACCTGCTCGATGCCAGCCGTAGTTGAGTGTGTGTGTAGCAGGCCTGGATGACAGCCACAGGGAGCACAGGCTGATGATGAAACTGGTAAAGTCCACCAGCAGGTGGGCAGCATCCGTCATCACAGCCAGACTACCAGCAAAGTACCCACCTGTTCACACAGCCATGCATACACACAGATACAGGAGCAAGCTAAAGTAGGTCAACCTCACACAGCTACAGCAAATACAGTGTTTGGAGTATTTTTGCCACAGCTTTATGGCAGAGAGGAAATTTGCAGCACGCGTACCTAAGATCTCTCCCACCATGAAGACCAGACAGACCACCGAGACGATGTAGAGACGCTTCCTGGCCACTTTCTTCTCCTTCTCTCTGTCCTCAAAGGCACGACTGCTGTCATGACAGTGCTTACTGTCCTTCAGCACCATGTCCCCTGAAGACACACTGGAAATGAGGAAGGAAAACAATGAAACATATAGATAATGGATATAGATAACGTATAGATAATGGATATTGCACAATAACGATTTTTTGGGTATAAAATATGACATGTAATACAAGCTGTAGCTAAATTTCAACAAGTAATTTGACTGGTTAAAATGTAATTATACAATAGGAGAGGGAGAGTCCATGTCAATCAATGGCAACATACATTCATTCATTGTCAAACCTCTTTAATTTGATATAGCCTGATATAATAACAAAAAGATGTTATTAGTAAAAATGTAACATTAGCTTGTAATGCTGGTGGCATTTTTAAGGTAAATTGTTCATATAAGTAAAAAATAACAGAAAATAACAGAAAAAAAATATGAAAATGGGTTGCAAACAATACTATTATGATCTTTTTCAGAAACTTAATATTAGAAAAATAAAATTCAGTAACAAGTAGCCTATAAAATTAATTCTTACATGTAAAAATTCCCTTAGCAAAAACTAAAATAAAATAACGGGAATCGTGTTTATATTAGTGATACCATATTATTATATAGCAAGTTTTAAAATTTACTAGTAAAGATAAGATATATTTTGAAATTCAGTTCAAGACCAGCTGGTGAACCAGAAAAAAACATACCCTATGCTGGAAGGCTATCTGGTTAACTAGCAAAGGGTATGTTTTTCGGGTGACCAGCTGGTCTTGTGCCTTTTTTAGCAGGGAAATAATTAGTGTGAAATAAAATATTGAAAATAAGTACTTGAAAGCTAAATCAGCAACAGAAAGTGGAATTTCTACTATACAAAAAAAGACAAAAATCTTGAATTTAAGTTAAAACTATTAAAATATTGAGTTTCAGAACCTCTAAGGAGTTCCAAAGTTGGAAATACATTATTCCCTCAGTTTAGAGCTTTGATTAAAGGTCAGGGAATTAATTATTATTTATCATTAGGAATTATTTATCAAATGGAGAGAACAGATTACGTCTTCAAATATTATTTATCTTGCTTGAAACTTTGGGGACTTTTAATTACAGATTGTAGAGGTGTTTGGAATTTACAGAATTTACAAAATACAGCTACTTAAAATATGCGGATGCTACTTTACTATTTATAATAATTATTTTATTTACGTATAAATAAAAATGTTATAAGTCTGTGGTTTATTCTACTGGACGCCATAGTAGCAGGGCTGTGGTATGCGGTCAGGAGGAGATTAGGCGGCCAGTTTCACACTAATCACACTGATCTGCTGCTCACGCGACCCTGTAATGACTCAGTTAGTGAGAAGTGACGTCAAAATACGTCAGAATGATTTTATCAACATTTTAAAACAATCCAAACGTTTAAATAACATTTAAACAGCGTACACAGTGTTTTATACCTCACTGATTAGCACTGTTTGATCAGTGCTGATTGCATCGTCTCATGTGGAAGTGAGTTTTAGCTTTAAGGCTGCGCTCCAATATCAGTAATATCAGTGTTAGTCCAAGTGTACTAGCTTGCCTACTTGATTCATACACTTAATTGCTGGTATAAATACTAAGGTATAAAAATACTTTTGTATAAGTTGAAATATCAACTCAAGCTTTTTACTTCAATAAAAGTACTGCTTTCAAAACTAAAAGTAATGTAAAGGGGAAAATGCTATTAATACATTAAAATACAATGCAAGTAGTTTTATTCTCAGTACTGCATATATACAGAAAATATAGAGGATTAAAATTACATTCCTTCCCAAAGTAACAGCAAAAAATAATTTAAAAAAGGAGAGACACTAAACGTAAATACAACAAGGTCACAGATATAGACATACAGGATACAAGAGACACAAGACAAATAGTGCAATACAAGAGTAAGTGTGTAGCAGTTATGTTAGGTATGTTAGGGTGGGATTAAGAGGGAATCACAGTACCAGTATATAAAGAACTGTATGAATAGTAGAGCAAATATGGAGGTATAAAAACTTAAGGCTGGTAAAGTGACAAAAGCTAAAGAGAACATACCAAGATGCATGAAAACTGTGATTAAAAACCAGGGTTATTCCACAAAATATTCATTTCTGAAATATTGATTTCTTAAAACTTTATGAATATGAACTTGTTTTCTTTGCATTATTTGAGCTCTGAAAGCTCTGCATCTTTTTGTTATTTCAGCCATTTCTGATTTTCTGCAAATAAATGCTCTAAATGACCATATTTTTATTTGGAATTAGGGAGAAATGCTGTCCGTGGTTTATAGAATACACAACAATGTTAATTTTTAATTTTTCTCAAACATATACCTATAAATAGCAAAATACAAGAAACTGATTTAGAAACTGAAAGGGTCTCTTATTTTTTTCCAGGGCTGTAGAATAATACAGACACATTTTAAAATAATAATCTGGGTTGTGTGAAAATGTAAGGAGTAGAAGTAAAAGGTTGTCTGAAAAATAATAATAACTCCAGTAAAGTAAAGATAACCAACATTTCTACTTAATAAATTAACAAATGATTTCCAATAGCAAAACAAAAAAAAAAAAACAGAATAGCATCAATACTACTGTAGTAAGATTATGTGGATTTGAGACGCAGCCTAACTCTCAGCACGGCTCCTAAAACTCTCTGCCCGGCTCGTAAAACTATCTGCCCCGCCCCCTGCCCCGCCCCTTTCCCTCCAGTCGCTGCTGCTGAGGATGAGGGCGCTGCGCAGAGGTTGCGCACCGTGTGTAAAAGCCCCACCAGCCCCCACCCACACAACACAGATTATTATTTTAAATTAAGACAAAAAAGTGAAAAATGCATCAGACAAATATCAAACAGACTGGGAAAAACCAACGAAACACAGTAAGGTAGTTATTTTACACATTTTAAAAGTACTTTTACTTATTTTTAAATTATTCACTGTAAAATTGGCATAATAATCTACTTTACCTTTCCATGGTGATGGTGTACATGTTGGCAGCTTTGTCCTTCACCAGCAGAGCCTTCTCCGGGTCGCTTTTAAACATATTCGCAGTTTTCTAACTTCTGCCTGCTATTAAAACTCTTAAAGTAGTAAGTAAAGTATTAAAAAAACTGATATGAAATAAAGAAATGACTGTAAAAGCGTATTTCCTTCTGTTTTTTTTTTTTAGATAATTATTATAGTCTATTAAATTTTAAATGAATAAATCTCTGCTGATGTTGAGGACTGTGGGTCTCAGCTCGCCGCTCTCAGCATCCTGAAGAATCTTCTAGGATCTGCTCAGGAGCTTTTTGAAGCCTTGTGACTCGGAACCGTGTGCAAATGCTGAGGCTGCTCTGCTCGCAGCACCTCGGGCCAAGTCAACAGCACGAACCCTGCCAGCAGAGACTGGAGAGCATGAGGTAAATATAGGTCTGAAACGTCAAATACGTTTAGTAAAATGTCGAACGGCACAACGTGCCAATACCGGAACGGATCCGGTTTGTGATCCTGGACCAACACTGGCCCAGCTCTGGACCTGATGTTAGTGAAGTCCTTAAACCTTATTTGGGCCACATCCAGTTAGACCCGTGCCTTCTCCGACCCGAATCCGAAGTCAAACTTTACTTTGTCTATTTTAATTAACTTTGTATAACAATGTGGAAATACTTAACAAAAAAGAAGACTATACCAAGTTAACACATTTAGGAATGCTACATTTTATTAGAATTCAAAATTAATATAATTTATTTATCTGTGTAATGGTTTTTCATTAGTATGATTTAATACCGTATTAGAATGATGATGAAGGGTGTAAAAATATGTTAAGTTTAAAAAAATACTTCTGTATCTGTATCCTTGTTATATCCGTTATTTTTAACACCATTTAACACATTTTATACTATTTCTTTGAAGGAAAAACGGATACAGATCAGTACAAACCACTCAACATATTGTTTTACCTTTCATAATTTTCTACTATATTAAATCCTAATATGCCATGTACCATCAATAACACCAAGTAAGTAAAATAATGTATGATTATGTACAGTACCAGTTAATTTGAACACATCTTCTCAATCAGTATTTTTTCCTACATTGTAAATGAATACTGAAGTCATCCAGACTATAAAGGATCACATAAGTAATCATGTAGTAACATAAAAGTGTTAAACAAACCAAAATACTCTGTGAAGCATTTAAGCTGGTAACTCTGATGAACTGTGCAACTAATTCTTGCTCTTTCTTTCCTGGGGCGGTCCTGATGAGAGCCAGTTTCATCATAACATTTTTACGGCCTTAGCCGTTTTGGATTAACTGACCTTTATTTATTAAAGTGATAATTTTCTTGAATAGATTCTGCCCTAATAATGGATATTGATGTGGCTGTGCTATAAAAGCCATTCCAGGTGACTCAACCTCATGAAGCTGACTGAGAAAATGCCAAGATGTTAAAATATCAGTGTCTTCATGAGGGAGAGTCACCTGGAATACTTTTCTCAGTGTCTTGAAGGAGTTCCTCAAGGTGCTGAACTGTAGTTGCTGCTTTTCCTTCACGCTGTGAAGCTCCAGCTCATCCCAAATCACCATCTCAGTTAATCAGGTTTAGGTTAGGAGGTTGTGGAGGACAAACACTTTTTTTACTGTTTACTACAAAATTCCATATGTGGCCCTTAATTGTTTTTATTTCTTTAATACTAATCTACAGTGTAGTAAATAAATCCGAATTTCTGACTGGTACTGTATGTAATTATGACATTTTAGGGAAAAATTCTAAAGTATAAATAAGAAACATTTAATTAATACACATTTATAATAAATACGCATATGGAACTGACTCCATTCACAGCCCTGAAAAAATCAGATCCCTGTTGCATTTAGGTTAAAAAAAACCCAGATTTAATTCACTTTGATTCCTAAATCTAGCTTGAAAAGATAGAATTTAACATGTCCACACAGCCTGAAAAAATCAGATCTGTGTCACATTAAAGCAAATTTAGCAAAAGACTTTGATGAAACCTTTGATGAGAGGCAGTGATGATCAATGACTTTATACCAGGAGGATGCGACAGATTAAAAGACAAATTAACAGAAAAAACAGGAACAAAGGGATCTGAACTCTGGATGTTCAAAAATGAACGTTATGAAATTAGTAAATAAAACGCCAACAGTCCTACCCACACACATTTTCTAAATTTCATGTTTATTTGGTTCAGATAACCAAATGTTTTACAAAGGTTTGATGTTAAAATACACGGTCGCAAATAAGTTACAAGATGTTTTTTCATTGGCAATGACAGGCTCCTTCAAACTTCACAAAGAAAAGGATTATCAGTTGTACGACTTGCAGACATTGGAGCAGTGATACAGTAAACACGCACATCAGATGAAGGCTTTAACCAACAAATTCCTTATGAGAAACATTTTAGACCCATTTTAATTCAGTTAAACTTCTTTGGAAATAAATCTGTAACAGAAAAATTACCACAATGCTCCTGAAAAAAGGCTATACACTTTTTATGGACAATTAAAACATTGGGCCTTATTCGCCAACCATTCTACAGAAAAAAAATCTTCATAAAACACACTTACATTAGAATGAAGATTCTGACAATCACAAATTTTATATATTTTTTTACGACTACGATGGGATCCATGCTTATACAATGACATGCCAAAAGTCATGGAATATCTATGTGCAAATTGATTATGCTAATAGGTAACAGGGTAAGGTAACAGTTTGGTATTGCCCACACCTGTGTAATTTTGAGATGTTACCTTGTAACCACTAAAGTCCCAGAATGCTCCTGGCAAGGTAACGTGACTTATTGGAGTTTAAGAGAGGCCTGATTCTGAAGTGGTGCTGTAATTTAACTTTTCTCAATTCACAGTGTAAGGTATATGGTGGACAGTGCAGTGGGTGGTAATGATCCACATTGAATGCAGGAGGCCTCACACGTACATGTCCCATGAATTTTGGCATGCCACTGTAAGAGCACCGTTAAGAACATTTTTTGCTGTCTAAAAACACATCATGAATCTGATGTAGATTTTTTTTCCCAGGCAATCTCTCAAACACAAATGTAAGAGTTATTGGAGAATGAGGCTCAATGTTTTAAATCAAATATTCCTAAACATAAAATGAACTGAGAGGGAGGCATCTACCTTTGGTAGACAGACAATAAAACATATAGACTTTCTATTAACATCAATTCGGTGTCACATGTACCATGACCATGATGAAAGCAAATGGTTAAAAAATAACCATAAACATATATTGTTTGCACTTCTACCATTGGAGCAATAATGGAGCGTTGAGCAACCTAAAATAAGCAACCATCTCCTTGCAGCATCTGGGAACTCCATAGTACTTGGACACAAACAACAAGCAATATGCTGAAATAGTTTCAGTATTAAAATACTGCAGCTGCTTAGGATACTGCAATGATGATTTTTTTCACAACTCGCCTACTTTAACTACTTCTAAACTCTAGTGAATTCCCCAAAATGCACTACATAAATACAAAAATAGTATCACAGCAAATCTCAACCACTATCAGGCAGTTCTACCAGGGAGGTGGCGATCCCAACAGCATGAGAGAGCGAGAGAGAGAGATCTATTATTTTTTTACCGGTGAGCTGCTTGATTTGATAGTGCCTTATCAAATCAAAGCACTGTAACCTCTGACTGTGACATGATTACATTGGTTTAGGACTGCGTGCAGCTTTACACCAATAGCATTTGTGTGATCAAAGGTCATCTCTCTCTTTGCGAGGTCTTTGTGAGGTGCAGTGTTGATAACAGAGCTTGAATTAAGTTAAAGTGTATGTACTGGTGCCACAATGCGAAAAAGTTTTGCTTATAAATATGTCACAGTCAAAAGTGAAGAGTAGTTTATGTGCATAGACTCTCTAGATTCTGTTCCAGGGCTGGTCATACAGGCTAATGAATCTGAATGACAGCTAGACACGATCTCTGGAGTCACAAGAACTTTGCTCGCTTTCCTTCCTTTCTTCATTTCGGATTATTTCAAGTTAAATATACACTCATTGACAAAAAAAGAATAACACACTTTTGATTGCTGCAAAACTTTGCATGCAGTTATTTCTCAGGCAGGTATGTTAGTGCTGAGTCAAGATTCTTGTAGGAATCCGATAACGGTCAGGCTTGAGTATGGAGACCTCATGGTGAGAGCTTCAATCCAGCCTTTGCTGTAGATTGATACACTGCCCAATCTGCTTGTGTGATGATGCTCTACCAGACTGCAACTCTTTCTAGGCCTGCCTGGTTGCCAATTTATCGGCAACTGAGCATTTATAAGACCAGCTGGGACGCCAGCTTCAGCAACCAACAATTGTACGGGATCTATAGGCCATAAAATTCCATAGTATGCCTACATGCTGAACCATATTCCATGTTGTATCCATGCTAAAGCCCTTACAGGGTACTAGTAGTTTTCACTCTCATATTGTAATTATTTAAACATTATATTTACGCTTCAATCCATTTAAACAACTCCTTATTTACGCACTATTGTTTTTTTTGTCAATTAGTGTATATTCAGACAGTCAGGCTAAATTCTTAAAAACGTTACTAGTGAGCTTATGAGACATGGCATATGTAAAGAAAAAAATCATATTCAGGGGTCAAAAACATGTAACAACCCTTCACACAGATTTTACACAGGCTTCCCAGCACATGGCCTTATACTGTCCAGGACACATCAGCATACTGATAGTATGATGAGTCAAGAGAAAGCACAAGTAAAGGTCAGGGTCAGTCCTCTAGACTAGGGTACGGGTACGGAGTGAAAGCTGAAGCTTGAGTCTTATGGGAGGGAAAAGTGTTGAACTCAGTCAGATGGGCTGTAGAGATCACCAGAAGAGGGCAGGTGGACATGGCCCCCCGTTACACTGGGAAGCCGGGAAAGGTCCGGAAGGCTACTGAGGCGAGATCGGAGCTCCTTGCGCACCTGCGACACCTGTGCCAGTTTCCGTTTGTACTCCTGAAAGGCACAAAAAATACAAATATTAAGATCAGTTCTTAGGAATACATGCATAACAAATCAAACAATATTAAATATAAGAATTGGTGAAAATTAAGTATTTCATTGTTTTTTTCCCCCAGACCAACAGGGCCACACACACACAATCTAGTTGGTCCTGGTATGACAGGCTCAAATAGAGGATATGCACAGTAAATTAATTTACTGCTTAAAAGATTTTTCTTTTACTTTGAAAGCAGTAGTATTACTGAGTTGAAAAAGTATTTAAATAAATGGCATCAGTGACCTGACAAGCAC
Organism: Astyanax mexicanus; assembly: GCF_023375975.1. Lineage (NCBI taxonomy): Eukaryota > Metazoa > Chordata > Actinopteri > Characiformes > Acestrorhamphidae > Astyanax > Astyanax mexicanus. The sequence continues at coordinate 52,474,477 of NC_064410.1, read as the reverse complement.
CCCCGCATCATCCAATATATTCATTTTAAAAACAAAGCAGTCTGGTACATTTTTAAAATGTAATAACTCTTTAAATTTTGACAATATTTTAAATAAAAAAAAAACAAACTAAACAATATAAAAAAAATCACACAGCAATTTATTTATATTATACTGCATTAAAGTGCTCTTTCACACACTCTGTGCAATAACACATTCTGACCAGAGGTGTCTTTAAATCCCCAAAACCTACAGACTGTTGCTTTAACACATTTACTAAATGCCTAAATCACACTGAGGTGTGAAATGCAAGCAGGAAACAACTGCAAGTACACTTTAAAAAGGCTTCTTTTTACATTTCCAAAAGTAGTTGGATTGAAAATCTGAAAAATAGGTAAAATGTTTTGTTGAAGTTTGAGTTTACTCAGGATGCACAGCAGTAAAGAGAAGCATTCCTTGGGTAGTAAACATAGTATTTCACGGAAAATAATCAGATTTATAGTTTTCAAATAAGAGCATTAAAGACAGAATGTACTTTCTGTTAATGTTCATTTTAAGGATGAGATTCATTCAATTATCACTAAAGCAACAAACCTATTGTTGCAGTCATTTAAAACCTCATATCTCCAAGGGAGATATTTCAAAGGAAATTTTACTTTTATTTAAATTTAAATTGGAATTAAATTTCTATTAGTCTATTTATCAAGGAACATTAAATGTCCAGGTTGAATGTATGTCTAATTATAAGACATATATGTTTTTTTTGCGTTATTAACTTCCTTGTGCTATGACTTTTATTAGATCCTATGGATCAGTATATAAATCAGTATACATGCAAGGCAATACAAACTGGCTCAGTTTTTGCCAAATTATTTCAGTTGGGGGAAGCCAGAAAACCACTAATGACTGCAGATTTTAAGACGTGAACAGATTTGCTTATACATTTTGGCTAAATAAAAAACTATTTAATTAATTATTTTGCTACTTTTTATGACCCCAATGGCATACTAAAGTAGGGTTAAACATTAAACTATATAGATGTTTTTTATCTTTTAAGAAAAACTTAAAAACCATGTTCATGTTATTACGAGAACCTATTGGTTTAAAATGCTTTGTCATTTTTTAATTTTGGTAATTATATATAATTACTGTTCTGCACACACCATGTAATTCTTTTTTACATTTTGCCAAGTATATATACACCAAAAGAAATGCCCCAAAATGCTATGCATCTTTTCACACAGATGTCCATTGAAAGTTAAGAAAATGTATATACAACTCTTTTTTGGAGAGTTTTTTGTGACGACAACAACATACAGAGAGTAGATGGGGTGAAAATAATCCCCATGAATGATACATTTTTAGGGCTAAAGAGTTTAGATTACATAAAAATTGAGTGGGAATCTTAAGTGACCCACATAAGAGAGATATTAGAGCCGTTATGGAACAACCAGTGACAAAATGTTGAGTGGATAGACAGGTATTTGTATTATTTTTAATTGGAAACAGCAGCATTGCTGGTTTAACACCTCAGTGTCGCTGCTGTTTTAAAAACCAACCAAATTGGTTAAACTAAGAAACTACTAATGAAGGTCTAGATAATGACTGAGAAGTATACAGCTACATAGGGTTTAACTGTTGAAAATAGCAACTCCTTTGTCTACCATTGTGTGATTGTATACTACAGTCAGTATGTGTGGCTATATAGTAGAAGTAGACGGAACTGGATATTGAATGTAGGTAAAACAGCCAAATGGGTGCAACTGAATTAAAGTAACCAAACATGAATTTTGGTAAATTGGTAACATGTACATGTGAAACCATCATCTTAAAAAATAACACAGTCAAGAATTGGGTATTTGCTTTCATTTTTATTTGGTTTGTAAGAATAAAGAAGACATGGTACACTGCCGCCTGCTGAGACCTGTTGACAAAGGCTGAAGAGTTAATCAATCCATATATAAAAATATACATATGAACTACAGTCATACTTACCTTTAAACACATTAAATGAATTATCACAATTTCTACAGCAATGATACAGTGGCATGCAAAAGTTTGTGCACCCCTGTTCAAAAGTATTTCGAGCAATTGACAAACAAGTGAAGTGAAACTGATCATAAAAAGCATAAAGTAAAAAATAGTTAGCAACATTTTTATGCGAGATTAGTGGATTATTAGTGCAACAGTATAGATTTGAGCTCTAGAATAGCATTCAGAACTAGTTGCTGTTATGGCTTGTTTCCAGTTATAGTCAGATTTAATCGGGAAAAAAGCTGAATGGATGAAAAGAAGATGGCTTCTCAAGCAGGATAATTATCATAAACACACTTAAAATTCCACATAAACTACAAAATACTACTAGGTACAAACTAAATGTTTGGCCATGTCCCCTACATTCCACCGATCTAGCCTTTCTAAAATCTTTAGATAGGCCTTTAAAAAAAAAGTCAGCACATAAAGGACGAACGATATCACAGAACTAAAAACTTTTTGTAAACCAAAAGAAACCAAAGCAAGAAATTAATAAAAAACTGTGAAATATATATATATATATATATATATATATATATATATATATATATATATATATATATATATATATATTTATTTTTTTTGCATTTAAAAAAGGGCATAAATAGAAATTCACTTGCTTAATTATTTACCGGTACCTGTCTTGACCAGGGGTGCCTTAAATTCTGCATACCACTGCCTTTTCACACACACAAGTCTGTACTACCCTCTAGTGGACAAAAGCACACCCACAGACAGTCATAAGAAAATGCACCAGAAATGATAAAAGAAGGTTAGCCAGGTGTGAAGGTTAGTAAAAATTATGAGTGGATAATAAAATAGAGGAGGTATACGCACTTCTAGTTTCTGTTCGTTCTTGGCTAGGCCATCCCGCTGGCTCTGTAGAAAGAGACTCAGTAGTCGTGTGAGCTGTCGCCGGTCATCGATCTCGGCCGCCAGACGCCCGCTGTAGTCCGCTAGCATCATGCAAGCCTCCTCCACCAGCCTGGACAGCCGTTCTCCAGACTCCTTATCTGTAAGACACACACAGGCCAGGCCCAGAAAACATTAACTTAACCAGGCCCAGAACAGCAACTATAAACAAGCAGAACACCAACCAAACACTTAAAACCAAAAATTCATACAGACCAGGGTGTGCCATGAACTGAGAACATTTATCAAGATGTAGGAATATAAGTGGTCTACGCTCCTATTTGTCTAGACCCATTTCCAACTGTTCTACCAAGATAGGGTGAAGACTAAACTGTCAGCCTGAAAGACACCCAGGCACCAGCTGAAGGTGGCATTCCTATAAGTAAGGATGCACCAATGTGGGAGTTCTGGGATGTCAATATCAGAGATTACATGTGTACACATCTGCTGATACAATTATAACTTACCGAGAGACAAGATACCCGAGGATAGCTTTGCAACTTTAAAAAGTGTAGGACAATTGTAGTAGTGCAGCTAGCGTTGCTTGGTCCTTTTCCCTCATACAAAAAATACAATCAGCAAGTATTGGTGTGAAATATCGGCCAATGCTGATGATACCCTCGTTTCAGAAGGACTGAATGAAACACCTAAATTCAATGATTAAGAAGTGTGTCCCAATGCTTTTGTCAGTGCAGCACTTTTGGTTTCAGATGTGACTGTGTATCTTTACATGCTTTAAAATTAATAACATCAACACAGTTCTAAGGCATCAGATAGCACATATGCGGACACACACCTGTGACTCTGTGCAGCAGGGAGGAGTCCTGCACCTCAGGGGGTAAGGCAGAAATCCTCTGACGCAGAGCCGAGTCGCTCGACGCAGCATTCTCCAGCTCCTGCAATGCCCGGATCAAATCTGCTGTCTGAGACAGACAGGGTGATTACAATTTGGTACAAAATGGACAGACAGTTGGTATACAACAAGAGTACAAAACAGTCCCCAATAAAGGCAATTCTTTACTACCTGTGGAGGTTCTGCTGGGGAGCTTCGAGAGGCAAAGTCTTCATCGCGTGCTTTAATCTGCTCATATGGCCGCTTCTTGGCCTTCTTTTCTCCATCTAGGACATGTAAAAAAGACATATGTTCAGTATTAAGTCCTTTTCCCTGTTATGTTTCTTTTAACAATAACTTACAATATCTCCTTAACAGTTCACAGCTAAATATGGCTTATCTACACCATTGTCCAAAACATTTAACTGTCAGTCAAAATGCTTAGAAATAACCATCGTTTAACTCTGCAGGTTATTCAACGTCATCTGTTCTAGCAGTTTTCAGTCACTGGGTATTTGTCTAATAATGGAAGCATAGCGGTCTAAAGCGCTGCTACTATAATCAGATGATCACTCGTCTGAATCCCAGTCATGCAGCTTGTCAGTAGCTGCCATGGCTGATTTCACATGAGTCAGAGGAGGCATGTGCTAATCTTTACCCTTCTCGTGTTGTGGCTTCACCAGTGATGGGGGATATACAGCTGAGTAGCAGCTAAAGGGTGGGAAAACCTTGAAAAACACCATGAAAACTATGGATTTAACAGTTTTAGTGATAAGTCAGATGTACTTACGTAACACCTCTGTGAGTTTTTCCAGCACGTCATTCTCATACACTGCTCTCTCTTGCCAGATGGACAGAACCCGATCCAACTGCTTCTTACAGCCATCTTCTCCTTCACTGCAGACAACGTACACAAAATCACAATTTAGAAACAGGACTTCAAACAGACTTAAACATGTATTTATATCGACAAAATGAACAACCCCTCTGCAAAAGGAGTATGAACTGTGAGGCCTCACCTAGAAACATGTTTAAAGGCATCAATAATGACTGGGGCAAAGTCATCTGTAAACTCTGGTCCTTTCCTCTTACTGTTCTGGATGACATCGTTTGCAAGATAAAGGAAGGTCAGTTTGCGAGGAACCTGGGCTGAAAAAAACAAGAAAGAAAAAAGTTTTAAAGACCTATACACACAGATAACAACAACAGAAACTATAACATTAATTAAAGTAACATCAACAGTGCAAAGTGCAAGGCTGTAAGAGATAGAACCATAGTTTACCATAGTGGCCATGATCTTAGAAGATGCTCCTTCCTAGCAGTTCCCAATCTAAATTAAGGTACTTAACTAAAAGTCTAGCTAAGACTATGTAAGGCCAGGTAAAAGTGGCCCAAATCTGATCTCTCTCATTATACGTGAACTAGAAGAATCATATGGGACCAGCAACACACACTAAATCAGAAATTTTGATTTGGCCCACTTTTATGGGGTAGTCCAACACATATATACAATACACAGAAATGTGAATCAGTTTAAACAGCCCTATCAAAAGTCATGCCCTATTTTTTTTACATTAATGAGATGGAAAAAGGCATGTGGAAAAAGAGAAAAAAGAATGACAATGAAAGAGGTTTTCAGTGGCAGAACATCAAGGTAACAAAGCTCTTAAATATTTGGGGTGAGGTCTCTCTTCAAAATAATTAGAACACCTTTATATCACAACTGCTCTGTGTTTCTAAAGAAATGACTGAACTTACAGACAGCAGGAAATGTCTGCAGTGTCACTGCAATATGAAATGTAAAAAAAAAAAAATAATAATACATAAATAAAAATGTAAAAACCAAGAACTCAAAAATGGAAGTGGCCGAGGTGTGCTTCTTCCAATGAGCTCAAGCACATGTGATAAGCCCAACCGTCACTGCCACTGGAACCGGTTGATAGTTGCGGGCTAAAATGAAACCGAAACCTCATGTGAAGCATAGCTCTTTTTGCATGTGTCTGTTCAGACATAGATCACTAACATTTCACTGTGAACAGGCTTAAATAAATATCAGATTTGGTGAAAATAAGGATTTGTGACACTTTTATCTGCAGAGTAAATGTAGTGTATATATATATATATATATATATATATATATATATATATATATATATTTATTTATTTATTGATATATTGATAGACATTGGTTTTTGTGAATTACATATATTCTTATGAAAACATGGACATTTTTAAACCCATTGAACTCATTTAAACAAAATGAAGGGTTAAAAAAGAAGACTTAATACTATTAAAAATATATTTATTTACCAGAGTCTAACCAGTTCAAATAGTTTTTACCTTGAATTTTACTGAAAGGTGGACAGATTTCATTTCTATCATCTTCAATAAACATCCTCAGTTCTCACAGCAAACAGTTGCTCATATACATATATGTATAGGGTATATAGGGTATTCTGTAGTGTTGAATAGCGAAATTATATTGTTAAAGACCCAGTACTTCTTCGACCCTTTCCCTTGGAGACAGGGTCACTGTTGTCATAGTGAGTGTGTATTCTGCCTTTGTTGATTAAACCTCAGGAGAGGCCAGTGTGTATAAGTAACCAGGAAAACTAAGCTACTGCTGTATATGAGACTCCCTATGAAAGAGCCTTTGCTGATCCCTTTGTAACGCTTAAGGCCATATTCAGACATCGCTTCCCCAGGCTAATCCCTCCTGTGTTTTTCACTCACAGGGCTTTATTATAGCTTTTGTTCGGTTTTAATAATCTTGTCTGATGTATTGTTTTGCAGTAGTCAATACTTCTATTGCCAACTCCATTATCTTTCATGGCTTGGCATTAACGATGAGCTCTTTACTGGCATATATAATAAGTTTTTCACCCTCTACACTACGTTGAAAAGTTTGTCTCACTGCTCCACATCACTGCTACATACTTCACTAGTGTCACCTTCACCCACTACAACCTGGAACAAGGCTGTTTAAAAATGAGGATATACCGCTATACTGATATTATGTATAGCTGAATTTTAGATTATTTCATGACCGACTGGATTTATTTGTTTATTTATTTCAGGAGAACGCTAGATTAATACAATGCTCTATATTATATTATATTATATTATATTATATTATATATATATATATATATATATATATATATATATATATATATATATATATATATATATAAAAATATATAAATAATAGAGTTGTTACTGTAAAATGTTCATATTAAATTTACATGAAGACAAAAAGTATAATGAACAATACAGAATAACCAGAGACTGTAAAAAAAGATGGACGCCGTGTCGCCGTTCCCATTCATTCAATAAAAATGAAGCCAAAATCTTCCGCCATGTTGGCGATCCTGACACCCGATTCTGCGCAGTAGAGACCAGAGTAGGGAGAAAGACTGTGGAGAGACAGCCTACTCATTTATATAAAATATAAAAATTTGACAATATAAGCAGAGGTTACACTAGCTGTTGCATTTAAATAATGGAGGTAGAATTACAGTATATTAGAAAAAAACATGATTGAAATGTTGTCTGTTTTGCCATTGAAACCTATGGGGATGAGTGGGGTTACACAGCTTTCTGAAACCGAACAGCAGGGGGCGCCCGACCTGTGGTGGCTTCACTTCTGAGAGACGATGCTCTGTCCAGCTATATACAGTCTATGAGAACAACTAACAATTTCATATTTTAGGGAAAATAGTTAGGATCGTGTGAGCTCATCTGTAGAACAAAGCTTGATTCCAGATTTATCCTGGACATCACCAGCCAGCGCCCCAGAGGCTGTGTTCAATTCCATCATCAGCTCACCCAATTTACCATTATTAAGCTCTGATTTACCAAACCAGCTGTTGATCTGATGATAATAATAAAAAAGTAGTAGACTCATATGAGGAGAGGTCAGATGTAAAATAACTATTATTTCACTGAGTAAATACCCACTTACTGCCAAATAAGGAGCTCTGCATTATTCTAATTTTCTCAGGAAAAATACTTACAGTACCACATAAGTATGTGTGTGTTAAAAAGCAAAAATAAAGCAAGACCCACAACTAACATAGCATACAAAATATTGTTGCAAATATGCAAAAAAAACAAGCATCTCAAACTCTGTAACTTTACAGAAAAGAAAAAAAAACTTCTAAGCTTTCAGTTTATTTATTTATTCCAAGTAATGTCATTTAGGAGCATTTTTGGAGCAATTCTGAAACAACACAAAGAACATCAGATTCAAAAGATGTCAAAGTGAAAAACAGAGTTGAAGTTTAAAAGGTTGTGTCAAGAGTGAGACAAATTAGAGGTAGACAATATTATTAAAATAATTTAAAATATCTTTGCTATGCTCCAACTGATTATGTATAAGTGCTTGTCTCTAATTAGCTTTTGGCTAATGAGCTAATATCAGCCTGGTACCAGTAATGTAATTCTTCCTGACACATCTGGTAGATGAGAGAAACATTCTATGACTGATGTTATAAACATGCCAGTCATGAAAATCAGTGGCAGAAACCTTAGTGATGTACCAGCTATTGCCCAGGCAGACACGCTCCACTTACAAACAAAAATGAAAAAGTGCAATGTGCAAAGTGGAAATAATATAAAAGACTATTAAAAAAATATATACATTTGAATAAATAAAAAAAACTTCTGCCATTATTTTAATTTATTCCAATATCACTGAAACAGAAAACAATTCATTTGTTGTTGTAAAAACACATTATTAATAAGATTTTTAAAAATATTTGTTAAAAAATGTATCTGCATTTGGGGACTGTAATGAAGAACAATAATATATATATTTTTTTTACATAAATAGCTGCAAACATCAAATTCATGCAGCATGTGAAGAAGTGATCTGCCGTGACTTATAAAGAAACGTATTGGACAAATAATATTTAGCAAAAAAAAAAAAAAATTATATAAATAATTCAGTTAAACTACCTGCAATTCAGTCAAATACAACCTGGGGCTCATCATGTAAATATTATGTAAAATATTGCAGCACTCTAATACAAACATCCACTCTCGCTCCATTTTTGACCTGCTGTTCTTTTCATTGTGTGAAATTTTATAATAATTGCCTTAAACTATTAAATAATAATAATACATAAATAAAAATGTAAAAACCAAGAACTCAAAAAAGGAAGTGGCCGAGGTGTGCTTCTTCCAATGAGCTCAAGCACATATGATAACCGTCACTGCCACTGGAACCGGTTGATAGTTGCAGGCTAAAATGAAGCCGAAACCTCATGTGAAGCATAGCTCTTTTTGCATGTGTCTGTTCAGACATAGATCACTAACATTTCACTGTGAACAGGCTTAAATAAATATCAGATTTGGTGAAAATAAGGATTTGTGACACTTTTATCTGCAGAGTAAATGTAGTGTGTGTGTATATATATATATATATATATATATATATATATATATATATATATATATATTTATTGATATATTGATAGACATTTGTTTTTGTGAATTACATATATTTTTATGAAAACATGGACATTTTTAAACCCATTGAACTCATTTAAACAAAATGAAGGGTTAAAAAAGAAGACTTAATACTATTAAAAATATATTTATTTACCAGAGTCTAACCAGTTCAAATAGTTTTTACCTTGAATTTTACTGAAAGGTGGACAGATTTGATTTCTATCATCTTCAATAAACATCCTCAGTTCTCACAGCAAACAGTTGCTCATATACATATATGTATAGGGTATATAGGGTATTCTGTAGTGTTGAATAGCGAAATAAAAAAATATATACATTTGAATAAATAAAAAAAACTTCTGCCATTATTAATTTATTACAATATCACTGAAACAGAAAACAATTCATTTGTTGTTGTAAAAACACATTATTAATAAGATTTTTAAAAATATTTGTGAAAAAATGTATCTGCATTTGGGGACTGTAATGAAGAACAATAATATATATTTTTTTAACATAAATAGCTGCAAACATCAAATTCATGCAGCATGTGAAGAAGTGATCTGCCGTGACTTATAAAGAAACGTATTGGACAAATAATATTTAGCAAAAAAAAAAAAAAAATTATATAAATAATTCAGTTAAACTACCTGCAATTCAGTCAAATACAACCTGGGGCTCATCATGTAAATATTACGTAAAATATTGCAGCACTCTAATACAAACATCCACTCTCGCTCCATTTTTGACCTGCTGTTCTTTTCATTGTGTGAAATTTTATAATAATTGCCTTAAACTATTAAATAGCTCAGAATAAAATCTTATACTGACTTTGAAAGTATGTTGAAAGTTAAGATACTTTTTATTCTCCTGCATGTTGTGACAATATACATATAACTATGCATGTATAGCTCTGGAAAAAAAAATAGACCACTTAAAAAGTATGAGTTTCTTTGATTTTACCAAATTGAAAATCTCTGGAATATAATCAAGAGGATGATGGATGATCACAAGCAATCAAACCAAGCTGAACTGCTTAAATTTGTGCACCAGGAATGGCATAAAGTTATCCAAAAGCAGTGTGTAAGACTGGTGGAGGAGAACATGCCAAGATGCATGAAAACTGTGATTAAAAACAGGGTTATTTCACCAAATATTGATTTCCAAACTCTTAAAACTTTATGAATATGAACTTTTGTCTTTGCATTATTTGAGGTCTGACAGCTCTGCATCTTTTTGTTATTTCAACCATTTCTCATTTTCTACAAATAAATGACTATTCTGACTTGGAATTTGGGAGAAATGTTGTCTGTGGTTTAAATAATAAAACAAAAATGATTCAGAAACTGAAGTGGTCTCTTTTTTCCAGAGCTGTAAATCATTGACATCTAACAAAAACTTTTATTACCACTTTTTTTTACTTTTTGATAACATGTAAATCTGTGCTGTACATGACCATTTGGGAGTCCTACAATCTTACCTAACTTAACCCTCATTAATAATTAATTATGATCACCAGGAATAGAAACTGTTTTGAGCAGTCCCAGCTGTTCACCCCCATGATTATGTATATAGCTACAGTCACTGGTTTTATCTTCTTATAGTTTTACAGTGGCTAAGCCATTTCAGCTCAGGTAAGAAAGCCTTGGTGCTGTCTGCTGGTGTACAAATATATAGCAACATGCAGACAAACACAAAAAATTAAATATTGGTGTATAGTTATAGGTGTGATGGGTAGTACTATGCTTTTTGCAAACATTCCCCCATCAGAGTCTGAGTGCATACATTAGATCTGATGTTTAAGAGAGAGGGGCTGCCATGAGAAGATCCAAAATGGCTTCCATGTTAGCTGAAGTATGAGAGCTAAGCTTATTTTAGAAATTAGAAATGCAAAAAAAACCTAATCAAAAGAAGTGTTTATTAACCAGCCATCTATCTAATAAGTGTGTCTGTCTGTCTAATATGCCGTTAATCTATACATTAAAGGCAGACAGCTGTGTAAACATGTTCAGCAGGCTGGTGTGAGCTAATATATGGGCTAATATAGGCTAATATGGGACACACATGCCAGTTTAACAGCTAAACATAAATTGAAAAATACACAATAAGCATAAATGCATGTAACTTTATTCTAAAAAGTCATTTAAACTAATTTAATTAAATTAGCTAAACCAAACCAAGACCCATGTTAGGCTGCATTTTAGCTTAGCTTAGGGTAAGCTAACAGGGTTCAAACAACCTAAAAACAAAAACCTAACTAGCTAACACATAAATACACTGATTTAACGTAGACACTTTGATAAGGTTTATACCCCCATTTAACTACATTGACTAGTTAACAACGAAAGCATGAACCTATGCCCCTGCTAGTTGTTTAGTTGGTTAGCTACGTTAGCTAGTTTATGGCTTTTTTAGATTAGCTAAATTAGCTAACCTAAGTTAGTTAAGCTAACAAGCTAACTACTAAATAAACAAACACATAAATACAGTGTTTTAACGTAGACAAATAGCGCTAACGTTCAGTTTATACACCTAACTACTTAACTAGCTACCAAACAAAAAATTAAGGCTATGCTCCTGCTAGTTGTTTAGCTAGTTAGCTAACTAGCTAGTTTAGCTAGTTTATGGCTTTTTTATGTTAGCTAAGCTAACTAACCAGATTTTCCAGGTTTAAACAACCTGCACACAATTAATAAAAACTCAGCTCTGTGTCTAAGTGTGTGTGTGGGGTATTAAGGTGGTCTTCTTACCTTTCCTCAGCTCGCTAAACCAAACTCTGACGATGGTTTTGGAGTGTTTTCTGTGGTGGATTAACCACAGAGACAGGGTCTGGACGCTCTGCTGAGAATTGCTAAGTTCTGACAATTTTTTCTCCAAAGCTGACTCGGAGAAAGCTGACATTTTCCTCCTAAATTACCTTATCTAAAATATTACTGAATGCTGCTCCCCACAGCAAACACCCAGCTCTTCACCTACCACACAGAAACCCTCGGAAAAAAACCCACACAGCTCCTGCAGCTCCTGCTATAGCTGGCAGCCCATTCCCCTCTCACAGCAGGGTTGCCAGGTCCAACAAACATATTCAGCCCAAAGTCAGCCTAAAACCCGCCCTTTAGAAGCTTAAATTAGCCCAAATATACAGCACTGGAAAAAAAACACTTAAAATGTATGAGTTTCTTTGATTTTAACAAAAATTAAAAACCTCTGGAATATAATCAAAAAGAAGATGGATGATCACAAGCCATCAAACCAAGCTGAACTGCTTGAATTTTTGCACCCGGAGTGGCATAAAATTAACCAAAAGCAGTGTGTAAGACTGGTGGAGGAGATCATGCCAAGATGCATGAAAACTCTAAAAACCAGGGTTATTCCACCAAATATTGATTTCTGAACTTTTAAAACTAATATGAACTTATTTTCTTTGCATTATTTGAGGTCTGAAAGCTCTGTATCTTTTTAGTTACTTCAAACATTTTACACTTTCAGCAAATAAATGCTCTAAATGGCAATATTTTTATTTGGAATTTGGGACACATTTTGTCCATAGTTTATAGAATAAAACAACAATGATCATTTACCTCAAACATAAACCTATGAATAGCAAAATCAGAGAATCTGATTCAGAAACTAAAGTGGTCTCTTAATATTTTTAGGGCTGTATGTCTGTCTCAAGTAAAATGCGAAAACAACTATGAGTGTACGGCTTAGTATTTTGTTTATGAGGGATTTATTATCAGTAATGCTATATATCATTAATCATATTGTAACATTAGTGTTTTATTAGTTATTTTATATCCCAGTAAAGAACATTTAATAATAACATAATTAGCAAAAAAGAACTGAATTTCTTACTCTTTTCTGTTCTTGCCCCTCCTGAACTCTCTTCTCTCTTCTTTAACTTCATCGCCTTGTGATTTTTGGTTACATTGTTGTTGTTGGTTTTTTTTTGTTACTTTTTTGTTTTTTGGCGGCCGCGGTAATTTTTAAAAGTAGCTAAAAAAACGCACCCAGCCACCCCTAAATTTCACCCGCGACTGGATTTTTTAAACAAGCCCAATTTGGCGGAAAAACTGCAAACCTGGCAACTCTGTCTCACAGCCTCCTCAGAGGTTCAACAGAGCATGCGCAGTCCTCCACTGTAATTTAAAGAGGCATGGGTTTGTTTTATAAGGAGCCCCTAAGGTGACATCATGTAAAAACAAATGCGTGGCCGACTTATTGGCCACCACCCTTTCAGACCTGAAAAGAAATGTAAGAATGCTGTTTTCTGTCTGTAATCCAAAGAAAAGAAGACCAACATTCTAATATAAAATCTGTATAGCAAATAAATCCAATTATCAAAAATATTTAATATAAAATATTTATATATTTTTATTTACATTGCATTGGGAGCATGTGTGTAATATTGTATATCTTATATTGACCTTTTTATTCTATAAATCATCCTTAACCCTTCCTGTTTCTTGTGTATTCTCTCACTTCACACATATTGAGACCTAATATTCAGCAGAACAGACATTTATTAGCCAATCAAACAGCAGATTAGCCCTGCCCACTGCATTGGAAAACTAAAAATCTGCACACGGACGTAAAGCAGGGTAGCATACCAGAGTAAATACTCTTTCCCATCATGTTTTTATTTTTTTACTGATTAGAAATAATTTGTGAAAATGTAAACAATTTACTCTACTGCAATAAACAGACAAAATACAATTATTAAGTTATGTGTATATATATATATATATATATATATATATTTTTTTTTTTTTTTTTTTACTGAATCCTGTTTTTGAGTGTGTTACAGACAGAAAATAGCATTCCTATATATTAACATCACAAGAACATGTCAGGTCCTAAATACCATTAAATCAGTAACAAATTAGCTGTTACTTTGCTAGTACTACTGCTTTTCCAGTGCAGTGGGCGAGGCCAAGTTACGGTTTCATTGGTTTATAAACTTGTTCATTGGCTGGGTCATTATCTGAGTAACAACACCTCTAAACGAGTGCTATGTGCGAAAAACATTTAAAAAAATATGTCCATTGAAATGGATGCAGGATTTGAAATGGTTAAGGCATGGGAGTGAGATTCTTTAAACTTGGGGATGACTTATTAAGGCGTAGGAATTAAGTCCTGGCCATATAAGTCATTCCTACACCTTAATAAGTTGTGGCCATGCATTATCCCCCCCCCCCCCCCCCCATGATCTTACCATAGGAGCTCTGTAGTTTTCCCTTTATACACTGAGAGCATTTATTCAGTTTAGTGGATTCTAACTGTAAAAACACACAATCAAAATTAACATGAATTAATAATTTGTTTGGTTATTTTGTTCAATAATGACAATAAAAATGCAGGTGCTATTTTAGTTCAGAAGGGATGACAAAGAAAATTATTATTTAACTTTTATCGTATCGGAAAATATGTTCTGAAAAAAAGGTTTAAGATATAACATTATTAGGTTAAAAAAAAATTCTTTGCAGTAAAATACGTTGTTACTATTCCGATTTTTTTGAGCTGCCTGTTCACTCTAATCTCTACTTAATAATTTCTGATCAATAAGAAAAATCAACCCGAAATTTTGATTGCATGAAAATAGACATTAACTAGACAACTGTAATGCAGGATTTGGATGACATGAAATAAAGAATTAAGAAATAGATATTTGTTATATTAGTATTAATAATAATTAATTGAACTAACAATAATGTTTAGATCCACATTTCATATTAAACATACCAGTAATTGGACACATCAAAGTACATGAAAGACAATGCTGAGCACCCTTAGTAACCCAGCCCCACCACAGCCCTGAAAAAAAATATTTTTGGGCAGTGGTGGCTTAAGGTTTACAATGGAAGGCCCCACCTAAAACAAAAGATTATCATTATTCTGAGATATTAAGTAATTATTCTGGCATACTAAGTCATTAAAAAAGTCATTTTAAGTGGTTATTTAAAGACTTTGTATCTCAAAATAAGGATTTAGAATTTCATAATAATGTGTAAAAATGTACTTTTCATTTTAGGTGGTGGGAATGGGCTTCCATAGTTTTGAGCACTGGGTTATTTATCACAGAGAACAAATTCCTCTATACTGAACGACCATCAGCTCACCAACAACCTGAATACAGCTGCAGGATTGCATTGTGCAAATGACAATTTGCACCCCCTGGCTTTTTCACTTCTGCTCATCTCACCATGAATGAACAAGATATTACAAAGCTTTTCACAATACAGAAGGTGAGAAAGTAAGGACTATTAAGGACTATTAATGCTACATTATCTTACCTTTTAAAATTATTCCCAATAAAGTCACTCTGCATAAGAGCATCAGGCAGTTTCTTAAATGTGATAAGAATATTTCCCCCTAGGAGTTTATCCCTGGTAGCACTACAGTTGTCATATCATAGTTTTGTCAATGCTTATGTTGAACACTAACTTTTCTCTGTAGAAATAATCATGATACATCAGTGAAATGCTCTGCAGGCATGTTATAGCTGCATTTATTATTATCAGCGATCTTACTTTATTTTACTGCACAATGAAAAGCACACAGCAATGTAGGTGAATACAATCCAACTTCATTTTAATGCATATTTACAGTGCAAAGAAAACTACAAAGCAATAAAATGTACTTTACACACCTCGTTCCACTATCATTTAAACAGGAGTTAGTTACATACACAAAAACTGTTCATCAGCTGTTTAAAACAGAGCTGCACCACGTTAGTAAAATTCAATATTATCTTCAAACATGTCTCTTAACATCTAGTCCAGTGTGTGATGTCTCCGCATGCAAGATAGAGAAGAACTGTGCAACTGGGGTAACATGAAATAGTGACAAGAGAGAAGACACTGTCTAATCACATTCCAGCCAAGAAATAGTAGATTAATAAGTGAGTCTGTGTACAAGTTTACTTTACAGATTTACATATATTTGCCAGCTCATTTGCTGTTTTTCAGCCCATGTGAATTAAAATTCAGCTTATCGAGACCATTCTATGCTGATGTGGGGAGACCTGTGTGGTGGCACTCATCAAGCTTCTCAGAGTAAAGTGCTAATCTAGACCTACCACAATAGCAAATGTGGTTAGATGGATTGTGGATGAGCTGGAAATGATCCAGGAACAGGGTTTTCCTGCTGGATCAATGCTTTTTCTAATCTATCATACCAATCTGTGCTGAAAAGGCCTACACAAGTGAGGAGCATTTCCCTTAACTCAATTAATTATTCCTGGAAGAAGAAACACAACCATCGTAGCTGTCTAATCCTTCTTCTCCAGTCCTGAGCGCTATAGTAATGTGTAATAAATAGATAATAAATAACGCAACACTATAAATGGCCCCCTTGCTTTATAATAATTAGCACATTATTAGTAGCTTTACAGAACTGTAAGAAAAAATATTTCACATCAGGTGAAATAAAGAAAACAGACACAGGATGCTACATAAATACAAAACAAAGTAATAAGAAGTTCAAAAACTAATAAAGAATAAAGGAGGAAAGGAGAAAAAATCATATCAAATGGCCTTCATGAAACTTCAAATACTGCGTTTTTGAAACAAAACAAAAAGCACAAACTGCACAAATCACACTTCCCTTCAATCAAAAAAGAAATATCAATGTATACACCAACAAGCCACTTCATTAAAACCACCTCCTTGCTTCTACGCTCAGTATTCACAATTTGATAAGCTCCACTGAGCATATAGGAGGACACTGTGTGGCTCTATAATAAAAGACTGTAGTCCTGTATCTGTTTCTCTGTATACTTTATTATTACCCTCCTTTCACCTGTTCTTCAATGGCCAGGACTCTGCAGGGTGCAGGGACTGCACGGACATGCTGTTGTTGTGTTAGTGTGTGTTATATTGGTACAATTTGACCACACACGACAGTGCTGCTGGAGTTTTTAAACACGTCAATGTCAGTGAGTCCACCGATCAGAAATATCCAGTCAAAAGCATCCTGTGTGCAGCTTTTTGTGAGCTCTGATCCATGGCTAAATAATCACCAACATAAACTGTGCTTAAAAACTGTGTTTAAAAACTCCAACGGCACTGCTGTGTCTAATCTACTTGTACCAGAACAACACACACTAACACTTTTTTTAGAGAAACAGAAGGACTGCAGTCGATAATCAAAGAACTACAAAGACTTTCAATATGTTCCTATAAGTAGAGCTAATAAAATGGTCAATAAGAAGTAAAATCCAGGAGGTGGTGGTAATAAAGCAGCCCAGTGGTGTAAGTATGGCATAATATAACATATAATAATTACGAAACTCACCAAAACATGGTATATATTGCATAAATATATACACAGCTCGTGTGTTAGCTTTAAATTAGTGTTCGGTTAGTAAGAGAAGTAAGTCCACTTCAATTAACTTGAAGCCTCCCATACTTGGAGGACTATTTTTCCTATTTTTGGTCTTTGCTTCCTAAAAGAGGTGATTTCATGTTTCCCCGCAGAGCACCACGGCTATTTATACATACAGACATGCCTCGAGCCAAAGGGGGAGGGGCTTGAGCTTCGTACAAATATTTACAGCTACATTGAAGCAGGCATTTGGACAGGTACTGTATCTCTGATCGTTTTCAGATTTGTCATTTATTTATTCTTTGCTGTTTTAGCTTAGCATGCAGAACACCAGTTCACAGACTGGTGAGGATGAATAGAAAGGGACACGAAGACAAGGGTCGATTCGATCGATCATCATCCCATCCCATTCTGGAGCTTTGTCTCCTTAATCAGCATATCTCTGTTCTCTCTGTCAACTTCCTGCCATCCTTTCTCTCTCTCTCTCTCTCTCTCTCTCTCTCTCTCTCTCTCTCTCTCTCAGTTACTGCAGTGCTAACATTACCAGGCAGAGTGCCAAGCTCAGACATCAGGAGGGTGGAAAACAAAAGACACAGGTTGTGCTCATGCTGTTTGGATGCAATTGGTGAGGCATTCTACTACACTCTACCATTTCCAAATGCACAAAGCTTCAGTTTCAACATGAGGGGCTGAGCACGGAGAAGACAAAATGCAAAATTTAACAGAACTCTTCTTCTGTCTAAATAAATAAGTTAAAAATATGCCCTTCTGGATGCATAAAGCTATACAGCTTACCACCCTGTACATCTGCTAAAGAGAGTAAACCTTGAGAAAGGAGGAGTTATGGGGAGGACAGACTACAGGGACAGCGAGATGAGATGATAAAAACAGTGCAACGCTTTCATTCCGTGTGTAGTTGGATGCACCTCGTTTCCTCTTCGCCAGAGGGAGCCCTCACTCCCGGGAGCGGCCCACGATAGCCAGGATGTACATGAAGATGTTGATGATGTCAGTGTAGAGGTTCAGAGCAGCAAAGATGTACTCTTCTGGGCTGAGGGCCAGCTTCTTGTTGCCTAGCAGAAGCTGAGTGTCCACGGCCAAGAACTGGAGGAAGACACACACAATGTTTAGCACCAGATCTGTTCATGCACATGCACACATCTCCTAACACTTCACGTCTCTACAGACTCTCGTCTTTTTCAGGAACATTGAAGAATCTAACAAACCAGTGCAGTGTTACATAATACTTGTAGTACGATAAGCCTTCATTGTGTGCTAAAAAAGTTTGAGTTTAGCTAATATCTGTATATCTAAACACTTGGAAACACTCGGAAAAGACCTGGTAACGGCTGTAATGGAAACATCAATCCTAGGAGGAGCCTTTGTGAATAAACAGGGGTGACCTCTGTGGGATTATTAATTCCACAATATACAGCTCTGGAAAAAATTAAGTGACCACTTCAGTTTCTGAATCAGTTTCTCTGATTTCGCTATTTATAGGTATATGTTTAAGTAAAATGAACATTGCTGTTTTATTCTATAAACTACGGACAACATTTCTCCCAAATTCCAAGTAAAAATATTGTCATTTAGAGCATTTACTTGCAGAAAATAAGAAATGGTTGAAATAACAAAAAAGATGCAGAGCTTTCAGACCTCAAATAATTCATATTCACTTTTAAGAGTTCAGAAATCAATATTTGGTGGAATAACCCTGGATTTTGATCACAATTTTCATGCATTTTGGCATGTTCTCCTCCACCAGTCTTACACACTGCTTTTGGATAACTTTATGCCTTTACTCCTGGTGCAAAAAATAAAGCAGTTCAGCTTGGTTTGATGGCTTGTGATCATCCATCTTCCTTGTAATTATATTCCAGAGATTTTTGATTTGGTAAAATCAAGGAAAAACATTATTAAGAGGTTTCTTATTTTTTTCCAGAGCTGTATGATAACTATGCAAATTCCAATAATTTCCAAACCTCTCTATCAAATACGTTTTAAGACAATGTAAGAACACAGTCTATCCTTCATAACACTTCATAACAGTGCATACTCATTGGAACCTGGCTGATTTATTCTTGCAATGCAAATTCCAATGTAACATACATTTACAAAAAGTTTTTTAGCTTGAATTTTGGTTTCTGATTTATATTTTGAATTATTTGTTCTAATCCATATTATGGTGGGAACAACTCAACGACTCAAGTAACTCAAGAAAAGAAAAATATCACTTTATAAAATTAGGGTCAGATAATCCAAAAAAATTCAAGAACTTGGAAAGTATCTTGTGCAGTCGCAAAAAACATCAAAAATGGAATGATGGAACTGGCTCTCATCAGGACCGTTTCAGAAAAGGAAGGACAAAAGTTACCTCTGTTGTACAAGATAAATTCATCAGAGTTACCAGCCTCAGAAACTGCAAGCTAAAACAGAGTATTTTGGTTTGTTTAACACTTTTAAGTAACTACATGATTCCTTCTGTGTTCCTCTATAGTCTGGATGACTTCAGTATTAATTTACAATGTAGGAAAAATAGAGAGAGAGAGAAAGAGGAAGAGAAAAGGGGAGGATTGTTTTTCTCTTACAGACTCCCGTTGTTTCCATCAAGTCTTCACCAAAGCAACCTGATCTTTATTATCTGAATTTCCAGCACTGCTCTCCAAAACACATTTTAAACCTCAGTCTGCCTGAAACTTCCTTGATTTTTTAAATTCACAAAATAAAATACAGAAAAAATCTAATGCAAACAAATCTGCTGGGTTTTTAAGCATTTTGCATCTTATAGACGCTGTCAAACAGCACTTACACATGAGGTTCAGTAGAAAATAAACTGAACCTGTACTTTGTACAGATGCACAATGCAAGAGAGATAAAAAGTGAACATTTTAAACTAGAATGTGAGACAAATTTGCTGCATTGCCATTATTTCACTTGTTCATTTCCATTATTAATAACCACAAATCCATAAATTATCTAATCATCTAATGATTCTATGGAAGAGCACTGCACGTACAGTAAGAAGCTCATATTACTTTATCAACATATGGGACACTGTTATAAATAAAAAAATAATTTAACAGCAACATGTAGACTGCTTAAATAAAGAGGCTACTCACGCAGGTAAAGAGCAGAGCCCCCAAAGAGGCATAGACGATGTGCAGGATCTTGTGACGGATTACCATGCAAAGGAATGAGAAGAGGATCAGCACTATTAAGCAGACAAAGAGGACACCACGGCAGGAAGTGAAGTCATATTTGCTCTGGTTTGGGAGAGATAAAAGAGATAATCAGAAACAAACATAAGTAAATAGATGTCACTTTTAAAATGATCTGAATAAACAGAAAATCAACCAAATCATAATACTGAAATAACTGTTATCCTCTAAATACACTAAGTATTAAATACTTATAGTGATAATATACTAACTGAAGACATCTTCAGAAATCTGAACTGTTGCATGAGCAGTAAAGAGAAGCTTGTAGACAGAAAACTGACCTGCAGGGAGAAGATCACCACAGAGAAACACACCACTGAAGTGATGCCCACAGCTATGATGACTGAGTCTGTGTTATAGAAGCTGGCAATCATCCCCACCATGTAGGACAGACTTAGTGTTAGAATGGACTGTACGTGAGAAAGAGAGAGAGAGAGAGAGAGAGAGAGAGAGGTGTATAATCAGTCGTTCACAAATTTTATTAACACTTAGCACAGTAATGTTAATTATAGATTAGGCCCTGAATAATAGCATAATCCACAAACACTGGAGAGTAAAAAAAAGAAAAATTAAATATAAAGTATACAATATTTAAAATATAAAAAATGCACAGCATATGAAACAAAAAACTATATTTAATACAAATAAATAGACAAAAAAATGAATTATCTTACGGAAACAAAATGGTTTAACTGCAAACATGATTCCTGCTTGATGTGGCATAAAGCTGTTTATATGGTGTGCTATAGTGCTATAGTACCCTAAGTGGTTGCTATGCTGCTACTGAGTATTTGCATCTTGGTAATTACTATGGTAACCTTATGAAATTGAAGTTGTAGCTGAATGGTTGCTATGGTATCCCAGGTGGTTACTATGGCATTGCTTGGTGACTACTATGGTGTTCTTATAAAGTTGCTAAGTAGTTGTGATGGGAACAAATATAACTAATAATAACTTATAAGTACTGTGCACATTTTAGGTATATTTTATTTTATAGTTGATTCCTGAAGGCTCTGGGTGAAGTGTTTTTCTTCTGTGGTAAAGAAGTGATGGTATGTGGTATTGTGCTTGGGTTGAGCAGTGCGCACAATGATTCAGACATGATTGCGCGGCTGGTTTTAATCAGTCACTGGAGCACCTGTATTTCCCGCCGCCAAGATAGAAACACGGCAGAAATTTACCCGAATGCATGTCACTTCCAGACCACCACACCCATCAGCGTTAATATATTCCTAAACTTCAATGCTATATTAACAACACGTGTGCAAGTCATAAAAATATACTGTTGACAGGGCCTGTAATAGTCTATTATAGCAACAAGCATTGCGACACGCCTCTCGCAGGGTGTGCGATAGGGCCTTATGAATGAAACACGGAGCACAAAATGTACAGCTTATGGCAAACCCTTACCAGTGCCACCAGGTTCCATGGGTGTTTGCGACGAAACTCTCCACAGCAGCTGAGCGCTATAAGGGACACAAAAAAGACTACATAGGACACGTAGTATGTCCACCGGTTTTGCCGCACAAACAGTTTGACATCATTGGAAAATGTGAAAACAGCAACGAAGGAGAACGTCACCATCAACTGTACTGTTAAGACCATGAAGACCTGAGAAAAGAAACAGAACACACACGTAAGAGCCTGAGATTACCTACAGTTAGCCTGAGTACAGTCAAATCAATAACATGACCTCTTTGTTTCTGCACTCACTGTCCCTTTTTAAGAGTACTCTATTTTATAAATGCAGACTGCAGACAGCTCTGATAAAAAATAAGAGACCACTTATATGACGAGTTTCTTAGATTTGACCAAATTGAAAACCTCTGGAATATAATCAAGAGGAAGATGGATGACTATAAGCCATCAAACCAAACTGAACTGCTTGTTTTTTTTTGCACCAGGAGTGGCATAAAGTTATCCAAAAGCAGTGTGTAAGACTGGTGGAGGAGAACATGCCAAGATGCATGAACAAAATGTGATTTGAAACCAGGATTATTCCACCAAATATTGATTTCTGAAATCTTAAAACTTTATGAATATGTTTTCTTTGCATTATTTGAGGTCTGAAAGCTCTGCATCTTTATTGTTATTTCAGCCATTTCTCATTTTCTGCTAATAAATGCTCTAAATGACAATATTTTTATTTGGAATTTGGGAGAAATTTAGTCTGTAGTTTATAGAATAAAACAACAATTTTCATTTTACTCAAACATAAACCTATAAATAGCAAAATCAGAGAAACTGATTCAGAAACTGAACTAGTCTCTTAATTTTTTACAGAGCTGTATATTTTTAATATCTCAATTTATATTGCAAAGTAAATACTACTGCAATGTCAGTTTTTGCCCACAGGACCCTGTTGGCTAGATATTTCTGGCTGGTAAATCCTGCTGTGTCTGATCCGCTCATTCCACAGCAACACACACTAACACCAACACACCATCATGTCAGTGTCACTGCAGTGCTGAGAATGAGCCACCACATAACACCCACATAACAGCTGCTCTGTGGTGGTCCTGTGAGGTCCTGATGATATGTTATGATGACATTAACATGAGATGCTCATTGTGTTCATCTCTGCAAGATCGGACCCATCATCTCACCTTTCTGATGAAGGCCTGTCGGATACTCTTATCCTCCCATCCAGAGTTGGCAAACTCCTCATTGTCATAGTAAGAAGGGGGGCCATCTCCACCGTGGTAGCCCGGGCTGCCCATGGGAGCTACAATAGCAAAGAGTGGGTTACTGATAAAATCATATCCCTCACCTTTTAGAAATATTTACAGCAATTCAGCATAAAAGACTGCAGCTGAAATTACTCACATTTATGTGGAATGCATTAAAAACATTCATGACTCTGGGGACTTTATTAATTCAGTCTCTCTCTGGAAACAGTTTATCATTTAAAATAGACTCTCCAAGAATATATCAACATACTCTATTCACTCTCTGCTGAAGTGGAACATAATTTCAATTTCAAAACTATTCAAAACCTGGGGAAACCCGAGGATAGAGCCAATATGAAAGAATGTCTAGGGTGAAATGAAAAAGTACATGTTTTATTACTTATTCCAGACAGGAATCTGTATTATTAAGGAGATTCATAAGTGCTGCAATAGTGAATGAAAATGGTGCAAGAGGAAAGCAATGATGTATCTTTCACAGAGTGTAGCCAGAGAGACCTTGTTAAAATGACCTTGCAGAGGCATTCTGCCTTAAAAAGGCACTGTATTATAAAGGACATGCATATTCCTTTTCACAACCATACAGTGAAGTATTCCCATTGAAATATTAGAAAATAAATATTAAATCTGAAATGGTCAAGTAGCTTGTAAACATTTCAGAATAGAGTAACTTTAAAATGAATTCCCTGCCGAGTGCCACACCCTCATCTTAATGTAATTCCACACAGACCAGATTCAACTAAAGGTCCTTTTCCTACAGCTAAAGATTAATGGTCTACTAGCAATGCGTGCAGTCAAGAAATATTATTTTTATAAAAAGAAATATAGCGAGGAGAAATGCAATATTTCACAAAATACAATTTTTGTATTTTTTATTTAAAGATTTTTTCCAACTACAGTTTTTACTTATTTGTCTCTGACTTGTGACAAAGCTAGTCTTTTTAAAGGCTTTTAAAAGTCAGGTAATGAAGCCAGATATGTACCAAATAATATATTAATTATGACATTAGATAAACCAGCTCAAATGCTCATTTGAAATCTAATATCAAAAGGATTACTATAGATGATAACATAATTTTCATAATGATGTTTCATTCCCTTCTTTTCTGTTCTATAAAAGTAAAAGCACAATGTCCACCATATTTGCAAATTTGCAACCAGAGAGCAGAGGTGGAGCCAGACTCACTTACTCATTTGGTAGACCCAGCTTCTTTCCCAAGAACAAGCAAGGATACTAAAATTCTGCAATACTTCCACACCAGTTCACATGATTCACGCACCTCCACTTGCATGTGCATGTGTGCATTAGCTTGCCGCTGTTTACATCAGTGATGTAATAGTAAATTGGAGTTCTCAATTAGGGGGAGCCAATGAGCGAAAAATATTTTTAAAAAATGCAGCTTTAAGTCAAACTGAAATGCTTTTTTCTGACTAATTTCATTCAGTAGATTGTAGTGTACAGACCTAATTGTTTGAATGGGGTAAACCCTACAAAAGAGAATAAAAAAATCCTTTAATAATTTACTTTGATAGTTTATCACGTACATTAACTACTTACCATTTGGATCCATACCAAATCCAGGCTGTCCAGGACCCTGCTGATAGGGGCCCTGTGGGTATGGTCCCTGGGGGTAAGGGCCTTGAGGATATGGACCTTGGGGGTATGGCATTTGGGGATAGGATCCAGGTCCAAATCCCGGGGCTCCCTGGGGATAACCAGGCTGGCCGTACGGTCCTGGCGCTCCATATGGGGGCCCGCCTGGGGCCTGGGTGTAGTTGGGTGGTGGCATCCCGAAAGCATCAGGCTGAGGTGGTCCGTAGACGTTCTGGGGTTTGTTCTCCCCCATTATGGGGTAGCCAGTCTTGTCCGAGGACATGTCTTCTTTCCTCAGAATGATCCTGCTGGACGGATAAAGAGAGATTTAGGAATAGGCAACGTTTCATTGACAGTTTTCACAATAATGCATATAGACCTGTCACAGTAACTGCAACATTGATTTATTGAACAATAAAAGAACATGACTTTAATCATTTTTGATAATCGTGATATCGTCTATTGTGTTTATTTTTATGTTTGTTCACATATATAAGTGAACAGTATTTTAGGCATTCATGCTTCAATGATTGTGACTCCAATACACACAGTGTGCACTAATAATTCAAATTGTGTTGTAATTGTTTTTATGCTATTCTGTTATGTTTATGGAATTTAATAGTGGAATTTAATTGTCTTAAAATTACAAAAATATGTGCAGTGGCAATAATTTTTGGGACAATATATCGCCCACAAAAAATTCTTAGCGTGACTGGATGCATATTATTTTAAGATATATTGAGACAGTAATACAACAGTTAGTGCCAACCTCCAATCTGAACTAACTGTGCTGATATTTGTGATAACAGCATTCTGCTGATACATTGGCATAAACTGGCTATGGTCAGTTCTGTGGCTTTATTCATACCATAAAAGGTGAGATTAACAAATCTCCAATCAGTCGTCCTGCTATTTAAGGAAACATATTTTGAAAAGGTGTCCGCCAACTCTGAGATAAAAATACTTGTATGAGCAGTTTGGCCCTATATGAGGTGATAGACAGACATCATAAAGAGAGACATCACCACACCACAAAAAAGGAGGAAACACAGGTATCACAAATATATCGTAAACTACACACTATTCACTATGTAGTATATTAAGCTTAAGTCAAAAGCCATAAAATTAAGGATTCTAAATCTAAACAGAGCGTTATATATTTGTAAATGTTAAAGTTGTATTTGTAGATGTTATAGTTTTATGACTTATATTATAAATATAGGTTGAAAAAACAGGGAGTAAAGAAGAGTAAAACCTCACACTGTGTGCAGACAAAGGTATGCAGGTACTCAAAGAGCAGAATTCTCAACAATACAATAAAAGACAGCTTTGCCATTCAACTACTAGAGACAGACAGCTGGTGGCTGGTAGCTCATTCAAAGCTGTAGCCTGTAAACTGTACACATTCATTCATCATTCATGCAACATGTGACACCTTTCTTTTTTGTATTTCTTTAGATATAAAGTCGTAAATGTTGTAATTATGTAAAATAATGTAATAATGCTACAAGAACATGAAAAACATTCACCAAATGTACAATACAAATAACTGTAAGACTGCTGTATATTATACATTTAATTAGCATTTTCTAGACATTTCCTTTACTTGTTTTAAGCAATTGTATGTAGTAAATTTGCCTAATTAAAAAGAATCATTATTCTTTTTTGTTTTACTTATCTATCTCTCCGTCATCTTTCAATATAACAATAAAACAATAAATATGATGACTGGGCATAACACTAGACTTAACTGGAAACTGGTAAGTGCCCCTAAATGACTTACATTTACGTGTGTAAAATCAATTGTTAAATAAAATATATTTAAAAAACTTGCTGTATGATTAATATAATATTTTGTAAGTGCAGTAAGCAGGCATTTAAGGACAAAAAACTTCTCCCAGTCAACAATGAGCACACTATCTATACAGCTTGCTACTTAATTAGCTTGGCAATTCACCAAAGCTTAGACCTATAAATGTTTGCATAACAGGGTTAGCTTTAACTGTGTAGCACACTCTAATCACTTTACTACACAACCAACAGAGACACGTAATGAATGGTAGAAGAGCTGACAAAGCAAAGCCTTACATTACATGTAATAACTAGCTTTAATAACAAGTTATAATATAGTATATGATCAATAATACTGACTACTAACTGACAGCTGAGGACGTTATTTTAAGAGGTCTTGTTTTTTTTGAATGATCACTCCACCTCATCCCCAATTTATCCTATTACTACTGGATGGAGAACAATCATTCATGAAACACAGTTCCACCGCTCCACAAAACTCAATACTGGGGGTAGACAGTCCTATTCTATTGGCAACACTTTTCTAAAGGGCCAGACCAGCGAAGTGTGCATTTGCACATCTGTCTTCAACAGGTGCAACCTAAACACCTAAACACATTCATTATAAGGGATGTCCACAAACATTTGGTCATATACAATGTATTATCCAATATTTAGCTATAGAATGTCCATTTACTCTCAGGGAACTGGAAAACTTGCTGTTTGTGGGCTTTTTTTGGCTAATTGTATCCAAGGTACCCAAATCAGAATTAGGCCTCCAGCAGATAAATATACTGAAGAGCCATGTTGTGAGCCAGGCTAAATGTAGTAAATATAGCAGACTAAACACAGCAGGCTAAACATAGCAAACACAGCAGGCTAACACTGCTAATAAACACTAGAGTTAAGAGGGTCACCCACTCAACACAAAACACAGCACAAATCTTCAGTACTTACAGACTTACTTCAGCCTATAAACATAGACTTCTTCATAGAACATTGTCGTGTGGATGGGCAAAACAGAGCTTTATTTAGGGTGACCAAACATCCGTATTTACTGGGACATGTCCGTATTTCACGTCCTGTCCCGGGCGTCCCAGGTTTTTTTCAAAAAGTGAGGAAATGTCCTGGTTTTTAAATTACCTTCATTGGACCATTAAATTTACAGGCGCTAGGACACTGCGCACGGTGCTGCGTGTGACATAATCCCTGAGCCGCCTCAGTGAGAGCAGTAGACAGCGTCAGTCTCACAGTCAGAGCACTTAGAGTGCACCTATACCTAGATATATATAATTTATTTGCATTACAAAATGTGACACGAGTTGGCATTTAACACCCTTCAACCCTCACACAAACATTTTAACAGTCCTACAATTTAGAACAGTTTAAAACCCCTCAGCTAAAAAAAAGTCCTAACTATTATATTCACTTGTCTGCAGTGTCCACTGACATATAATCACCTTAATTCATATATTAACAAGAATGTATCTATTCTTTGTAATAAATATTTTAACCTGTTTTCCCCTTTTTAAAGCAAAATTTTGACTTTAAAATTTTTTTTTTAAAGATTTTGACGTATTTTTAACGAGATAAGTCTGTTGACAGTCTAATTCCAGAGTTTGTTAGCCTTATATATCCAGTTAAATATTAAATAAGCACACTGTATGTCAGACACCAGATATTGTCCAGCTGATCAACTTCATCTGGGCAAAGTGATCAATCATGTTCATTTGATTTATTTCGGTTTTTCTTCACCTTTACTCT
The DNA here is from genome assembly GCF_023375975.1 of Astyanax mexicanus. Lineage (NCBI taxonomy): Eukaryota > Metazoa > Chordata > Actinopteri > Characiformes > Acestrorhamphidae > Astyanax > Astyanax mexicanus. The sequence continues at coordinate 52,445,890 of NC_064410.1, read as the reverse complement.
ACAGTGCTCTGGGTTACACATTTCTGTGCTCTGCTTCACTGATTACAGTGTGCACTTAATAAAACATGAGGCTGGAATGGGGAAAAGTCAACATGGACACTGCTACCTTAGGGACTGAGTGCAGTTTCACAGAGACCCTCTGTACAAAGCTGCTATCAGAGGGACTATACTGTTTCTAACCAGCCTGGCACCTGTTATAATAGTTGTGTAATTTAAAGCAAAACCGTTTTTTGTTCTATTTTAAATTAGAGAATAGCTTAGTTCAAAATACTCTTACTTTGTGACAGAAATTCTGTGACACATCAGAGAAATTTAATGTATTAGGCATTCTCAGTTGCTTTACACAGTCTCACAAGTACACTATATGGACAAAAGTATTGGGACACCTTCTCATTCATTGTTTCTTTTAAAATCAAGAGTATTAAAAAGAGTTTCTCTTATGTTTGATGTAGCAACTGTCTCTACTATCCAGTGAAGGCTTTCTACAAGATTCTAAAGAAATGCTGTGAGGATTGACTGCATTCAGCAGAGGTTAGTGTGAGGATGTTGAATGATTGATCACCACCCACCTCATCCTCAACTTAAAAACTCGTACTAATCTCAGTAGTATGGTATGGAGCTCCATAATTTTAGAGAACACAGTTTCACCTAGCCCACGCCCTGAATTTAGCATGATGCCAATTAATTGTTGAGTTTATCTGCTCCAGAGAGTCCATTTCTATTGTGGGTACTTCTCTAGAAAGACTACTCAAGCAGTGTGTGTGTTTTGCACATCAGTGTCAGCAATGGGTGCAACTTTAAGCAGCTGAATATATAGTTTCAGATATAGTGTATGCCTCTCCATCACATACTGCATTGGATAATGGCAGGATTATGCAACACTGCCCTATTTCCACTGGATATCAAATCCTGGGTGGCCTACTTCAGTTCTACTCCTCCATATTGGACTTTTTATAAAAGTTGGACATTCTGTAGGTGGACTTATCCCTGTATTAGAAACTCTGCAATTTGTCTCAATAAAAAAATGAATGGCTTTCTGTATGCATTTCTTTCTCCATGAAGATCACTAGATCCTGTGAAAACTCAAAGAAGCAAAGATCTTCCGAAAACCTGCATACCGACTTTTCCTTGCAATTATGTTATCACCCAATTGTATTGTATAAAATCATGCAGACACAGACAGTAACATCTTGTTATAATGTTAATATCAACCACTATAAAAAGGAAAAATGTGAAATCAGTGATTTTGATTTTTGACTATTGTTGGTGTCAGAAGGGCGAGTTTAAGTATTCATATTAGTGCTGATCTCTGAGAAATACTTGTACATTTTCAGCTGCTTTAAATCACTGTTGAAAAGCTTGAACAATATGGTTCTATTCCACCTGTTCAACAGAATTTAGACAAAAATTGTTTTCTATATTGTCACAGTCGAGTAGAGACCACTGTGAAATCACCCAATGGGATTTGTTTTTCAGGGGGACGTCTGTGAAAAATATTTCACACTTCTACTCAGTGACAAAACTCTTGCATCCAGACTGCAATTGAAAAAGTTTTTTTGGCTTTCTCAGTCACATGACATCGCGTTCAGTAGCTCCTCCATTTCCACTCGCTGTTGTTTTTACATGGATCTCTGTGGAAACGCGTACCCAAAATGTAATTACGGTGCGTAACATTTAGCGAAAAAACAGCAGGTAATTTACCTGTGATTTTCTCAGAGGACGGCTGAGAAAAACACATACATGGTCATTCCAGTCAGGAATAAAATCACAGAATTACCACAGGACCTCCTGAAAAACAAATCCCCTCCAGATAGGGCTGCAAATGCTCTAGTGAAGAAGTGTTTATCACTAGCCAAAGAGATACATAATCTGTGTGGATGCCCCATCAGTCCTACTGTGAGTAAGTCTATGTGTTTTCTGTCACCTGAGACAAACTGGGGTGAATTTGTTCCATATTACACTGTCCAAATCATGAACCGCAACCTAAACATCACATTTTCATCAGCCTCAGTCAGGTTAAAGTTTATCTAGACTTGTAGAGGCCGGCTCGGGAACTCGAGTGTATTAGTGCCTCGTTTTTGTGGCAGTGTAACTCCACAGTCAGTCGTGTTCAGTGGAGTGTGGAAATGGATTTGAACTTTGGACAAATAAGGTTATCTGCAGTTCCCATCACAGGCCGTCTGTGCTACCTCAGCCTGTTCAGAACTGAGTCTTTGCTGACAGCACAAGCTTTACACCTTGTTACCTCTCTTTCACCCTGTCAAACACTCACACTATGGTGATGAGATCAGACACAGCATCTGTAATTCGTTCAGGCCAGGTGATTGGAAAATAGTACTCAAATACATACAGTTGTTTCTCCTAACGGATGGGGAACAGGCCTTTGGAGTGTGATAACACGATTCTTTCTAGGAATGCAACAAAATTATATTTCAATGGAAGTGGTATAGAGTTGTTCACAGATTATTTTGGCACTTTTTCACCATTGCATAAAGTTAAAAAGCCTATATGTTATTTATTTTGCATTTTAAAAGTCAATTACAAAAACTAAAGTGTACTACATTTTGCAGAGGACTTCTAATTTGAAATAAGGTGGATGGATGATGGTGCTCTGAAAAAACTGTTTCTTCAAGCTGGATTACTCAGCGAGTTGATGACACACTGAAGTTTCTGTGTCGTTTTGTGCCGTGTAATCCAGTAAAGAGCAGCTGCTGCTGTAAGACCTACAATCATTTGTCATTGTTCTGTATAAATTATTGGCATTAAATATTTGTGGCATCTTTATTTTACACACCTTAGAGAGGAAGACACTGCTCTTTGTCTTTATTATATAATCATGTCTAATTCACAACATGCTTTTGATACTGATGCAGTTCTATGTCTAGATAATTTCCAAACAATTTTGTTTACTATATTTTTTATCAGCAATAAAATAGGGTAGTTAACAAAGCTTTTTGCTAAACAGTATGCAGACATTCTTTTAAACCTCTTTTGTCTTTTTGAACATATTTAACAGTGTTTGAGCTTAATTTGAATACAACTGAGAGCCTGACTTATTAAAAGACATTTAGGGAGTGTGTAAAACTGTGCCCACAATGCACAGCTTTAGCCTGGTTTGCTCTATTGTTAAAGATGGTTACAGGAAACTGGAAGAAAAGGGGAAACAAAACAGCAATTAGGGCAAAAGTTGTGCTAACATTTTTGTAGGAGCCAAAACCCACATTTGAGTTTTTTTCTGATATCTCTTTTCTTTTTCTTTTGTGTTGTGCAAGCCCATTTCTGTCTCCCTCTTGTGGCCAAAGGGGCCACTCATCTATCCTTTATCTACAGGTGATGTTACCTGAGAAGGTGTGGCCAGAGCAGGAAGTGATGGTCTTTGACCTAACAACCGAGCCATACTACCAAGCCAAAGAATCTTTATTTATCTTAGCAATCCTGCTTTATATGGACTTTATGTAACTTCAGAGTTTTGTATCATATTTTACTTTCATTAAATCTCTCAATATTTTTGGACAACATTTATCTGGACCCTATTTACTTGGATGTTTGAGTCAACCTCTCCAGCTTGGCCACCAGTGGTTATCAATAGGAAAACAATAGGATCACAAAATAGCCATTACATTTTTACTCACATGAAAACTATACTTTTTATTAATTGCATTTCTTCATTCAGCTTTATGTGTTTAGTTACTATACACTTTTTTCAAATAAAGATTAAATGGTCAAATGTTTAAAAATGTTAAAAAGGCAAATGTTTTTAGTCTGTTAATTGTTTAACTTGGCTGTAGATATTAAAAACCAACATTCTATTGTAGTGGATTAACCAGAGGATTTCTTCATGGCTTGGACACACACACACACTACCCCCATCTTATGGTCTAAAAGGAATGTTCTAACTTTACAATCACCCCAGAAGAACACTCTAAAAAAACCTTGGAGTAATCTTTTTCAAACAACCTTAAATTTCAAAATGACATTTACTGACTATTTCTTCACTCAGCCTCGCTCGAGAGCCCTAAATGCGAGTTTAGGGTAAAATTCTGTTTACATTCCTCCAAGTCATAAACCTCGGAGTTAATGTAAACATTTGGAACATTTGCAACACCATCACTAGGACGGGACTGCGGACTTAAGAGAGTGTCAAAACTTAATTAATGCCTTGGAAATTGTTAATTCACCAAATGTTGTACCAATTTAGGGGTTTGTGCCTAGTTATTTCTGCAATCACTTAGAAATAAGATTAATGAAATTAAGAGAAATGTTCTAAGCTTGGGATTCCATTTTCAACATTGCAGGCTCAAATTCTGTGGGGTGCAGAAAGAACTCCTTCCCCCACCGTCGTAAATTCAGACAGGCAAGGACCAGCCGCTTATCTAAACACAGCAGAGGGGGGAGAAATTTCTCACTAAGAAGATTTTGCTGAAAATACATATAAATTGACTATATAAAAAGGTGTTTTATAGAATGTTTACTAAATAATGGTATATGTGTCTGGTATATGGTATATGTGTCTGGATGTGTCCTGATTTAAATTTTCCTACACATTCAAGTCTGAATCAACAAGGTTTAACTAGCATTTGATAATTTAGCTTTATTTGGTTATCAGTGGTTTAACCATGTATTTTCTTTTAAGTGATTTAATTGGGTTTAAATAATATCATGACTCTTGATCTCTTTCTGACAGAGTACCATCCATCATTGTATTTCTAAGATTATCTTGAGTATTACAAAACTGTTTGTGGGCAATATATATATATTACATTTATTGTGATTCAATTGTAAGATTGTGTTTCCTGAATTTATCATCACAAACTGATATGCTGAAAAATGTATTTTGATCCACTGTTTAGTTGAGTTTTCTTTTGGTTGGGTCTATTAGAAAAATAGACCACTAGCTGATGCATGCTGACCATGTGAGGGGGGGTTTATGGCCCTTTGTGAATAAGATCATCTTCCCCACCAAAGTTTGAAATTGCTCCTAGACCAATCAAAACACAGACACTTGGGCCACAGAGCCAATCATAGCTCAAGGGCCAAACAGGCCACAGAGTCTAATAGTTAAACTGGGCAGACACAGTTTAGAGTTTCCAGTTGAGTTTTGGTAGTTCAGGTCAGAGCAGTTGGAGGAGAAGCAGTTAGAGAAGGAGTGGGAGAAGGAGTTGGAGAAGATGAGTTGAGGAAAACAGTTAGAGGAGAGAGGTTAGGGAGCCCAGAGATGGAGAAAGGATAGACTGTTAGTTTAGTCATCTTAAGTTAGTTTTCTTAGACTAGTGCATTTAATCTTCAAGTATATTAATATTAGCTATCCTAGTTAAAATATCTAAGGTTATTTTACAATCTACGAAGCCAAGCATTATTCCATCTAAGTTTAGCTAAAGTACAGCTGAAAAGGAGATCCGCCAGATCCAACCCAGAAACCTGCGGTCCGGAGGCCACCAGCAAGCCAGCTGAGAGTGGGGATTTACCCTGTGGGTTCTAATGGGGCTCCGTGCTGACACAGGAAGTCAAACCACCCTGCAGACAGGCTCACGTGATCCTTTTTCGGGGTGAAGCAGCAGACGACCAACACAGACGGACGTCACCGAGGCCCATTTCAACACCTCAGAGTAAGGCAGAGCTGGGTTTTAATCTTTCGGCAGATGGTGTTCTGTTGGTCATGGTTTGGGTCGGGTCTTTAATAGAGCGTCTTTAGTATAGATGACTCATTTTGAGTGTCTTGGGTGGAAATAAGAATTGGTTTCGTAGACTCAAAATGCCTTAGACCCTTATTTAGAAATATTCACTTAATAGTTCTATTAATCTTTATTCCTTTCATATCAGCATTATAACGTGTTTGTTGTTTTACTTCTCATTTATCATTCTACACTATGATTTGATATCTAATGGCTACATTTATGACTTTTTAATGAATTATTTACTCATATCTGTGTGATTTAATAAATACTTTTATTTTACAAAACCTGTCATTTCAGTGTGTTTTTCTGAATAACTTGGTTATGAAAATTTCTGTCACCTGTAGAAACCACACCCTGAGATGTCTTGTGTTATTAATTAATTTGATTAATTAATTTATTAATTAATCTAATTAAATTAATTTAATAACTGGCGCCCAATTAAAAATATTTCAACATCTCAATTAGCACCAGGTATTAAACCACTGAGCCCGCTACATAATTTGGCGCCCAACGTGGGGCAGGATTATATTCTTATTGGCTCTCCGCCGCGGGACCAGAGTATACACATTTCATAACCAGTTCCAGGAAATAGCGCTGTAAGTTGCAGAATAAAGTGTATTTTGTTTTTATTGCTAAATGCGTTAGCTGCTGGCTAGCTGGCCTAGCTGGAGTTACCTGCATAAACCCAGCGTGTTAGAAACACACGCACATGTTCTACACGTGTTTTTGTTTACAATTCAGGACTGGCCAGTCCCCTGTGTGTGTGCGTGTCACGCGCACGGTCCCCTGTGTGTCTGTATAACGTGTACAGTTGTGTGTGTGGTATGCGAGCGCTCTTGAAAACATTACGCTTATTTGTAAAATAAGCTTGGTTGACACACCGCCGTGTGTGGGTAACCTTAAACCCGGGTGTATATACGTGTATATACGTGTGTACTTAAATAAAGTTCGAACTGTTTCCGGTAAAATAGACATATTTTGCCAGTGTTGATCTGATAAGGCCTTCGCGCAGCTCTGAGTCGCGGATCTCCGGCTCATTGACTCCGCGCTCCAGTTAAAACTGCCGGTTTTTGCGCGAAATCCGTAAAATCCTGCAGTACTGGACACTTCCACGTGCGTAAAAGAGTAGCTAACTTTTACGTAACACCACCCTGAGTGGCAGGAAGTTTATTGTGTGCGTGATTAAACTAACCACGCCAGGATGTAAATCCTCTTTGCTCATCTTGTGAAGTGTGTTGCTGCTGTGTTAAACTTTCGGACAGCCGAGTCCTTCTCCTCTGCTATTCACAGTCGACTGAGTCAGTCAAATCTGCTGACCAGGTCCCAGACCCAAGGGGCGGTCCTTAACGTGGCATCATCAGTGGGCGTGACCACGCCCACTAGTCGGCCTCTGCCACCATCTGGTGGACAGCCTGACTATTTACACTCAAACTCAAAGGGTGTTTTACTACCCCTCACCACTAGGGGGGGTACACGGCCACATCGCCATCTGGTGTTTGATTTGGGTAACTGCATACAGTGCAGAAAGGTGCATCTCATTTGTTTGACCACCAGAGGGAGCCACTTAGCCACATAGCTGTGTCGCCACCTGGTGTTGTACTTGTGTAATTGCTATCATCCTGTAGAGTGCATTTAGAGTTTCTGTCGCCAGAGGGTGCCAATTTCAAACAAACTTTTTGTTAAGTTAATAAAGGGAATTTGCATTGTGGTTGGGTTAAATGGTTTGTAAATAAGTAAACAAATAACTGCATTAATTTAATCGGTTTATATTAAATAGTTAAATTTAAGTTTCAGGTCTGCTCTCTCAAACATTACTCTTTATGTTACATTGAACCAAGCTAAATAGCTATCTCCATTGAGTAACTAATCACAACATAAAATAATTAACTGGTCATTTTAATCAATTTGATTAAGTAAAGTTAATTAAATTTTTGTTAATTAATTATTTTCAATTTAATTCAACCATCTTCAAATAAATTAAGATTAATTATTGATTGATTAAGATCAATTATTAATAACTAATTGAAATTAATTAATTAATTAACCATTAAAAAAAAAAAAAAAAAAAAAAAACGTATCCAGTTATCAGTTACTCAACCATATACCCAGCACACCTGTGCTTAATACATAGTTAAATTCTCCCATCCTGTACATAGTTAATAACTATACCCATATTTAGACCTGCTGCATATAGTGGCCTACAGTTATTAAACTGTTCACTAGCACCACTGACAACAAATCTAACTATTCTTTTAAAATTAATCTACTAATTGTAACCTTAGGTCGCCCCCTTTTAACAGATGTTCTTCTTATAAAAGGCACAATGCTAATTGACTCGAACATAAAATAAACTTGTTTGTCATCAAAATTGTTTGATTCCACGTGCTTTACGTAAATCAAAATGTGTGTCACTGAAAAAGCTCTTTTAGAGCTTACAGCTGGTTTACCCCCAGGACTTACCGTCCCAGTCCAACAAACGGACAGTGGGGGTCTCCATGCACTAATTGCCAAAAGCCTCAATGAGTGTGTATCTAAAATCCTTGAGGGCAAGCAACAAGTGGATCCGATTTCCCTAATACTGTGGAAACAACTGCTGTTGTCACAGGATCAACTTGCTGCTTCCTCCAAAACCATTCAAAATCTCCAAGCAGAGATTGTGACTTTAAATGATAGAGTTGCAGACCTAGAGAACAAAACTGTACAGTCTGAAATGAACCAAAGAGACCTCAAAACCGAAGTGCAGCTGCTTCAAAAGGAAGCCAACATAGCTACCCAACTTGCAGCTCAGTCACAGGAAAAACTAAAACATGCTATTGCAAGACAGGTTGAGCTACAAACTGAATTAGCACATGCTAACAATGCAGTCAAATTAACTCGAGACCAAACAGAGTTAACATTTGAGCTGATGATGGAGGGAGACTCCCCCATTAATCCAGCTGGTAAATCAGGAACCCCTGGGGTTCCGGACCTTAAGCAACAACCATCCACAAATACATTCCCTCTAGTCTCCCCTAAAGGTGCTGAAGCGCCAGTAGAACCAAGGTTCACTCAGCTTTCCCAGCCACATGGGACCTCTGTGCAACCTCAGGCACCCTCTGATAGAGATTTGGACAAAATTGCGCGTAACATCCCACGCTTTGAACCAGAACCGGACGGTTCTAATGATGTCCACCAGTATCTTCGCGACATTGACTTCTTCTTACGCCGTTTCCCCAAGGCCACGGTAGATGATAAAATCTACCTCATTAAGGTGTCCTCTAGCCGGGAAGTTGGACGTTTCATTGAGCGCCAACCACCCCAGGTTAAGAGAGACTATCCTGCTCTTTGCAAGGCTTTGGAGAATGAGTTCTCCAACCACCTTGTTCAAACCGGCCTTGCTGCGGCTCTTGCAATAAAGCAGAGTCGCCAGGAAACACCCCTACAGTACTATCACCGCCTCAGGCACGCTTATTTCGGCTATAGAAATGAGCCTGGAATGGAGGAAGAGGAAGTTTTCAAAACCTTGTTCGTGAGAAACCTCCATCCCTCCACCAGTCACTCTTTTGGAGTCGCAGCCTGCCCTCGTACGCTAACAAGCCGGCAGCTGCGTGATTTGGCTCTCAGAGGATTTGCTAAGTTCCAACAAAACATTAAGAAAAAATCAGAGTCAAATGACGTCCTGATAATTAATGAGCAGTCCTCCCACGTCAAGCAAAAAGGGGCACACAAGGCTCCAATGCCACCTAAGACCCAGTTAAACCACAAAAACCAGAGAGTGTTCCACTCTTGGCGTCGCTCGTCCCTACATTGGGCCAAGCAAAGTGACCAAAAGCCCTCCTATCGAAGGAAAGGTAGGATAAAACGCAGTTGGAATGGCAAACACTCACAGCACCATGCTCGAGCACAGAGCTCCAGCAAACTTCAATCTCCGCTCAGGAGAAAGAGCCCAAAGCACCACAAACGTTGGTGTCCACCTAAAGGGCACAAGCATGAGAGATATCCAACTAACCTGAGCACTAAAGACGGCAGTCTGCTCAGACAATTTCGTAATGAAATATGCAAGCAGGACAATGCTGAATCTGAATTCTTGCCAATTGTCCATGCTCCAGATCAACCTGCTTGGGGGGGTGCGAAATCCATCCACCCCAATGCAGCCTTGGTTGTACAGCCAGACGCTGAAAACAACCACACTGAGGAAGCTTCTTCCCTCAGCCTGGAGGATCCACCACCTAAACAATTCTTGGGTTTCTTAACCGAGAAAGGTTCAACACCAAAATTCTACCTAGCCACCTGGCTGGAAAATGTGTTCGGGTATGAAGCACTTTTGGACACTGGGTCAGACATTTCTTTAATGTCAAATTCACTTTTTGACCAGGTGAGGGCGACAGCCCGCCGAAACAACAAAGAGATACCTCTGAAAAAGTGTGCTCTTCACCTTCAACCATATTCGCACACTGGTATCACTCTGCATTCTGCAGCCCTGGCGCACGTTGCCATCGGTCCAATGAGCCTCACCCATCCAATTCACATTTCTCCATTGGAGAACGTCCCATTGCTCTTTGGCAAAGACCTCCTTGACCGGTTCAAACCATTGATTGACTTTCAGCATCGTAGAATCTGGGCACAGGTTTGCGAACCCCTGCCCTGTCCTAAGGCACAGGATAGAGTTCAATGCTATCATGTTGCTAGCAACATTGAGCCACACAAGCTCATTGAGCCTTCAAATTCCACGGAAATCAATGAGAAGCTCACAGTCAGGATTCTGAAACCACCATCTTCAGAGTCCCCTAGCATGACTCTAAAACAAAACACCTGTTCATGGGCATTGACTCCCTCTATGGCTGTAGATGAGTACAACCCAAAAGCTGGAAAGTCATTCACTCTTAACACAACGGTCAACGGTGAAATCTTTGTTCCATGGGCTGACAAGTCAGCTGTTCACAGACCACCTGCAGGTTCCTTGCCACGGACTAACTGTGATCCTCTGTTCGTGCACCAAAAGGATTGTTCTCTTCGTGTTCCTGCACCAGTGGTTCCAGACAAACACAGTCCCTTGGATTCTTATGAATGTAAAAACATTCCCACCATCTACACAGATGGATGTGCTTTTCGGAATGCTCAGATCAAATGGAAAGTTAACATGACAATTGGTGCATGTGGCAACACTTCTTTCAGAACACTGGCATTTCAACTTGATCCACTTGCCACTTACTGTGCGTCTTTCAGGATGCTCAAGGGCCTGTTTGTTTATGCCCCAGATACACACGCTTCATCTTCATTCGTGGTGCCTCAGCGCCATGGGGGGGAGAGCCTGGCCCAGGCCCTCGATCACCCATGGGTGGACCACAAAATGATGGGGGAAACACACCAAGCATTCCCACAATTGACATATCTGCCACTTGTTGGAAAAAGGCTAGTGTGTTTTCATCCCCAATCTTCAGAAGATCTGTGTGGTATATGGCCAATTCCACAAATGGATTGGGTCGAAAGACTCATGAAATTTGTTCGAAGGAACAAACATCTCATCACTGTGGCAGGTGCATTTGCCAGATGGAGGGGACGTCCCCCAGACCCTATTGAAATGGCCCAGGCCACAACTTTTTCGCTGAACCACACTCTCTCAGGTGTTGGTATATCTCACCATTCTAGGGGTGAACTGCGGAAACACCCAAAACTGGGAAAAAGCACGCTTGGCTACCAACCATTGTGTTACACTGCTGACAAGCTACTGGTGAGGTCCCAGCACAGCACTGGCAAAACAATTCGCGAGCTCAGGTCTCATTGGTTTGGTCCTCATGCAGAGGCAGACAATCTGCCTCGCATCTGGAACCAGATCCCGCATCGTCAGTGTTTTATTAAACCGATTCTCAAACAAGTTCACTGTAACCCAATCAAACTATGCAAAAGCCCCATGGGACAAGTCGGGACCGATAATGCCCTAGGTTAAATCATAATACTGGGCCAAATACTTAGACACACTGAGTGTTCATTGTCCACCATATTCTGACCTGACGCAATTGTTAAATTGAGAAAGTACCACACATTCACTGTCTGGAACTCACCTATCCAAGTAGCATAACTCACAACAAATTGGATATTTTGTTAAACCTAGTGTTTGAATCACCATTTCAAACCATTAGCATAGCAGTATAATAAATACGTGGAGAGGGGGGGTGCCAATTTTTTTTTTTTCTTTCTCCTCTCTTCAGGTGCCCAAAACATATTTTGTTTCCCTTCTGACTACGTTTGCTCCGCTATATTGTTCTCAATTGTTGACTAAGTAGTGGCTAATTATTGAAGCATACCTTATGGGTAGGTTGTCTTGATAAAGTTATAAAGGAACAAATAGCTAGCAAACTATTTGTGACCCTTTCATATGCTTGTTGCCACACTATCACATTAAATTAACTATTTTATTCAGAACCAAAAGCCAATAGCTACAACAAAAAACTGATCATCAGAGAAATTGTATATCCCTTAGACCAAAAACTCTGTCAGCGACCTTGTAGTAGATTGTCTTAAGAAAGCATGACCAACAAGACACCAATTGCATGAAAGATGTACCCTAACATGCTCTGTCTACAGAAATCCACGTTGACATCGACCGATGACCCAACGTCCAGTGGCCCATCGATCGATGGGGGGGGAATGTAGTGGATTAACCAGAGGATTTCTTCATGGCTTGGACACACACACACACTACCCCCATCTTATGGTCTAAAAGGAATGTTCTAACTTTACAATCACCCCAGAAGAACACTCTAAAACCTTGGAGTAATCTTTTTCAAACAACCTTAAATTTCAAAATGACATTTACTGACTATTTCTTCACTCAGCCTCGCTCGAGAGCCCTAAATGCGAGTTTAGGGTAAAATTCTGTTTACATTCCTCCAAGTCATAAACCTCGGAGTTAATGTAAACATTTGGAACATTTGCAACACCATCACTAGGACGGGACTGCGGACTTAAGAGAGTGTCAAAACTTAATTAATGCCTTGGAAATTGTTAATTCACCAAATGTTGTACCAATTTAGGGGTTTGTGCCTAGTTATTTCTGCAATCACTTAGAAATAAGATTAATGAAATTAAGAGAAATGTTCTAAGCTTGGGATTCCATTTTCAACATTGCAGGCTCAAATTCTGTGGGGTGCAGAAAGAACTCCTTCCCCCACCGTCGTAAATTCAGACAGGCAAGGACCAGCCGCTTATCTAAACACAGCAGAGGGGGGAGAAATTTCTCACTAAGAAGATTTTGCTGAAAATACATATAAATTGACTATATAAAAAGGTGTTTTATAGAATGTTTACTAAATAATGGTATATGTGTCTGGTATATGGTATATGTGTCTGGATGTGTCCTGATTTAAATTTTCCTACACATTCAAGTCTGAATCAACAAGGTTTAACTAGCATTTGATAATTTAGCTTTATTTGGTTATCAGTGGTTTAACCATGTATTTTCTTTTAAGTGATTTAATTGGGTTTAAATAATATCATGACTCTTGATCTCTTTCTGACAGAGTACCATCCATCATTGTATTTCTAAGATTATCTTGAGTATTACAAAACTGTTTGTGGGCAATATATATATATTACATTTATTGTGATTCAATTGTAAGATTGTGTTTCCTGAATTTATCATCACAAACTGATATGCTGAAAAATGTATTTTGATCCACTGTTTAGTTGAGTTTTCTTTTGGTTGGGTCTATTAGAAAAATAGACCACTAGCTGATGCATGCTGACCATGTGAGGGGGGGTTTATGGCCCTTTGTGAATAAGATCATCTTCCCCACCAAAGTTTGAAATTGCTCCTAGACCAATCAAAACACAGACACTTGGGCCACAGAGCCAATCATAGCTCAAGGGCCAAACAGGCCACAGAGTCTAATAGTTAAACTGGGCAGACACAGTTTAGAGTTTCCAGTTGAGTTTTGGTAGTTCAGGTCAGAGCAGTTGGAGGAGAAGCAGTTAGAGAAGGAGTGGGAGAAGGAGTTGGAGAAGATGAGTTGAGGAAAACAGTTAGAGGAGAGAGGTTAGGGAGCCCAGAGATGGAGAAAGGATAGACTGTTAGTTTAGTCATCTTAAGTTAGTTTTCTTAGACTAGTGCATTTAATCTTCAAGTATATTAATATTAGCTATCCTAGTTAAAATATCTAAGGTTATTTTACAATCTACGAAGCCAAGCATTATTCCATCTAAGTTTAGCTAAAGTACAGCTGAAAAGGAGATCCGCCAGATCCAACCCAGAAACCTGCGGTCCGGAGGCCACCAGCAAGCCAGCTGAGAGTGGGGATTTACCCTGTGGGTTCTAATGGGGCTCCGTGCTGACACAGGAAGTCAAACCACCCTGCAGACAGGCTCACGTGATCCTTTTTCGGGGTGAAGCAGCAGACGACCAACACAGACGGACGTCACCGAGGCCCATTTCAACACCTCAGAGTAAGGCAGAGCTGGGTTTTAATCTTTCGGCAGATGGTGTTCTGTTGGTCATGGTTTGGGTCGGGTCTTTAATAGAGCGTCTTTAGTATAGATGACTCATTTTGAGTGTCTTGGGTGGAAATAAGAATTGGTTTCGTAGACTCAAAATGCCTTAGACCCTTATTTAGAAATATTCACTTAATAGTTCTATTAATCTTTATTCCTTTCATATCAGCATTATAACGTGTTTGTTGTTTTACTTCTCATTTATCATTCTACACTATGATTTGATATCTAATGGCTACATTTATGACTTTTTAATGAATTATTTACTCATATCTGTGTGATTTAATAAATACTTTTATTTTACAAAACCTGTCATTTCAGTGTGTTTTTCTGAATAACTTGGTTATGAAAATTTCTGTCACCTGTAGAAACCACACCCTGAGATGTCTTGTGTTATTAATTAATTTGATTAATTAATTTATTAATTAATCTAATTAAATTAATTTAATAACTGGCGCCCAATTAAAAATATTTCAACATCTCAATTAGCACCAGGTATTAAACCACTGAGCCCGCTACACTATCATATCAGTGTCACTAACTCTGTGTTGAGAGAAGGGACCTTGTGACAAACATGTGGGTCCTAATATCCCAAGAGCACAGTTAGGCTTTAAAGAAATAAACTATTGACACAAACTGATGAGAAAAGAAAAGCCAAGACCAAAGATCCATTGAATTAATACATTAATAAAAAAAAGAATAATTAATGAAATCCATCTAATTTATTGAGAGATAAAAATAAAGGAGCAATAAAGCATGTGACATTCTCCTCAGCTACAGTAGCTATAATCCACAGGTGAATCAGAGAACAGTCTGAAAGCAAAGCAGAAAAACTGACTGGAATCATTGCATATGCATTCCATATAGTATGCAGTCACACTGTATAAATAATTCTTAATTTGATCTAACCTTGGAATTTCTTACTGTGGTGTATCAACGTTACAGAAACACATCACTGTGGTAACCCTGTATGCCTAACCTGAGTCAGGGCAAGTTTAGTTCAGTTATACAGATCATCAGCCAATAGTTATACTCTTCAGGAAAACCCATCATGTATTCTTTAGAAGAGAGTTTAACACATTTGTAAACCATAAAACAACACATTTGTAAAGCATATGCAGCTTTCTAATGGCAGGCAAAGCAAATTTCTGGTCCAGCTCAGGCAGATATACAGGCAGCATCAACAAAAACACTTAAGCAGCCTGAACATAATGAAAACATGCAAAGCCACTGGTTCCATCCTACATCCAAATGGCCCTGCATTTAAATGACTTGCAAAAATGACTGCAGCACTCTCACTGTAAAAGGAGCAGGGTGTGTGTTTCGGGTGATGGAGAGGTTCTCCTTTAAAGATCATTTTGTAATCCTTTGTCAAGCCAATTAAATTAGTGTCACTATCCTTTTCCGTGAGCAGCAGGGGATCCCATGTCACTGCAGGCTACTCCTGTATCTTCTGACAATGTTCACTACTTTCTGGCTCTTCTGGCTCTTTCTGTGACTAGCAGGGATAATTTGAGACCATTAGTGTGCTTGGATATCCTTACTACAATACAGGGGTTTAGACACACTGTTTAATGATGTTAATGATTGGCTATATTACTTATTGTGAGATTTGTTTCATAATTGTTGGCTAAAAGTTGGGTTAATTTCATGCAGGCCTGTATTTATCCTGGTATAATCCCTTGATTTACTGACTATATGAGATAATCATGTAAAAACATGGCATGGCAGCTAAAATGCAAATTAGTAGCAGTTTCCACTGTAGTGTGTTTTACAGTGTTATGTAATCCATTGACTACATTCACACTACCAGGCTGAAGTCACTCAAATCTGATCGTAATCCTTAATGTGACACAGATCTGTTAATATTATTATAGACAGGTAAAAAGACAAGAAATCCAAAGTTAACACTCACAATAACGTCAACAACATACGATTTGAAGTATCTGATCTAGGACTACCATATGAAAGTGGATAATTTCCAATTTAAAAATATCGGATTTTAGTCAATTTAGTCTATCCTTGTAACAGGATAGTGTTTTAGTCTGTACAACTGCACCCTCTACAGTTCCACCTACCTGGAATATAGAGTAAACCTGCTTCAAATCATGTTTTTCTCAATAATAATTTTACAGTCTGCCCCATGTATTACCTTTATAATAGCATTATTCTTTACATTTGATACTGCAACGATATATTGCATAGTTTTTGTTTGCAATACCTTAAATACATTAATTAAGGTGACAGACATAATGTAAGCTAGCAATGCCTCATAGACACAGATCTTACTTTCATTTCCTGGCAGAGTAACTGTTAACAGAACTATGATGCAGCAGTACGTGCTGAGATGGGGTATAAGGCCTGATGAGTTGGCCTAAATGTTATCAAGCAGGGGAGGTGCTGCTGCTGGTGACTTGGCAATTTGGGGGAATTCATCACTATTTTCTGTTACAACTGTCCACCAGGATGTCATCTGACATAAAAAATGACATACAATCCAGACTCAGAGCAGATGGGTAATATGTTTGGACGTGTTTGGGAGTGACAGGATAAATAAACAACTTACTGACTGGATAATATATTTATAATGACCAAATCTCTTAAGCCCGGTACCAGTATAGACAGTATTTTATGCTAAAAATGCAGGTGCAATATAGGGGGTTTACAGCAGTCTACTCTACTCTTCTTTGCAGAATTGTTGTAATTCTGCCACATTGGAACATCTCAATAGGATTCAGGTCAGGATTTTGACTAGGCCACTCCAAAGTCTTTACTTTGTTGTTCATCTACTTAAAGGTGGACTTCCTAGTGTTTATTTTTGGATCATTGTCCTGCTGCAGAACCGTAAAAGAGAGAAGTGAGGCCTGCAGTTCTTTTGATGTTGTTGTGGGACCTTTGTGACCTCTTGGATGAGTTGTTGCAGCGTTCTTTTGGTAATTTTGGTCGACCGGCGACTCCTAGGGAGGCTTTTTGCATGATGTCTAGCTTTTATGTATCTTTTGTTCTACTTAGCTTCATTAGGCAGGCAATATCTAAGTGATTTATTGATTAAAAACAGGTGTGGCAGCAATCAGGCCTGGGTGTGGCTAGAGAAATTAAGCTCAGGTGTGATAAACCTGGGGTGCAAACACTTTTTCACAAAAGGCCCTGTAGGTTTAAAATTTTTCTTCCTTAATAATAAAAAACCTTAATTCAAAAACTGAATGTTGTGTTTACTTGTGTTGTCTTTGGCTAATATTTAAATTTGTTTGATGATCTGAAACATTTAACAAACAAACAAACAAGAGTGACAAACAGTAATATAAAACTAAAAATAAATAAATAAATAATTACATTTTATCTATGCATAAACATATGTCTTTTATTGTTATAGTTTTTTTTTTATCAATGATTTTAATTATGATTCCTGTGCTAGGAGAGATGTGAAGAGGAAATGCCATCAGACATCAATTGCCAACAGTTGTTCTCTTTTGGACTGCTGATGATAAGCAGCATGCTCTGTCTGTCTCCTTTCAGTGTGTAATTTTACAATCGCTATTAAGATATTCTGTTTTATATTTTAATTTTATATATATTAAATGCAGAGATGCATGTCTGTTATATATAATTTAAATTGCATAACTGCAGTTTTCCTCTCTGCAGTCCCCTGCAACTACTGCCTTATCTACAAACAATTCTACAGGGTGAGTATCAGGACACCCTTTTATTTCAGACATGAAATATGGCAGTTTTCAAAATGGTGCCCAAGTTTAGGACATGGTCTAAAAGATAAGCTCCTCTCACCCATTACTTGCTGGTGTATTCAGACTTCAGATATGTCACTTTTCCTTTTGTTTTGTCTTCAGGAAATAAAAGAGTATCAGGCAACGTTTGACTCAAACGTTGACTTAAATATATACAAATTAGGGCTGCACCATGTTATAAACACAGTATTTTTGTGTTACATACATACATTCTAGATAAATAATTATATGTGAGTCCTATGTTTCTCCAGATTTTGTATTTATTTAGTGTATATATGAGATCAAATATACAGAAAAAACTAATGAGGGAACTTTATTTTGGTCTTTTTCGTGATCTTCAGAAGAACCAACTGATGTCACTTCCTGTTGTAGAGGTGACTTATAGAATGTTCCAGATGTTTCAGATCGGGTAATGTGTTACAGTAACAGGACTGAGTGAAACAGGACTGGGACACAACTAAAATGTGTATTTTAAAAATTATTGATTTGTCATAAAATATATATTTAAAGCATAAATGAGATTTGGGCTCACACAACAATGCAAAAAAAAAACATCTTTACATCTTCAGGATTTTAATAATGATATTTTATGTTAAAGTTTATAGTTAGAGAGTGGGAACCGGTAACAAATGCTACTTTTTCAGTGTTCTAAGTAGTTTTTTTATAAATGTTTTTATTACCGATCTTACTTTTGCAATTAGGTAAAAATACAAGACAATATGTTTAATAATAAAACGTATTTTAAACGTATTTTAAACGTATATATACATATATAGTGCCATTCTTCCTTACAGTGTTTACCTGCACCACAAGCATTTAAACACATTAAAGTCCTGACATCTACGTGTACTACTTTGCACACACTGCATATTTTCTGTTTTTATGTCTTTACAGTTTATTTATCTTTTGCCTACTATATTTGTAAAACATAGATATTTCTTTAGATGTGAGATGTGACTTCTTTCTGTATATTTTGTGTACGCTTAAAATTATCGGCCTGGTCTGGGAGGTCTATAGACTGTTTACCTGAGCCTCGCCACAGGCATTTCAAAGCATGGATGCTCTGACATGCTGACAACTGACTATCTACACAATAAAAAACAGACGTAAAATATTTGAGTACTTTCTTGTACTCAAAGGTACACTTTTAATAAGTGTACCCTCAAAGGTTTAATATTGGTCTTTAGAGGGTCAGATGTGTTCCCTCTGAAGTACAAAGTCTTTCCTAACAGCAGAAAGTACAGATTTGTTCCATTTATCCAGCAAAAGGTACAATCAGTATAATGTATCACTGTACTAGTAAACAATA
This sequence comes from Astyanax mexicanus, assembly GCF_023375975.1. NCBI lineage: Eukaryota > Metazoa > Chordata > Actinopteri > Characiformes > Acestrorhamphidae > Astyanax > Astyanax mexicanus. The sequence continues at coordinate 52,426,697 of NC_064410.1, read as the reverse complement.
TATATTTTAATTATACATTAATTTGTGTATATATATTATACATTATATAATGTTTTTCACACATATTCACACATATGTTATCTTTGTTATAAAAACAAAAATTCACTGAAAGGTACTCTACTGTACCTCAAGATAACTTGTACTTATTTTTCTTAGTGTGTAGATGGAAGATTTGTACTTAAATAAATACAAATCTTGTCGCTGGGGCTGTACCTTATTTTGAGGTACAATAGAGTACCTTTCTGTGAATGCCTTTTTTTGTACCCATGTTTTTTCTAAACATTATCATCAACAGAATATGTGTCAAGAACTTGAAGATACAAAAGTGTCTGGCTTTTAAATTAAACATGTATATCTAAAATATAAATTGTTTATAAATACAGTGATACAGAATTTTTTATGTACCTTTTGGCTGAAAAAAGGGTGCAGATCTGTACTTTCTGCTTTTAGGAAAGACTTTGTACGTCAGAGGGAACAAATCTGACCCTGTCCTATACCTCTGAGGGTACAATTATGAAAACTGTCCCTTTGAGTACAAGAAAGCACTCAAATATCATACCTCTGTTTTTTTGTGTGTGTATCTATGCAATAAATCTCACAGTAATAAATGAAGGTTGAATTTGCTGATGTATCTGTGATCGGACAGGGTGCTCTGTTTGTATAGAGGTGTGCAGATCAGGGTTAATCTGTTAGAGCAGGGAGGAGGGAGTCTTGCCTGCTGTCCTCATGGCTAAGCCTGCCTGCCTGTCATCAGGCTGCATCAGCAGCTGAGCAGAGGGAGGAGATCCAGGCTGTTGAGGCTCACTGTATGTAACGGGTCTGCGCCACGTTCAGCATCAGAGCCCAGCCTGGACCGAACCGACCCCCCGGCTCCAGAACTCCAGCCCAGCAGCGCTGTATCATAATCCCGAGTAATGAGACTGATCACACCGCGTGTTTCAGCGCGCTGAGGATAAAATAAATAGCGACGCACTTTAACGTTACTGCGCAGAGGCGCTGCTGGAGCTCTATCTCACCAAGCAGAGCATTAAACCCCCCCCTCCCCCAGCACTGAGACACATTACAGCACCGCACAGTACCGCACAGAATACCGCAGCCTTACCTCACACACACCGCCGATCCAGCACCAGGTCTTCAGTCACGCAGCGGCTATAAGGCTCCTGTAGCTGCTGGAGGATCTGATCTGCGGGTCTGAGCTGTGGATCTGATGGCGCCCCCCCCGCTACTGTCTCTGAACACCAGCGTCTGACGTCACACCGGCGGTCAGCTGACACCACGGAGACGCGTCCAGAACTCTCTCGGAGCATCACACATTACATCACCATCATCATCCTCCTCACCATCATCACCATCATCACCCAGCGGGTAATACCCACTCAGCACCTATAATAACATCAATAATAATAACAACAACAATAATAATAATAATAATAATGATAGAGGGAATTTAAACTTTTTTCCTAGGTTAACTAAAGCTAAACTTATTTATAATAACTATCCTCAAACACATCTTTCAATATAAGAGAGGGATCTTTTGACAAAAGCAGAAGGCATCTCTTTATGTAAGTTTATCAATTATTAATTTGTTCTATTCGTCCTGAAGAATAAGCAACACCAGCTTAAAAAAACACACATTCTTTTAGGACCAAGAACAGAAGAACAGATTTGTCTTATCTAAACTACACGTTTAAAATGTCTTTAAGAAATGCTTAGATAACCCTAAGATAAGTTATATCTGATATTTTATAGAAAACATATACTCTTGTTATAGATATATAAAGGACAGAACTGCTAATTTTGCTCCAAACATCCAGAAGATAATAGAACGTTTATTTTTGGAATTCTCTAGCTAAATATTTTTCTAATAAAGCGATGAATTACAGGGTAGATACAAAATGCAAAGATGTTGTTTTTATCTTTTAACTGTAAGGTCTCTACTGCCAACTTTACTTTGAATCTGATAATCCTCTTCAGGAAGTGTCTAAACTGCCTTAACAACAAAAAAGCTATGTCCACTATAAAGTACATAAAGGAGATACATTGGCTGGTTGATGAATGTGTTGTCCTTATAAATGTTTTGTTTGCTTGTAAAACATTTTGGTTGTATGTTTTAATTATCTTGGATGTCCTAGTTTGTATTAAGATGTTTTTGGAAATCAATAAAAAATAACAACAATAATAGCAATGATAATGACAATAATAGTTCTAACAATCGTAGCAATAATAATAATAATAATAATAATAATAATAATAATAATAATAGACACAATTAAAGCAGGACTTAATCATAACTAACATCCCAGCGGTATGGTATCACAAGTGGTTGATGTTTTTATCCAAGGTGTTTTTAGTGTTGCATAATGTTTGCCACAGAATGGCTGGACGGTTGTTATGGAATCACAGGTGGTTGCTATGATGCTACAAGGTAAAGATCTTGCTTAATGGTTGCTATGCTGATGATAGATTATTGTCACAAGTTGATTGTATGGTATTACAGGTGGTTGTTATGGTTATCTTAGATGGGATATGGTGCTGCTTACTGGTTGTTATGCTGTTGCTAATTGGTGACTATGGGATCACAAATGTTTTGTATGGTTATTTAGTGGTTGTTATGGTGTTGCTGTGGATCCAGACATGTTGATAAAAAAGAGTCAAGCAATACTGCACAGATGGAAATGCACCGACTAAATTATTAAATGTATGATTTAGGGATACACCAATGTGGAATTTCTGGGCCGAGTTCAATATCCAGTATTACACATGTACATGTGTTGATGCAGATGCCAGTGACAATATTCACATTTATAACTTACAGACACGCAGGTATAACTTATAAACTAATACAACTAAATAAATATAGGTTAAATCAATGATTTAAAAAGTAGCATGGCCAGTGTCGACCTCTTCCAGCAAACAATAATATACATGAGCAAGTATCAGTTTGTAATATTTGCCATATCAGCTAATGCTGATGATAAAATAAGCAATTATCAGCCAATTATGATCTTTCCTACATTGTAGTGAATCCCAAGTATGAGTCAACATTAACATGGGGTTGTATTCACCTTTATTGTTTGGTATTTTACAAATGTATTGTTTATTTATTGCATCAACTTGACATTGCACAGATTTATCTTTTTTTGTACAGTACTTAGAATGGAAACACTAGCACCCATCTTCACTCCGAGATTCTGCAGCAAGTCCACCAAGAAGAGTGTCTTTTTACCAAATCATCCTGACCTCATTCCAGAAAAGAGCTGCAGACCCGTTACAGAGCTGCAGATGCTCAGTCAGTGTTTCTCCAACAGACTCTATAACTGCTGGCAGTTTCTGAGCAGTTTGTCCAGCCCTGTCTTGCTGATGGTCCCATAGGCCTGAGAGTAGCTGCCCAGTTTGGCCCGAGGATCTCCAGTCGCTGAAACGTTGGAGTTGCTCTGGAAGACTTTCTTGCTAAACCTGGGAGGAGGTTTTGCATCTCGTGTCTGAGAGGGTGAACGCTGGTTCTGCACAGACAAAAAGACAGAAAGAGGGGACCAATATAAGGTTCTATTAGAGTAAAGTGCCATTCATAAATTAATAAAAAAAATTCTGCAAGAAACACCTTTTACAGAATTAGATCTTGTTTCCCAAAAGGATCTTAGCATTAGGTGCTCAGTGTAATGTTTGCGCAACCACCCAAAAATGATTATTGTGATAAGAAGGTTTTGGGAATCACTGTTTTGTTAAATACTTACATATGTTGATTTAAACTTATTTAAATGTTTAGTACTTCACAGGAGAGAGTTAATGTTACTATTGTTTAAGGCAAATCAATGTAAAAAAAGTTAATACCAGGTCATTTTGGAGAATTTCTATCGGTCCATTCGTTAAGAGATTGCCCCAGAGGAAGGGACAGTTTGAGTGTTCAAATTATGTAGTTAGTTCTTTGATGAATGTACCAATAAAAATACTTTAAAATTATTTCACTAAAAATCTCCAGTTTGAAGATACAAGGTTTCTGACAGCTAAGGCAACAAGGTAAAGCTACCTACACACTGACATCCCATACAGTAACTTGTCTCATGTCCCATGACTTTTGCTATATTCCATGGAGGCTAAGAACACTGCACTAACCTGTGGGATATGTGTGTGTTAGTGTGGTCTCATTGATCTGTATTGAATGCTGATGTAATTTCTGGCAGAGTAGCTTGTTTGTTTGTATAAAGTATAACATATATTCTGTTTTTTTTCTATATGTGTTTATTCATAATTTTAATTTCTTTAATATTAATCTACAATCTAAAAAATAAAGAAATACATAAGCCTTGAACAAAAGGAAGAATTTTATATGAAATGAGTGATACCAGATGTAAAAGCAGAGTAGTAGACTTTCAGAGAGGGCTCCCGGGGCTGGGGGGTGTACCTAATTAATCTAATAATTTTACTAAAACATGGAACCGGACACAGGGCTTTTTATCTAATCCAATACAAAAATTAAATGCACAACACTCAAGCCTCGAGGCATTAATATGGGGCCTAAGCAAGACAGAGCAGTAGTAACAGGTGGCAAGAAGGCCTCCTTCTGATATGTGACATAAACATGGGGGGGGCGTCTCAATATGTCAGCCCCCTTGTTTCCTACTGGGTGTGATGGTATTCTAGCGATAAACATTTCACTGCAGATCTGGGCAGGTGGAAGTGGGAGGGATGCTAAAATAGACATGAGGACAGTCTAAAGGGATGTGAGTGATGCTATTATGAGTATTCTATGGTTTACAAAAAACATATTTCTTAAAACAATGCTTAAGTTTATATCATGATGTTATGTAATGGTAAAATGCTCTGCATAAACAGTACAGTATGATGTGCTTTTAATTTATGAGCCTGTAATTATCTGTATTAGTTCATCATCATGTGTATTCATTAATCATTGATTATTAAGACACTGATTTGGAAAAGGCCAGCGCATGTGGTCCACTCACCAGGCGAGCAGAGGAGACACACAGGCCAGGAGACAGAGTGGGCTCGTCTTTGCGCAGCAGAGGGTTATTCTGGGGCTGCGTGAGTGTGAGTGAGAAAGAGCGGGTGCGTGCTACTGGGGCTGAGTGACCACGCTGCTGACTCTGCTCTACAGCCTAATAAACAAACAGTGAACAAACAAGAGCACAGTCCAATCAGATACACCAAGACCTGGCTCAGCAATATGTGCAAACTAGGTGCGTCAATCCCAGAGCTTATAATAATCCAATTACCATAGTTTAAGAAATTCCATTAAATCTCAAATGAACCTAAATTAAAATTTAATAATGTTGACCATAGTTTGTTCAAATATCTGACTTTTCAAGTGCATACATTTCAAAATGGCATGAAAATCTAATTTTGGCCACAAGAGAACATATTTTATGACTTTGACTAATTTTAATGTCTTCTAGCATTGGAAAATCAATGCAGTGGAATATCTATATAATTATGAATTTAATGAATTCTACGTTTTAAACCATTTATTTATAGTGGAATCTTGCTTTGGTCAGGAAAGAAGAAAGTAGATTGGGGTCATATCTTACCTTGTTATAGCTCTCTACAGGTAAGATACTACTGGTCTCGTGGTTCTGAGGAGGCTGCACCATCTTTCTGCCAAACCGATGAGGTGGATGTTGAGGCGAACCTGAGAGATGATTGGATGGCTTTTCCACATTACCTGGTAAAAAATGAGATACTGTCACAGATAAGTATATCCACACTGCATCAAAATAACTGAGGTAGAGGAATACGTCTCTAGAGGCTTAGAGGAAACTGAGATCTCAGGTTTGAACTTCAATTTTAGTCAGTTTTAGTGATTCACAACTTTTGTAACTCAAAGTCCACATAACCCACCACAAACTGTTCACAGCCCACACAAAATTGTAATTGACTTTTTAAATCTAAACAAACAACCAGCAAAGAAACAAACTGATTGCTCCTAAGCAGTATTACTGTGGTACACTGGACTTTCGCAGCCCACTGGTCTAAACCTTTACTCCAGCCCTCTCAGCACATTAAAAAATGCACGATAGAAAGGTCGATAATGAGTGTGCAAAGAAGGGGCTTAAGTGAGGCGTGTAAAGGGCAGAGAGCAGCCAATCAGAGGCTACTATGCTTATATTGTTAGTGTCAATATTTGCAAGTTTGCTACCTACTGCTACATAATACTCTTATTTAATCATTAATTGAAACTAATGTTAAGTGTAATTTATGGGTGTAAATTTTTTTTGTTGGATAAATCAAATGTTTTAACAAACAAACACACATAAGTAGTAACACTCACTGGACACGTGTGTGATAGGGTTGTATGATGTCTTGGCCATTCTGGGACTGGTAGCTGGACTGCTTCTCCCAATAGCTGGTTGAGTTTGCTCTTGAGAGGGTACAGACTTGGCTACAGCTGGCTGGGTTCCAGAATGGTCTGTTTTGGTATAGAATGATTCCTTTTTACCATCCACTTCCTCCTCCTCTTGTTCATCGTTTCTACTCTCTTCATCTTTTCTATTAACCTTATCCAGTTTGTTGTTGCTGCTGTCTCCTCCAGTCTTCTCCTCAGTCTGCTTCTTCAAATGGACTCTTCTTTCTATTTGACGAGTGGCCCTCTTCTCCAGAATCATCTGTTCAGAAAATCAATAAAATAAAGGGTTAATGTTCTGTTATTTTGTATCTAATAAGCTAGTGGGAAAGACCTGAAACTGTACAGAACAATCTCAACAACAAAGGATACAGAAGACAAAAGATACTTTGAGCAATGCCACAGCAGGACCATTTTGTCCACAAAGACCAGTTCTGAGAAACCAGTCTGAAAAACCTTTGGAAGCTTCATATAAGTCAATTTATAGGTTCTTCCTTTTTTAAAGAAAATAGTTATTTAATGGCTTAACTAAAAGAAGCCATATGAGCACCTATATTTTGTAAGACTATATGGACAAATGTGTTGGGACACCTGCTCATTCATTTGTTTCATCCAAAATCAAAAGAAATTCAAAATAATTTATCCTGATTTTGTTGGAATAACTACTGTCCAGGGAAGGATTTATTCTAGATCTTTGAGAACTGCTGTTAAGATATCATTGCATCAGCTATAAAAATGCTAGTGAGAAGGGGCGCTGAGTGGTCTAATGCAGTGTTTCTCAACCAGGGTGCCGCGGCACCCTGGGGTGCCGTCTGGCTTCATCGGGGGTGCCGTCAAAATATTGCGCATCACCTGCATATTTCCTTTCCAGAGTCAGCGCGTGTCGGGGTGTGTCCCAATTCACAGGCAGCATACTCTGGAGGATGCGACCCACAGAGATAGGCGGTGTATTACTGCGCAGCTGTGACGCAATCTGTCTTCGAATACAGCCTCCGAAGGATGCGGCCCCTAAATTGGGACACACTGTAAAGTTTTTCCCCCACGCGATGCACTGCGAGAGTAGTGTGAAGCGCTCAAGCTCGCATGGAACGTTTTTTTAAAAGAAGACTGCAGGTTCAGATAACTCTGAATCGGAGCCATTAACTTCTTCATCCAGTGGTAGTTCAGCAGTGAGTGTAGCAGAGTATTTCACTCGTTTGAAAAGTCAGCAGGTTTCGCGCTAATTGTAAATAACCCCCCCACCCCCCCTTCTCACCTGAAATAAAATATTCCGCCAGCAACTCTCCTCGTTCTCACCTGAAGTATTGCGCCAGCAATCCCACCCCCCCCCCCCCGCCCCCCATTTGTAAACTGGGGTGCCTTGAGATTTTGCATACTTTTAAAGGGTGTCGTGATAGAAAAAAGGTTGAGAAACGCTGGTCTAATGGTCTAAAGCGCTGCCAATATGTTAGGGAGATCACTGGTTTGAATCCCGGTCATGTAGCTTGCCATCAGCTGACGGAGCCCTGAGAGAGCACAATTGGCTTCGCTCTCTCTGGGTGGGTAGATGGCACGCCTTACCCTCATCACTCCAAAGGGTGATGTCAATCAGCACATAGCATCTGTGAGCTGATGTATCAAAACTGAGTAGCTACGCTTTCCTACTACCAAGCAGTGACAATGTGACAAATGTGAGTGCATTTGCACAGCTGTAACAACTGCAACATGTACAACTTAAAATACCTAAATGCCTTTATCAGAAGCAGTGTTCAAAAACATTTGTACATACACTGTAGCTACCGTGTAGTGTTAAAGATGCTGTTATTAATACATTTTTAGAGGAAAAAGCTCAATCTGGCTACAAAAAGACTAAAATTACTAAAATTAGTCTACTCCTACTGCCTTTATACAGCAGTTCTGTTGTCATAGCTCACAGATCACATGAATGATACCACATGGAAGATTATGAAAACACTCTTATGAGTATAAAATGCAAACAAATTTGAGCCTGTATTGATGAGTGTCGTGACTTCACCACTTCACCTCATAGAGTTTGTTTCTGTACTGAGCGACGGAAAGCTGGACATCATCATCCACTGGGAGAATAACATCATAATCCAGACTGGGTTCTCTGGCTGGGTTGTGAAACCTGAAATGGAAAACCAGGAAAAAACATTAGAATCATTATCATCTAAAAACAGTACAGGTTTTACTACATTCATAAATGATTATTTTATATACTCTTAAGCACTTTTACAACCATTTTCCATGCTGCAAAATGACACTTGTCTTACTGCTTTCCACACACTGTGGAAACTGTGCATAACTGAACAGATTTCATTTACTTGGCCACATAAGGATGCTGGAGGGCCTGTTCTGCTGTTAGCCTTTTATACGGGTTGAAGACCAGCAGATGCTGTAGCAGATCAAGAGCATCAGGTGGCACTGATGGCTGGAGTAAGTCACCTAACGGAACCTGGGGCCTGGACACACACACACACACAATTGCAAAACAATGCTCAAGTTAGCTGAACCGACAAGGACATGTGCTGAAGTCAAGTCATGATGAGATGATGAGATTGAAAAATGGTTGTATGAAAGAACTAAGATGCGCAAATTCAGTAATGTAAAACACAAACACAAAACACAAACATCTCTGGTTTTCAAACGGCTAATACACACTAAGAAAAGTAAGTACAGATTTGTACTTAAAAGAGTACAAAGCTTGTCGCTGGGGCTGTACCTTATATTGAGGTACAAAAAAGTACCTTTCAGTGAAAGTCCTTTTTTGTACCCATGTTTTTAATGCCAGTATAGATTATAAATATTATAAATATTATCATCAACGAAATATGTGTCAAGAACTTCATGATGCAAAATTGTCTGGCTTTTAAATAAAAAAATGTGCAATTACAATATATATAGTTTATTAGTACAGTGATACAGAATACTGAATGTACCCTTTGGCTGGTGAAATGGTACAAATTTGTACTTATTGCTGTTAGAAATTACTTTGTACTTCAGAGGGAACAAATCTGACCCTGTAAAGACCAGTATTGTACCTTTGAGGGTACAATTATGAAGCGTGTACCTTTGAGTACAAAAAAGTACTCATATCGTACCTCTGTTTTTTAGAGTGTACTACAAATAACAATTGTTTATTTTTGGACACATACCTTAGCAGCATTCTCTGGATTACAGATGCTCCATACTCTGATCTGATAGCAAATACATCTGAAATTAAAGAAAGGCATTTTACAGAGATCAGACCTTTATTTTCTTTCCCAAACACTTCATGCAGGTTATTATAAATCTGAAAGGAACTACATCCTATTTTTCTACTTTTAAAGTTTTTTTCTAGTTTTGATGGTTTTAGCAGCTTTTTTTGATATACATGTACATCTAAAAGTAATATCTAAGATACATCAAAGACACTCAGGGTTTGGTGTCCTATAAGTCCCTTAAAAGTGCATTGCAGTAATAACCAGCATCACGATTATTTTACCTTGATTAAGATTAATAAACCAATATGGCTTCTGTTGCAGATAAGCAGTCACATTGAAAACACACAGTGAAAAAGTGTTAACAACATTTTTTTCATAAAGTACTGAGAGTAAAAAAATAAACTAATGGGCAAGATTATGTCAGATCTGAAAGTAGAATAATTGAAATTAATTTTCACAAAGATGTAACTTTCTTACATTATATATTACATCAACAGGTTTTTAGCATGTAATTATTGAAATTATGAAAAAAAAAATTAAACATTGTGTTTCCTGATAAATATTATCCAATGTCAATTTGTGTAAAATGTATGTACAAATACTGCAGCATTTTCTGTTTTCCTATATATTTATATATAGGAATTATTTTAAAATTGCACCCAACCCAGTCATCTCTCCCTCTATAAACATAATGGTTTGATCAATTTAATATAATTTTTAAATTATTTATTTAAATTTTAGGTAAAGCCTGTCAAGCTCAATGTGTAATCCAGCTCGAAATATTAGTTAACATAATTTAACATTAAAAAATGACATTATCAAATACACATATTTTTATTACAGCAATTGCATTATAGTGGCCAAGACCTTCAACCACACAACACTTTTAAATATGACGGGTTGAATGATTTGTAAGCATTCCTAAGAAATGACTCGTTATCTCACCCTCTGCAGTAGGGTGAGGAATGGCACCCATGATTTTCTCTATCTGATTGATGGTTGAGGTTCCAGGAAAAAGTGGTCTGCCGAGCAACATCTCCCCCAGAATGCAGCCGATGCTCCACATGTCCACCCCTTTTGTGTACCTGTATATTACAGAGTACCATAACTTAATATTTTCTACTGTTATAAAAAGAATGATAAAAACAGTGAATGTTACCTTGTGGAGCCAAGAAGAATTTCAGGGGCACGGTACCACCGTGTTGCTACATATTCTGTCAGGGCAGGGTTCGCAACATCTTCCTGCATCTGGTAGAGGGAGCGTGCCAGGCCAAAGTCACACAGTTTTATAAAGCAGTCTGCATCGAGCAGTATATTGGAAGGCTGCATGGGAGAAATAAGGAAACATGGAAGGCTTTTATCTACTGTTTGTAGACTCAGAAAAATAAGACTTTAAACAATTTATAGATAAGAACATACCTTCTGGTCTCTGTGGATAACATTTCCTGAGTGTAGGTATTTGGTAGCTTTGAGCAGCTGGTACATGATGTATTGCTTATGAATGTCCTTCAGAAGGTTGCCTTTCTTTATTACTGCATGCAGGTCAGTATCTGAAGATACAAACATTCAATAAACCAAAAATATAGAAACAAAAGTAATTTCAGTTGTACTCAAAAAACAGCAGTGATTAGCACATTCTAAATCTACCAGCACTAACAGTGTAATCGATATATATATTGAAATATTGAGATATTTTGTTTTGCAATACTGTATCGATTTTCAAAATCACAACATCGATTTTAATTTGTTATCACAATACATTGTGATGTATTGAATTGTGACCCGTGTTGACGACTAATTGTTAAGGTGGACTAATCAACAACAATTGTGCAAATAACTAATATATAGCATTACATTATAAAATGTATACATTTATCACTATGTGCTGGTGAGCATATTTCTACTGAATCTTATATCCTCTAAATTATCTAAATGGATCTTTTATATCAGCTCAGAGAAACCAAATACTGTTAATGTGATAAAACAAAGAGACAAAAACACAGAAGAATATGATGGTGAACAAGAAAAAAGGGAAGTAGATGCTCCTTAAAAAGAAAGAAGTCATAATATTACCCATGTACTCGAACACTAAGTAAATATCTTTGTCATTCTGGGCACGGATGACGTTCAGCAATTTGATGATATTGGCATGATCTCCAAATTCCTGAAGGAAAAGAATCAAAGCAATCAAAGATTAGACAATTGGGCATTCTAAAGTAATCCTTTAAAATAAATAAATAAATAAATAAGTGATCATGATAACATTGTCAGGAATAAATACTTTAAAGGCATAGCATTTCTGACATTCTATATATACCGTGGCCATCCAAACATGAACATGCACAACAGGTACACTGCAGAACATACTGTATATTGTATATGTAATATATATCACAGAAAAAAAAGTTAATATTAATGTCATGCAGCCCTAGGAGTAATTGTGATTTAGTGATCTCTCTGGTAAGAATTTGTAATTGCACAGAGCATGTTGAAGAGTATGTTTAATGCAGGACATTTATAAACATTGTGATATGATATACTGTGTTTTTAAATATATTAATTTGTTATTAAATCCAACAAACCTACCAGGCCACTGTTTTTAGAATGAATATCTCAGACATTGCAAGCACTGGTATGTCAGGACACTGATACTGTTCATTAGGATATTTTTACCCTTCCTAAATTGGGAATACTATCGCTTTACAATTTAAAAGACAAAACATTTAGGAATGCTTTAAGTGTTATAATTGTAAGCTGGGAATCAAATTATTTGAGGAGAAGAGCATTAGCAGAACACAAAATACTGTGTAGAGTGCAGTATCACATCTGAACCAAACCCAAGATAAAAGCCTGCTGTGACCAAATGGATGCATCCATAATGTTTCCAGGGGAAGGAGAACCATCTGGTGTGTGTAATATATCACGTAGACACACTGAGAATATCGAGTAACTCTCACTGCTACTGTAGATGCATGCTGGAGTAGAGTGTGTGCTCAGTTTTACAGCCTGTCTGTGTTTAGAGTTTCTTACCTGGAGAAACATGATTTCTCTGAACGTTCTCTAAATAAAAAAAAGAAAACAAAATGAACAGTCAATAAAAAATAGATAATAAATACAAAAGTGGCATGAAATATTAGAAATTGACACTTTTTCTTACTTGAGCATCAGTCCGGTTTCTGAAAGCATCAAATATTTTTTTCACAGCCACCGTCTCTCCAGTCTTCCTGTCCACAGCCTTCCACACAATTCCATATGCCTGTTAAATGAAGGAGACAAAAATACTGCAGTGATTAGTTTTACACAATAAGCTACACGATACATCATATAGACAAACGTATTGGGACACCTGTTAATTTATTGTTTCTTCCACATAGTAGGGGTTTTAAAAGAGTTTATCCTGCTTTTGTTAGGAGGGATTCTCCACTGTCTCCACTGTACAGAAAATGCTTTCTCCTAGATTTTGGAGCATTTCTGAGAAGATTTGATTGATTTCAGCGACAACAAACACTAGTGAGGTGAAGATGTTGATGATGATTACCACTCCAGCTCATCTGCAAATCTCATCCCAGAAGTAGCTAAGTACTAAGCCTGTTGCCAACTTGCCAAATGTTGGAAATCACTGTACTATGCATGAAAGAGCACTTAAATAGTAGTTTTAAAAAATGGCATTGCTGATGCATTTTGTCTGCATGTCAAATTATTGCAATAAATATTGTGTATTATAAGGATGTTAAAAATGTTGATATAACACTCAACCCTGGGTGTATGCACATTTTTGGGGAGTATATATATAATGAGTTATAACTGGTGATGTAAACATTTTGGGGCTTTGTAATTGACCCGTTTTACAGCTCTGTTTTGGTTCTGCTTGACTTTATTTTCAGTGAAGTAGGAAAACACTTCCACGTACCAGTCTCCTATTATTCAACTAGGCAACCCTGTTTAGAACAGCAGCAATTTAGTTTTCATGTTTAAATCCATGTTTGTATTCACAACACTCTGTCCTAATCACATGGCCACTCACAAAACAGTGAAGAGCCATGGGAGGAAACGGTTCAGTCACGTGTGCTCTTCTGATATTTGCTTAGTATTTAATTAGCGAGTGTTCTCCTCTCCATCCTTTACACTGAGACCATGTGACACAGGAGCTGTGGCCCCTCCTGGTCCCCAGGGTACAGTCAAGAGCTGGTCTCTGTGTACAGTACTCAACAGGTACAGGTTGCCACCTGGTACACTAAAGCTAGAGTTCAAACTGTCCTGCTAGTTATTTATAAACACATGGGCTTGAGATATAATATGGGTTGATTATGTTAAAAATACAGTCAATTTTATGTCTATCTATTTAGAGAGTAAATCATTATCTGAAATCAAAAACAGCCATAAATATTGTTCATAACAATTTATTGTAGATATTAAAGTAAGTGAACCATGAATTTTAATGTATACATTAAAAAGGAAAACAAATATTAATCAGAATCAGAATCAAGCTTCATTGCCCAAGTTTGCTTGCATATACAAGGAACTTGTTCTTTGTTACAGGAGTTCACAGTACACAGTATTGACTAAGAATGGGCAATATGTCCCTATAATAAGATTACAATATTTCAGGGTATTTTGAACAAATTGTAGAACAAACTGTACTGTAATTAATGTAACAATATAATAACAACTAAGGTCTTCCAATAAATAAACATATAGGAACCATTTCTTTCTTTCTGAAGAAATATTGTTTTCTACTATTGTATGTTATTTTATTTTAGTTTTATTTACATTTTTAAAGTAATAATTAAAATATATGTACATGTCTTTAAAAGGGAGAAATGGTTGATATATGGTTATTCACTGGAAGGGATCAATTAATTGTAAATAAATGTCATTAACTATTGTCTGTCCTTAATACACCAGCATATGACATGGCTCTCCAATCTTTCTGCTGACTCTGGTCCCTTGATTTCCACATGAAATGCAAAATTTACTGATAGTCAGTGATGGTTTGAAGAACCATGTCATCTGCTGGTGTTGATCCACTGTGTTTTATCAAGTCCAAAGTCAGTGCAGTGTTTTCTCACAAAATCTTACAGCACTTCATGCTTCCCTCTGTTGACAACTTTTATGGATAGGTGGATTTCATTTTCCAGCAGGACTTGGCACACTGCCAAGAGTAGCAATTTGTCTCATATAATATTAAATTTTTTTGCGACACTGATTTTTTTTTTAATTGGCTGTAAGCCACAATCACAAACAACAGGATAAATAAACACTCCAAATAGATCACTCTGTGTGTAATACCTCTATATAATATGAGTTTCAAATTTTGAACTGAATTACTGAGATACTGAGAAGTAACATTTCAATGATATTCTAAGTTTTTGAGATGCACTCGTATAGTTGATGTATTATTTCTGGTTTGAATTTGCAACAAACACTTTTGGCACAAAATGAACTCCATAGATTTAACTGTATACTTATGTTTACTATAAGTGCTTGAACATGGAGTGACTGGTGAAAACTTGCCCCCTCTATTAAATGTAGTTAACCTAATTAATTAATAAAGCAGAGAGTGCAGTCAGTGGTAGTGAACTCACCCCTTTCCCCAGTCTCCTCTTGATCTCATATTTCAGGGTGATGTGCTCCTCCAGCTCCGTCAGGTTCATCTCTGCGCTCTCCTTAGTTCAGTTTTTTTTTTCAGTTTAATCTGTAGAACAGTCTTCCTGAGATCATTTAAAGCGGAGAGTCTGATGAACATTAGCTGAGGGTAAATCACAGTGCAGTGAACGCAGCTTTAACCCTGATACCGCCGCTGTGTTGTGTTGTGTTGTGTAGCCGTTAGCCTGTTAGGCTAGTTAGCCTGTTAGCTCTCCTGCTGCTGGTATAGCGGGTTTCCGCGGCGGTTCTGTAGGTTATTACTGTGTTATTGTATCTGACCGCTATTACCGAACCTCCTGACCAGTATCCCAGTCTTTACAGCGACATACAGGCGCAGATTAACGCCAGAATACAGGTTTATTCCGCCGCCTGTTGACTCGCTCCCCGCTAATGGCAGCCCGGTGCAAAGTCGAGCACCGCTTCGTTTTGTAACGGTTGCCATTGGAGACCCAGCCGGCTCGCGCTGCTTAAAGGAGCCGCCACCATTATCATTTATTAATAGTTTATTACATTTATTACATTTATTTAATGCTGTATTTTTACAGACTCTTACCTTTTTCCTTTTCTTTGTCAACAAATTATAAATCAAATCAAATCAGATTTATTGTCACATCACAAATTACAGCTGCGTGTAAAGGTGCGCAGGTGTGCAAGTGTACAGGTGAGTGAAAAACCTGGGTGCAAGTTCCCACTAGTATGCAGAAAACAATATTTAAGTACAACAGAGAAGAATAAGTAAAATAAAATAGAAAATATCAAATAAACTTTAACAATATACACAATAACTCACACTATAGACATACGACATTACAAGGTAGATATAAGGTAGATATAACCGAATATAGCCTAAGATATAAATATGAATACAATTCAATTCTATTTTATTTATATAGTTTTTACTACAAAATTTGTCACAGAGCAGCATTACAGAGAAAAACAGGTCCACGCCTCTTATGGGCAAGCACCACAGTGATAATTGTGATAAACAATGTTAAACAATTGTGGCAAACAATGACTTCAATCAAATAAAAGTATTTTCTTCAAACAATTATTATTATATTATTATTATTTTATTACCTGCCTACTCTCCCTATTTATTTTTTTGTGCATTTATCTTTATCTATTTTGTTATATTCTATTTTAAATGTGTTCTTTTAGTTTGTTTATCTTATTTTATCTATATTGTCTATTTTAACAACAGCACTTGGGTGTAAACTGGATCATGAGATTACAATTTCTTTCCACCTCATGTACCACATGTGATGCGAATCACAATAAAGTCTCCATGAATCCTTGAATCCTTAAAGTTCACACTTGTCATGCGGAGATATTGTTTTTATTTAGTGCTTTTCTTTATTTCTTAATTTAATTTTACAATCTTCTGGATTGTATTAAGTTCAACCTATATAGCGCCTTTCTAGAAACCTAAGGACGCTTTACAATTTACACGTTTTACACACAACCATTTATACTCAGCTCTCATCCGCACACCTGTGAGAAGTGGCAGCCAATAGTGCACAGCGTACTCTCAACCGGAAATAACCGTCCACCTGGAGGATTACATCGGGCACTACAGCACCCAGGACAGAATGCCAGTTAATACTAGGGCAAATTCATACACACATTTACACATACACAAACCTGAATACATACCACACACTTTACATACAGATCAATTTAGATTATTAAATGTTTTGTTAGAGTATCCAATTTACCTGATCTTCATACTTTTGGACTGTCTTCAATAAGAACTGTCCCTAAACAATCAAAATAATACACTTTGCTTTAAATGGTAAAGTAAACACAAGTTTAATTTTTTTTTAATGACTTTTATTATTTCTAAAAGATTTACATGCTTTACTTCAAATTATTGTTTCAACAGTGGTCCTGTAATAAATATGAATTCTCTGACAATAAAGTGAAACAATTTCCCCGAACAATAAGCAGTAAGATTAAAGTATAATGATAATAACAAATGTAATCTAGCTAATAAACTGATTTCCAGAACTAAGAAAAGATAAATCATAGTAAAATCAAATTTCACCAACATTTCTTAAAAAAAATAAAATAAAATCCCTCCCTATGATTTTTCCCCCTTCTCTGCAAAGAGCCAGTTAAAATTTGGGTGCTAAAACTTAAGTATAAACATGGCTAATATTTAAAGAGCACCTGAAATTGCTACAGATAATGCAAGATTCAGGCAAACCAAAAATATGGAGTGCGTATTTGCGGCTTTTCTAAATACGCCTGCATAGCAAGTGTGCAGGCGTTTGAGAATCATGTTGATTAAAGGGAAAATGCACCGATTTCTTGAATGTTTTGCATAATTAAAGAATTAAAAGATGTAAAACAGTTGATGCAGTGATTTGGTGTGATTAATGTTACATATACATGATGCCTGAAGCAGAGGTTGGTAACTTTCCAGTGGTGGACCAGGGTTTGATTTCCTGGTCAGGCAAGCCCAATACACTTCACCCATTAAAGTGTTTATATATCGGGCGAGACTGCTACTTGTGACATGATTCAAATGTATGTCACTCTCAATAAGAACAGTAGGCTAATGTCATGCATCTAAATTATGCCAGAGACATTGTTTAACAGTAAGAAGGAAATGTTTGTGGCCTAAAATGCATTTCACACAGTACATGTAGTGTGTTAAGGCAAAATATTTATTTTTATTTTGAAATCACCACCGCTGTAAACAAATCCGTGGCAGTAGGCTTATCTCCAGTAACATTTCACACCAAATCACTCGAAACAACTCATTCACATCTTTTTTTCTTCATGTAATGATCTAAATCATACATATGTATTGTAATCCCCTTTTAAAAATATATATCTAAAACATTTTACATGTAGGCAGAAAAAAAACAGGATTGATACCATATCAATTTTGATGTGTTCTTTAAAATCTAATTCTTAATCTGACATCATTCAATAATGACAAATCCAAAAATGTAACCAAATAATTTTAGTGAGACTTAAAACCATCCACTGTCTGCTGATTTGATTCTATGGCCTAAGCAAGCACTGTTCCTTCTGGGGGAAAAAAACGCACAAGGTTTCTCTCTGCAGCAGTTTCAAACAGATTTAAGCAAAGTCACAGTATAACAAATATCTGAAATTATAGTTAGCAATGCTATGTAGGTGACAAAGGTTAAAGGTTAATAGACAGAGATACTCCACACTAAAGCCCAGCTGGATCTTAAAGTGTCTACATCAGATTCCCAAACATTAGAGTTCTGTATTGAAGACGAGGCTTCCCGCTGAGAGCACGGGGATCAGGAACTGGGTGACAGAGGGAGAAAGCTGGCCAGAGTGGAGTAGAACAGTTCTCATGGTCCATAGTTTAGGAGGAGTGCAAGAACCGGTTGAAGGCGTTGTAGGCAGACTCCAGATCAAACAGCATCTGACGCACTTGGGAGTCATCCAGCTCGTCAGAGGCAGACATGCTGCTCAGAGTGGTCAACCTGAGGGTGGAGACCGACAGAGAAAGCAACAAGAGGGGAATTAAGTATAAAGATATTAAGTCAGAATAGGCATGTCCCCACCACAAAGATGCTACAACAGAGGAAACCAGACACTGCTTAAAATGTGACTGTTCATAGCATTTAACATGGTATCTGTTTAAAGATAAAGTCCCACCCTTTAACAAAAAGAGACAATCAGCTTGGTTGAGGCAGGTTAAAGTGATTGAGGTAAAGGTCCCTTTTTGTTTTATCAGCAATTTAAAATTTGCTGAAAACAGCAATTTCTTCATCAAATATATATGGTAGAAAAATAACTGTATGGTGGTGCTGAAAACTTGGTGGCCAAATGAGTCAAGATTTGGGGCATGTCAGCCTAATAATGTAAAGACACAATGCTTTTCACCTTGTTTCGTCCTAAACCTTAGACATTTTGGTCAGAACCAAAATTAACCAAAACGCAAGCAATGTAACAAAAAACATTGATTCTTAGATGTAAAAAATAAAAAAAGTTTTTTTTTTTTTTTTATTAGACAAACCTAAAACGTAAAACTCTGTGGAAAATGTAAACATTTGAGTAACAGTGATTTATTTGTTTAGAACGAAAAAAGCTAAATTAAATAAAAACAACCACATTCCCTCCTTACCAGAGATTGACTTTGTCCTTAGCCTCTGAATCTGGTGGCATGTTGCTCATCCTGTTCATGGTCTCCATCAGCTCCCTAAGGTCTGGCTGGATCTGAGGTAGAGGCACATCAATAATCAAACTCACATCAAACTATTTCAATGCATTTCTTTTTAACTTAAGTCTAAATTCATAAATAGCAAAACTGTAAATACCTCATCCATGGCTCGAATCTCCAGTCTCAGTTTGTCCATCACTGTGATGAAGAGCTAGAATAGAAAGAAAGCAGAAGGGCAAAATAAAAATACGGTATTAACATTGATTTAAACATTTAATCCTGAATAAAATACTTTTATAAAAGTAGAAATGCACAACATACATGGTATAATTTAATATAAAAAAAAGGATTTTGAGAGCAGACAGTACAGGTGCTGGTCAACGAATTAGAATAATTTGAAATAGTGCAATCATGAAATTCTTTGAATGCATTTTTTGTGCAGAAAGCAAATCAGGTGTTCACCGCACCTGTCCTACTCGTTAGACTAATCACAGAACTCGTTACCTGGAAAAAAATTTGCTCAGCTGAGCTTTCCAAAAGGCCCATTTAGGCCATTTAACTGTGACACTGTTGTTTTATTGAATTAGAATAATGGAGAAACCGTTTCATTGAATTAGAATAATTTTTATTATAATTACAATCATCACTTTCTCAGTATTTTGTGGCTGCCCCCTTGGCTTGTATGACTGCCTGAAGTCTCCGCGGCATCGATTTGACCAGCTTGTCGCAAGTTTCCGCACTCACAGCTTCCCAGGCAGTGGCGATGTTCTGCTTCAGTTGGTCCAGCATAGTAGGCTTTCTGTCGCGAATTTTCCGCTTCACGATGGCCCAAAGGTTTTCAATGACATTGAGGTCAGGCGAGTTGGCCGGCCATGCCAAAACTTCAAGCTGTTTTTTAGTGAACCAATCTTTGGTCGACTTTGCCACATGAGCCGGTGCAAGATCCTGTTGAAATATGAAGTCTTCTTCGCCGAACTGTTCCTCTACAGTCGGAATCAGGAACGTTTCCAGAACATCTTGATATACGGCAGAATTGATAGTCTTCTTGAGGAAGCAGAGTTTCCCTACACCTCGAGCGGACATGCATCCCCAGACCATAACGCTCTGGGGAAACTTGACGGATCTTTTCACGCACTCGTGGTTGTAGGTTTCGCCACCACGACGCCAGACACGAGGACCTTGGTCACCGAAGGAGATGCAGAAGCGTGATTCGTCACTGAAGACCACTTTCTGCCAGTCTTCAGCAGTCCACTCGCCGTGTTCTTTGGCCCACTTCAGCCGTTTCTCCATTTGTTTCTTGTTCAGCATCGGTTTTACTGCTGGAACGTGAGATTTGAAGCCGAGTTCGCGCAGACGATGGTAAGTGGTTGATCTGGAGACGTCAGCGCCGGTCTGTTTGTTCCACAAGTCGGTGAGCTCGGAAGTGGACTTGAACCGGTTGCTGACTGCGATCTTTCTCAGCTGCTTGTTGTCGCGAGCAGAAGTTTTTCGGACGCCGGAACAGTTGGTGCGCTTGCTGCAGTTTTTCTTGAGAGCTTTGCAGACGGAAGACTGGCTGATGCCGAGCTGCTCAGCAATTTTAGTTTGGGTCAAGCCTTGTTGGCGAAGGGCTTGAATTTGAGCCACTATTCCGGTTGAGAGGTCGCGCTGCTTACCCATGATTGATTTTACAACTTAGAAATTCTACTCAACCCTGACTTTATACTGCACAGTGAAAACTCTTCACAGAAAACAAAAAATCGTGCATTTATTCTAATTCAATGAAACGGTTTCTCCATTATTCTAATTCAATAAAACAACAGTGTCACAGTTAAATGGCCTAAATGGGCCTTTTGGAAAGCTCAGCTGAGCAAATTTTTTCCAGGTAACGAGTTCTGTGATTAGTCTAACGAGTAGGACAGGTGCGGTGAACACCTGATTTGCTTTCTGCACAAAAAATGCATTCAAAGAATTTCATGATTGCACTATTTCAAATTATTCTAATTCGTTGACCAGCACCTGTATGCAGAAAAAAAAGAAAGATTATAAATCTATAACATTGTTAATACTGTCTCTGATGGTCAGCTACACTTTAGCAAAGCCTAATATGTGCTGGGCTTAACACGGTGCATCGTCTAGAAACAGGGACCACTGATAAATTATACTTTGGGCAATAAAAGAAGCAAACATTTAGAGTAAAAAAAAATCCTTAATGGAACTGCTGGACAGCATTCACTCTATGGCATTTATCCAAGCAGAACCATCGAGTGCTGGATATAAGCCTAAGCCATATTAAGTTAAAGATACCTACAGATACGATATCCGCAATGCAGCGATTCAGGTTGCCTTTGTCATCCTTTATAGTAATTGGCCGGTCTTCTTTGATTCTCTCCATTGCCAGGGGACAGTCGAGCTGTAAAATGAGGAAGAATTATAGTTAGAGGAAGCTTTGTTCACATGAATATTAAAGATTATATATCATTTTAATCATAACCTTTTGGACTGATGTACTTTTTCTACATACCGGTAGTTTGACATAATAGTAACCAGATTGCTATTGGCATACGAGTCATATTAATATTAAGTTGTGATAAAATTAATGTAAGGTGGATATCCCATTTTAATTATTACATGTAAAAATGTTTTCACACAACAGTGCAAATAAAGTCAGTTTTCTACTATATTGTTTCAATCGTTACCCTGTATTTCCTACAGAAGTCATCAATGGAACCAACGTCTGACCCTTGGACCTGCTTGAAAGCTGCTTTATACTGGACAAGCAATCTTGAGCAGGCACCTGTGTATCTGGAAAAAAATGAGATATCAATTTGGATGATTTTGCCAACTTAATGTGATTGAACATCAAATGGTAGACAGTACTTACTCATTAGGGGTAACACAGTCCTTGATGTACGCTTTCTCTAAGGCTTGGAGTGTCTTTACCACAGCAAACAGTTCTGCCATGTTGTCGTACCTTTCAGAACAGCCAACAGGAGAGAATTATTAGCAAAATCTGCAGCAGCTTTTAATTAATGGAATCCAAGAATAAACTTTGTTATATGATCTAAAATATACATATATAAAAAAAAAGCTACTCACTTTTCTCTTTCTCTTGCATTTTTATACAGCTTCACCTCCTACAATGTAGCACACAAAGGCAAGTTAAAGGAAATCCTAAGGGTCTGTTATCAAATAAATCAATCAAACATATTTTATAGATTCATCCTTACCTCATATAATTCTGGCTTATTGGCAGGAGCTGGACATTTTAATAAGAAGGAGGAGATAAACAAAAATCAACAAAATGATGAGCACGATAAGAGTCAGACAAGAACTTTCACATATCTGAACTTTGTCTGGCCTTTCCACTTACCTCCTCCCATCCCTCCAGACGCTGGTATTCCGTGGAACATCGTGCCAACCCCAAGTTAATTATCCAACCCTAGAAACAACAAGAGGTTGGTTCAGGAAACGCCACACACACACACCTGTTTCCTATATCCATTATTAATTATATATAAATTATTATATTATTATATATTTTATTATATTATATTATTAATTATATGAATTAACTATTAATTATAATAAAGTCTTCATGTGATCATTTTATGAATTAGCTAGTTTACTGTTATGAGAGTGTCCTTCCAATTGGACAGTAGTCTTCACAGATTGCTCAAAATGTGTAAGGAAGAAAGATTCTAGAGCTTGTCAATAGCAGGGTTCATATACTTTTTTTACCAATAAATTGCCATTACTTTTTCATAACTTTTCCATGTCTTTAAGGCTATTTTTTATGACCATACAATCTTTAAAAACCAATGCAGATGTGAACAATGAAACCAAAAATCAACTAAAACTATAATTATAACAAAACTTTCCTTTAAGCAATGTTGACACAGTCTTCAATAATAAAATGCGTGTCAGATCCTGAGAGCTCTTTTGTTTAGGGCTACATTACTGAACAAATTCTGAGCTGATATATATGTTAGATCAAAACAACTTTTCTCAGTCAATAAATGGAAACACACATTTATAGACCACATTTTCCATGACATTAACAAAACTTTCTGGGTATTTTTATTTTTCCAAAACTTATCCAGGCCTGGAAATGGCTATGTTTATATTCCATTACTTTCCCAGATTTTTCATGACTGTACAAACCATGAATATGGCAATATTGTGTGTCACTCGGATTAGTTCTGTTATTTTGGTACATTTGGTACATCTGATTTTACGACTTATATTTTGACATACTAATAAAAATACATACATACACGTACACTGGCTGGCCCACAAATAAACACTAAAATTTAGTTGGACCATCTTTATTTTTGATTGTGGCACACATTAACTGTGGCATTGTTTCAATAAACATCTGCAATGTCACAAGATTTATTTCAATCCAGTGTTGCATTAATTTTTCACCAAGATCTTGCAGCAGCATTGATGATGGTAGAGTCTGACCTCTGCACAAAGCCTTCTCCAGCACATCCCAAAGATTCTCAATGAGGTTAAGGTCTGGACTCTAATAACTATGCTATTTTTAATATATTGGGCTACTGCAACTGTCAAATCTCAGTCAGGGATTAATATCTATCTATCTATCTATCTATCTATCTATCTATCTATCTATCTATCTATCTATCTATATGTAATATGTGTAGATAAATAAAGTGAATGTGTAAATAATGTTAGGACAGGCCTGGAAATCAGTAAACTTAATATTAGCTACAGTACACACACTGTATACAGCTCTGGAAAAAATTAAGAGACCACTTCAACATATTTAAGGTTTGAAAGCACTGTACATTTTTCATTATTGTGACCATTTCATATTTTCTGCAAATAAATGCTCTAATTGACAATATATGTATTTGTAATTTGGGAGAAAAGTTGTCAGTGGTTTATAGAATAAAACCACAATGTTCATTTTAGTGAAATTATATATATATATATATATATATATATATATATATATATATATATATATATATATATATATAAATAGTTAAATCAGAGAAACTTGTGGTTTTTAAGTGGTGTATATACATCACCCACAGACTCTGGATTACGGAAATACATTGTTTGTGAGGCAGATACACCGTGCTGAGCTGATTAACAGGAAACCAAACAAACAAAAAAATGATTGTGTAGCTTCAGCCAGATTTCTAACTCGTCTAACTTATCTGGGGGGTTTCATCTGGTTTAATTAATCTATATTAAACTGAAAGCGCTAGCTTTGTTTAGCTAATGTTAGCTAAGTTAGTTTAGCGGTTAGCTTTCAGTCGATTCACCAACTCTAACTCAGCTTACCAACCAGAAAACACCCTAAAACCCATCACTCACGGTTATCCCGCTGTTTAATCAGCTGTAGAGAAGAATAATCCGGGTGTCGGAGCAGAAAATATTATATAAACAGAGAGAAAAGCGAATAAAAGCCCGAACCCGGAGCTCCTCCTCACCCCGGCCGTGTTTACGTCAGTGCCCGTCGCACAGTGTTTCATCACCCACCACAGGGGAGGAGCGGGCTCTTTGGTTGCCATGTCTTTTCCTCAATACTTACACATTTACCTACATTTACCTTATTTATCTTAATTTATTGAGGGAATGGACTCAGGACAGCCTTTCAACTAAATCCTATTAATATTTTCTACCAATAATAAAAATATTAATAGTACTAGTCAAAATGTTGAACACACACTCTCATTCAGTGATTCTTTGTTTTTCTTATTTAATTATTTTTCTACATTGTAAGTTAATATGAAAGGCATCCAAACAATTAAGGGACACATTTGTAATTATGTAGTAAACAGTTAACAAAAGTGCCCTCCACAATCCCCTGACCTAAACCTAATTGTTTGTAATTGTGATACTAAGGATCAAAATATTGTTCCAAAAATGACAAAACTTTGGATAAATATACATGTAAATTATTCTTTCTGTGTATTTTAAAAGAGTAGAGAGGTTTCAGATTCTGGGTTGGCACCAAAGCCAAGTATCAAAAATAAATATTTTAAAAATATTTTTGGAAAGGAATTCATATAATTTGAAAATAATGTACATTTAATGCTTATAATGTGTACACATAGTCATTCAATATGATTTTAATATTTTTTTTTTATATACAAACAATTATCTTGAATTCAAATAATCTTGAATCAGTACTTTTATTTTGTGCAGCTCTACAGATTACTGACGTCTGCATGGTAGGGTGTTCTGCAATACTTGGCAACCTGAGGACCAAGAAACAAAACCCTGCGCGGGAAAACAAACAGTGCTGGAGAGGAGCAGCTACATTACATTACATCTGAACAAGACACTAATTTACAGCTCATCTGCTCTTCTACACATTCTTTAACCTCAATATCATCTATTAGATATTAGAGAATCAGCTCTTTGGTCCAGGCTCGGGTATATGACGCTGCTCTGGTGTAGTTTAGTGTAGTCCAGTGTACTGTACTGTACTGTAGTGCAGTCGCTGTAGCAGGTTTGGTAAAGGTAGCTCTGCTGGTTTAAATGCTGTAATAGAGGTTATCTAGTTAAAGCTGAGAGGTTAAATCTGTTTGTTTGGCTGTAAAAATGAAAGGCAGTAAGGCTGGTAAATTCCCTGCAGCAGCAGCTCCAGAGGAGGAGTGTGGAGTGTGGCTGGATGCAGCTGAATTAAGGACAAAGAAGCAGAAGGTGAGTTTCACTGGTGAAAATACATGCTATCTTTTTCATGTTTATGACAACTTGAAGAAGACTTGAAGGTTAAATCACTTGTTGTTACTGTTTATTAGCTCCTGTATTGTGAATAACACCTTCACTTATAGCACATTTTTCACTTAGTTTCCAAAGTGTCCATACTTTAACTGGTACTACATATATATGTATGTATAATTTTATTGTAAATTATTACTAGTCATCCAAACTCTGAAGAAAAGCATATTTAATTATTTAGTAAACAAAAAAGTGTTAAATTCTTCAAAGTAGCACCTCTTTGCACAATCTGGCATTTTTTTCAGTCAGCTTTATGAGGTAGAGTCACCTGGAATGGCTTTCAGTTAACAGCTGTGTCACGTTAAGAGTTAATTACTTGAATTTCTTGTCCTCTTAATGTGTTTGAGAGCATCAGTTGTAAAGTTGTGAAGAGGCAGAGTTTGTATATAGTGAATAGCCCTATTTGAGTAATGTTCTAACCCAGAGTGTATAAAATCCAGTTTAAGTGGATGATGTGCAAAACATATTGATTAAGAATCACTGTACTATAAATGAAGGAGCATGTGAATAGCAAAATCTACCACTGCTGATGCATTTTGTCTGCAGATCAAAATATGATTTTTAAATATAGTTTTATAATATTTTACCAATGTCTCCCAGCTCTAATTGTATCGTATCAACATAAATTAAGAAATATACTGTGACATAGATTTTTGCCAAGCCCTAGTAACTATTCAATTCTTACTTAATTTATTAGGTTATTATTGCTATATGTTTTGTTCAGTTAATTTGACATCATCTGTCATAGTATTAAACACTCATATTTTTAAAAAGTCTGAGTAAAAGGGAATTTTCGTTTATGCAATCAGATCAGTGAGATCTAACGACAAAGTACAATGCTGCTATCTAGTGGGCAGGGATTAAATACTAAATGGGCCAATGACTATCTTTGCATCTAAACAAATAATAAAAAAAAAATAATAAAAAAAATAGTGTTTTGGAAAATCGATACAGTATTGCAAAAAAAATATATATTACAATACAATACAATATCAATACTAATATTTTCTTACACCGCTAAAATCAACCCTAATATTTAAGTAAAAATAAGTTGGTGGTATATGAATCAGGCATCTATTATTATGTTTTCTTTTAAGTGTCTAAAAGATGTCATGTAGGTCTAATTATTTAAAATAATTTCTCAAATCACAGAAACGTTTGTCTAAACCAATATCCAAGCTGCTGAATCCGCTGGCCCGGTCAGGTGGTTACAGTATGGCAGTAGCGCTGAACTTTACCCAGACCAAGATGGAAATGCCTGCTACAAAACAGAGCACCATATCAGCATTCTTTCAACCTCGTAGTAAAATGACTAAAGGTAAGATAGTTCTGTGGTTTTCTCTTATGGTACATTTTATTTCAGCAATTTTATTAATTTTAATTTGTTTCTTGTTTTTTAATGAGCTCTTTCTTTCTCACAGACACAGAAGAGTGTAGTCCTTATCCTTCAGAGAGTTCTTCTATTCTATATCCTGAGGTGCATATGGGGAATAAACGTAAGCGTGTGGTGATCACAGAATCACCTTTGGAACCAGATAATAAGGAAACCAGTCACACCTCTCAGGTACGCCCACAGGACTGCGAGGAAGATTTACAAAGCGAGTCAGATGAAAACGTCACAGACCAGACAAAAGAGCAGGACTTTTTCCATTTAATTTGGGGATATGAGTCTGAGGAGCTTGAGCCAGCTGAGAAGAGGAGGCCCACTGAAGATGATTATACTGAAAGTGAAGCAGAAATGCAAACACGCAAGAAAGCCGTATTTCATGGGATTCAGGACATCCCTGAGACTTTACTTCACTCAGAACTTCATTCAGAACAGGTTCATATAGATTCTCATGAGGATTATAAGAACAGCATAAGGGCCCAACAACAAATAAAGGACAAGAACATTTCTAGTCAAAAGCCTGTTTTGACCACAAGATCAGTGACGGATAACTTTGGAGAATACATAGTGAAACATCCTCATAAAGCACTCGAGCTTCCCAAGCAGAAACATCAGCATCATAATCATCATCATCATACCCAGTGGTCACCTGTAAAGAGAAAAGATAAAGAAAATTGCAGGCCCACTTCCCCCAAACACACCACTGCATGTTCACCTCTTAAGATTCTAACAACTTCCAGCCCAGCCAAGAGCATTTTTCAGAAGGCGAGGCGTAATCAGTCTCCTAAGAAGTCAATCAAGGAGTCATTAGAGAGTGAGCAAGACTCGATTGCCATGTTGTTCACTCAAGACTCGGAAGGTTTTCGAGTGATTGCCAACCGCAGTAAACAGACTAGGTGCCCACTGAAGGACCGAACCAACTCAACTGAAAACAGAGAGAACTGGAACCTGCCGTCTGGAAAGTCTCTGGAAACCGAGGACTCAGATTCAGAGCCAGAGATGCTCTTTACTCAGGACTCTCAGGGAAACATGGTCATCAAGCACTAAAGATTGTAAATGTTGGACTGGACTGGAGTAATGTGGGCAAGTGTATTATGAAAATAAAATAATAAATTTGTTCATTTTTAGTAAAAAAAAAAAAAAAAAAAAAAAGTACTAAAAAGCTGCTTTATTTTATTTTACTTTAACTTCAAGAAGAGCAAAGACATCTAAATAAACAGAAATCTCAAAACAAATTCTCTAAGGTAATGAAACAGAAATATTAAACCTTACAATAATTTCTTAATTTCTGTAAAGAAAAGATTCTGTTTTTATTAAACTGCTGACCAATTTCTAGTACTGAGATCTAATGAATCAAATTTATACATACACAAGACAACACTTATGTTTCTGTTTTTAAATGAAATGCACAGTATTTGTAATTGTCTATGTCTGTGCATTACTTCAATTCTATACTTCTTTGATTGTAGTAGCTCAGAAACTCTGCCGGGGATAAATCAAAGTGTTAGACCTGCTTTACAAACCACCAGATGGCGCCATGTCCAAAAGCATTTAAATCCAATAAAAAAGTTGTAAAGAAAAATTTTAAGTGTCTTGTGCATTGATCTTATTGCAAAAGTGAGATATGCAATGAAAAACATTAATAAAAACTACTTTGAACAGTGACAAAAATAGCATTTGTTACCTGTCCCCACTCTATAACTAAACTTTACCATAAAATATAATTATTAAAATCCTTTATTAATACAATTTTTTGCATTATGTGACTCCAAATCCCATCTATATTTTTATCATAATAAATCGATAATATTTAAAATAAAATACACATTTTAGTTGTGTCCCTGGGTTACACTCATTCCTGTTACTGTAAAACATTTTTCCATCTTTAAAAACATGGAACATTCTACAACAGTCACGTCTACAACAGGAAGATAAATTAAGTACTGTCTTGGGAGAAAATCTAATGAATTAGTGGACTTGCTTTTAAACATGCTTTTTGAATGTCACATGAGTTTTGTAACCATTTATGGCTTAAAAACCTTAAGTTAAAAAAAAGGTTTAATTTGAAAGATTTACAAGAAGAAAATTGCACTCATTTGGTGAAATGACCTATATAATAATTAATTATTTTTTTAAAGAAACATTCAGCACTATGTTTGTACTCTTAGGTACCTAAGTGTGTGTTTACATCCAGTCACCTGTCTATTTAGATGCTTGTGTAAACAAACATCAGGTTCTAATTTGTTAGACCAGATTAAGACCTAGGAATACAATTAAGAATTCTGAAAAAGAGAGCTGGACAGATGGACCCAGTAATCGGATTTCTTAGTACATGTATACAATTGAACTGCAGTATATGGTAAGATCTATGTTTACAAAAAGCTGCAACTAAATTTAGTTTTGTCACATTCTCACCATGACAGGCTTCTGATTATTGATTATGGTTGTAAAGTAGAATTTTTCTCTTATTAACTAATTACCCCAGTGCACATATCAGAGTTTTTCCAACGTCATTTGAATTGGAATGACCTATTTTATATTTATTATATATTTTTTTCACTGATCAGGCCTTATATTTCAGGGCCAGCCTGTGACAGTTGAATGCAAAAATAAATTATAGTTTCTATAAACATTTTTTATAACAATATTACTTTTATGATGTGGGGAGAAAAATCATCATAATCGAATCATTTCTATTCATGTGTATGAAATAGAAATTTCTTTAAATACAAGGGAAAACACAAAAAAGAGACACAAGCCCAGAAGTAGTGAGTTATGCTTTATTTGAAGAACTAATGTGAAAATATACCTTTCCCTCTGCTGAGTATCTACTAAGTTATTAACAGAGAGATGATTAAACACTAAATATCTCAAATATATTTCAGTTTTATTGATTAATTGTTTCTGTGCTACAGCTGGTGTGAGCTACTTTCAGATGAAGGTGCTCTGAGATATGTACAGTATATGTACAATTTCCTTTCGAAAGCTAAGCCGGAAGCTTCTACAGTAATCCATATCTCAAAGGAGGCAATGAAAGGCTCTAAAGTCCCCAAGCACACTGACTGTGTTACATAACGAGTGAAATTACGTAGTGTTGATTATTGTGTTCATCCACAGGTGCACAGTGTTCACATATTAAACAGGGTTATAGTGTGAAAATAAGGATTAACATCAGTCCCTTTATTATCAATCAACAAACAGACAACTAAATCTGACCGGTGTTTTAGAAATTGCACTGATTACCTAATTCCTAAAATAAGTGATTACATTCCTATTACATAAACAGACATGAGACATTCAAAAGCTGCTGAAGAAACATATGGGGATATCATAATTATGTGTCAGTTTGTGAATTTCCCTTAATGTCTACAATAGATCATTTTTAACAATCTCAGAGCAAGACAGACAGGTAACAGTACAGAGCAGATACTGAAGAATAACAGCAGCTGTTTTAACTACAGTTAATATTGTGCTGTTCATGTGATTATTATCTAACATTAAACTTCTGCGCATGCACAAACAATATTTCAGTGTACAATCATGATGGCACAAATTGACAAATCACTTTTGTACTAGAAACGTACACCAATCAGCCATAATATTAAAACCACCAAAAATGTTATCTTCTATCAAGTCATCTATCAAGACTTGGGATCTATTTATTAGGCAGTAAGTGAACAGTCAGTTCTTGAAGTTCATGTAGACAGAATAAATAAGAAGAATTATAGCCAAACTAGGCATGGGCAATGTGACTATGTTTTATTGAAGAGTGGTCAAAAAAATAAGAGACCACTTAAAAATGATGAGTTTCATTGAATTCACCAAATGAAAACCTCTGGAATATAATCAAGAGGAAGATGGATGGTCACAAGCCATCAAACCAAGCTGAACTGCTTGAATTTTTGCACCAGAAGTGGCATAACGTTATCCAAAAGCAGTGTGTAAGACTGGTGGAGGAGGACATGCCAAAATGCATAAAAACTGTGATTAAAAACCACCAAATGTTGATTTCTGAACTATTAAAACTTAATGAATATGAACGTGTTTTCTTTGCATTATTTGAGGTCTGAAAGCTCTTCTTTTTTGTCACTTCAGCCATTTCTCATTTCCTGCAAATAAATGCTTTAAATGACAATATTTGTATTTGGATTTACTGTACTCTTCTGAACATATTGTGAATATCATAAGTGATAAAAGAACACTGAACTCCTGTACATTTCATTACAAAGAGCGTAATTCATCATGTTTATTTGAATGCAGTGCAGCAAGTAATATAATACAGAAAAATGATAAATCCTGCACCTAACAACTGGAGTTATGCCCAGGGCTCAGCCAGGATCTATTATTCACCCAACTAACAACAACAACCGAAACACAGCATAACACTATGTTCCTGGTCCATTTCCTCAATGACCAATTTATTGAATAAAAACTGTATTAAACATTGTACATAGTTTATTTTTAATTAGCAGTATAGTACTATATTATTATTAATTTAATATACATATTGTTACTATATTAGTAATACAGTATATTATTTGAATAGCTGTTTTTAAGAATCTGCCACTACTGATACATTCTGTTTGTGTACCAAAATATTGCAGTAATCATAAAAATGACCCACTAAAGGTGCCCCAAGGAGGGACAACCAGTGAACCAGCAACATGGGCCTTCAAGGCTCAGTGATGCAATTCATTGAGGCTCTTTCTCACAAAGTACAGGATCTAAATGATCTGCTGCTACTGTCTTCAGAGGTCTTGTGAAGTCTATGACCTAATGGGTTAGATAAGTTTTGGTGGCACAAGGATATTTTAACATTATATTATGCAAGTGGGTTTAATGTTATGGCTGATCAGTGTATGCCTGTGCATCTGATATTATTATACTGGTTGACGGGCTTAAAAAATATTAAAACATGATAAAACAATGTTAAAAAATAAACAACTAATGGTTACATTACATGAAATCTTTGATAACTAACAAAGAAAAGTTATAAAATTCATACATCAAGCAGCTTCACACACACAGACTAAGCAGTGCTAGAGTGTGAGGTTTAATTAGGTTAGACTTATTTGATTCCGTGGGCTTATCATGTAGGACTGTCTCAGTCTGTGTCTGAGACACTTGTGTCAAAACAAAAAAAAACTTCCATGGAAAACAGGATTGAGGAAAATATTTTACTTTTGTCAACACAAAGGCAGATAACTGCCAAACACAAAATGCAAAAGTCTGAAACATGATGCTCAAAATTACACTAATAAAACAAATAGAATTGCTTTAGTATTATCAGGGACCACTTTAAAAAGATGATATACCTTAACTGCTGTTTTTTGCTGACTCCAGATCAGCAGAAATTCAAATTTAATATAATCTAGAGTGTAAAATCTGATCAGTTAGCTGTAAAGGAAAAATGATCTCAGTAAAACAATCTCTAATACCTGCATCCAATCCTCTAAACTATGGAATTGTGCTAATAGATGTTAGTCTAGTCTGGGTCTTAATCATATAGCACAGATTGTCTTACACTACAAAAGGGATTTTCAGTGGAGAACTCTCACTGCCAGCATCATTTAGGACTGGGACTAAGCCTAATTTGTGTCTGAGAGACCAGCACTGACTGATTGGGGGCTACCAGTAGAGATGTTCTGGGAAGCATAACGAAGCTGTCGGTCAACCAGCAAGCTCTGTTGGCTCTGTCACCAGCTTGGACCCATCCCAAACTGTCTTGAACTGCTCTGGCACTGGGAACTCTCTCTGTTAGAATAAGGCAAAATATGGCATTGTAAGTAATATACCAGTCTGTTTTAATTAACAATTAACAATTTAATGTAACCTCTGAGTAAACTGAAACAGTACAAACACTAGCAGTTAACTGCCAGAGCTTTTAAGGAAAAAATAACAAATCGGCAAAATAATTTCAACTGATTTTCCCCCAAAACATTGGTAATTGGTTGTAATTTGTAGATGGTCTGTAGCCATAGTAATTTTAGCTTGAAAAATAAAATGTTAAATTGATGCATACAATTTATAAAAGCTTTAAACTACTGAAGAAATTTTGGATCTTCTAAGAATTTTATTATTAGAGTAGGATCAATAAAAAGTTTAATTTTTGAATACTTATATTTCAGAAACACAAAAGACTAATTTTAAGGGTGTTTTCCCACAAGTGTTTTTTCCAGACCTGAAAATGGATGTGAAATGAGTCAAATGCAGTACAGCCTGCACTGAAAGACTGCAGCAAGTGCCTGATCACATGAAACAACAAGATACAAGCGGAAATAATTTTAAATATATAAAGTGTGAAAACACCCTAAATCAGTTCTACGAGAAATCAATCGGAATCCTCATTTCATTCCAAACATATCAGTGAAATAAAGAAATGCTAAAAAGTAAAGATAATTCTAAGAAGGAGATCACTCACATAGTCATCATCTTCCTGAGGAACCAGGATGTTCATTTCAGAACTCTTGGCACTGACAATCTCACAGTCGAGAGACTCCTTACTCAAGTAGACGTGGCATCCCTCTGTCTTATTGATGGACATGGTAGGCACTTTCCCCAGGACCTAGGAGAAGGATGAGTGTATTGTTCTGGTCTTACTCTGTTCTCAGCAGTGCTTCACATGGCTGTATCTCTGTGTATGTGTATCTAACCTGGAGCTGAATGTCCCTGGAGTTGATAACTTCAAGTATTCCAACCACATTTTCAAACACAAGTCCAAGCTTCTTGCAGTTGTCTAGATACAAAACATTGCATGACATCACAAATAAGACCTAAAATACGTTCTAAGATCAGAGTGAATGGTGATATAAAACAGGTTTTAAAATCATAACTTACCCACAATGATTGAGTTGACTTTGCCTTTGATCTGAATTGTGGAGTTGTTGCAGCTAAAGATATAAACCACCTGTTTTAGCTCAGTCTCCTCTATCACCAGATCATGGGTCTGCTCCTGATACTCCTGAAGACCACACACACACACACACACACAGCATCATTGGACAATGTTTGAATGTTTGACTTAACGCTTAACTGTGTTTGAAATTCTGCAGCGAATTTTGACAACTTGAAAATCTTAATGAAGCTCTAAAGAGATACACAATCGGAACAAAAGTATTGGGACATTATATTACATTTATTAAACACATTTTAAAAGTGCATCCTGCTTTTGTTAGAGTACCTGTCTCTACTGTATAGGCTTTCAACTAGATTTTGGATTATTGCTGAGAGGACTTGATGGCA
This sequence comes from Astyanax mexicanus, assembly GCF_023375975.1. Taxonomy (NCBI): domain Eukaryota; kingdom Metazoa; phylum Chordata; class Actinopteri; order Characiformes; family Acestrorhamphidae; genus Astyanax; species Astyanax mexicanus. The sequence goes on along the minus strand of NC_064410.1, from coordinate 52,391,973 downwards.
TTCAGTGACAAGCGAGATTGGAATGTTGGATAGTAATGGTCCAGTTACACCCAAAAGAGCAATTGTTAAAATGAAATAAATATAAAATAAAATAATAAAATAAAACAGATATCAAGATAAATACACAAAATATAAAAGGCTTTTATCCTAAAAGAGATAGAGATAGTCTGGCTATAACTCACACCACAAAAAAGGTGTGGTATCAGACAGGAGATGCTATCTTCTGAACTAAATACCTGTAAATGTAAATACCTGGAAATAAAAGCTGAAATGCGGATATTTTGTGTCATATTAATCTTTTAATATCAAACTCAAAAGTTTTCAGTCTACAGCAGAAATAAAGGAATTGACCTTACTGTTCCAATACTTTTGGAGGGCACTGTATAGTGCACATCTACACTTAAGACTTTAGTATTAGGCATACTGATTTTAACAGTGTAAAACATCAAACAATATGCAACTGAAATGAAGGTAAATTGTGGCTAATAGAACCTACCACCCTCCACTTCTTCCCCTCCAGTTCCAGTACAGGTGAGTGTTTCTTGGCTGGTGTGGGAGCAGATGAGCTGGATGCTTTGCCTTTTGTTGGAGAGGTCTTCTGTGCTTCACCCTGAGAACGTAGGTTTGGGTTCTTATGGGTCTTCTGCTGATCGGACACATGCTTCAGCCCTAATAAACAAACAAAATTTACATTTAAATTCTGTAACTTGAGGCATATGATGAAACATAGGATAGGAAACTGACAGTTATAAACATTATATACATTAACATGCCAAAAGTCATGGGATAGTAGTGTGTAAATTGCTCCTTGGAAATTCCAACACCTGTATGAGTTGTGAGATTTAATTTTGTGGTAATGCTTTCAGAAAATGATCTCTAAAAATGTTTAGAGATTTTGAAATTGGGCTGGCAGGATAATAAACGGCAACATCTGGCGAGTCTTTGTCAGAAATCATCAATATTTTTGTTGAAGCATAGCTGCTCTAAACTCCCTAAGACTCGCATCCCAATTTTACTTACTGAAGTCACTGTAGCGCCACCAAGTGGAGTAATGAAGCAGTCAAATGAACAAAGTAAGTGCTGAAGAATATTGGTTGTAAAATTCTAAGAAACTGACACCAATAAATCATAATTCCTGGTATTTACTTATCTAGAAGTATTTCATCCTTTTCAGAAACACAGATGCTGTGAAGTATCATAGAGAATTGTCTTGCGATATATAGAAGCATTGCAGAATCACAGTATAGTAATATTGTTATTGTGAGCAAAGTATCATGATAATATTGCATCGTAAGATGTCCTGTGATTCCAACCTCTAGTCTAAAAACTAAAAACAGCAAACTGCAAGTACAACCTGTGAGAATAATATACAAATATTACTGTTAACTATTGATGATGTGTAAAGGTTGCATAAGCTTTGCTGATTCAAATATCAGGATAGATGTGTCTATAGCAGATGGTATAGCTGTATAGTGACAATGCTTGTCATCAAATCCCATAAATAAATAAATCAAAAGGTTTAATACTGTTAGTGATGGCCTCCCCCTGGTTGAGCTGGGCAAACAGAGCTGAACGCTGGGCCGCACTGTTGTCAGGTTTAGGCTCCTCGTCTGTGAATATGGGTGGAGGTGGTGGTGGAGGAGGAGGAGGGCAGGGACCAGCAGGCTTAGCCACAAACAGAGATGGAGGAGCTACAGGACCCTGTGAAAAACACTGGAATCAGTTAATCAGAACTGTATTATGAATATGAGGTCATAAAGCAGTAAAAAAATTTGTAATCATATTAAATAAATAAGTTATGATTATACATTATAAAGAATATTAATTAAAACTTCTGCAAGATTGAATATATGTTATAATTTGAACAAAGTTATTCAGAGTGGTTTTATGGTAAACGTATCATCTAGAGCAACATATAAATTTACAGTGTTTTTATAAGAATCAAATAAAAACTGATAATATCTGTAAAAGTTCTTCTAACACCAAAGATTTTGGATAAAATTAATGTTTAAAGCTATTCATAGTAGAGGGGGGGCATCCAGGGCACTGTATGGGGAATGAATACCAAAAGAATATACTTTACCATTACATGCTTAAAATTTCATTATATATCAACATTCAGTACACTCATGAAGGTACATTTAATATTTTGGATAAAACACAAATTGTACATTTACATTGAATACATGCCAAACATTTCTTTCATTTACCAGAAGTGTAAATAATCCAATGCAGGGGTTTCACACTAAACCCATCTCGATTATATTCATCACTGAATTCTATAAAAATATATATATTTTAGGGTGAATCACATTTAAATTGATAAGTTTCAGAAACTGCAGTACAAAGTCAGCCCAGTAGGAGGAGTAACAGGCAACACCTTGACTCATTTCACTGATCTGAACCAAAGTCAATTGGTTACAATAATAGTTAAAAGTTAGCAGTTACAAAATATAAAATATAAGTACAATATTTCAGTTTTAAATTCAGATTCAGAAGTTTACGTACTGTCAAAAAACAGTAAATTGCCCCAGAAATAACTGTGATAAACAATATTATTGTCATTTAGGACAGTTGTACGCCACAAATGTAACTAAATATAATGGCATAATCAGGTAGTTACATCCTTCAAATTATAAGGGTATGTTAATTAAGGGTACTTTCAAGAGAATGTCTTAAATAATTATTAATTGAAAATAGTAAAGACATTAATAATCATTACACAACTTTTAACTGTTGTCTCAATTCATTATCATTTACAACAATAATAATTAGTTGAGAGAGTACTTAACCATTTAACCATGTCATCAGCCGAGCCTTTGTCTATTTGTTACTTGTATCATTTTATTTTCTTGTTTGTTTAATAATAGTGATCTATTCTCGCTCCAACTTACGTGCTGTCTTCACGTTCAGTTAAGATACTTCAGTGGGGAAAACATACTGTTTGCACGTTTTATAATGTTTTAACCAACAAAATTACATTGAACGTTTAGTACATTTCACCTACATGCGTTCTGTTAAATATGCATTGGCTTGTCTCACAAAGCCTTACCGTATGCATTTTAGCTTTAAATGTAGTGACAGCAGTTAAAACACCAGGCCTCAGAAACAGATGAATGTGGGGCAGTTGGTTACCATGTTAAACGAGACACGCTCACGCTTTTCCCCGCGTCAGCACAGCTGCTGTCGACAGTTGCACACAATCCCCTTCTTCAACACTCCACCACTACAACAACTGCTACACACACGTCTTTTCTTTTCCTACATAAACACGCTCACACTCTCCTGTCACTCCAAATGCTTCTGCTGATGTCTGAGTTCAGCACGGGTTCAGGACTCATGGACCTTAACCTATGACCCCTAAAGGTCAGAGCGTAACGGCATTTAAATCCACAGTAAGTCCACAACACGGGGCGCGTGTAGACGAGACAGAGAGAGAGAGGGAGGGAGAGAGAGAGAGAGAGAGAGAAAGAGAGGGAGAGAGAGAGAGAGAGGCTGGGTTAACATATGAACAGATACGTTAGGCTGGCACCTGATATTGTCATGGAGTCAAAGAGTCGAATACATGTGAGGGGAGTTTAAATTACACACAGTGTTTGTGTGTGTGTGAGAGCAGGTGGGTTATCTGAACACACACTAGGCTTTTGTTGGGGGGCATTTCTTTGGTAAAACCCTTTCTTTCAAGTAGCCCCTGAGAGCCACCTGTCTACAGCACAAACTCCCTCACACTCTCTATCCCTCACAGCAAGAGCGACAGCTGACACACACACTCTCAAGCTCTCAAGTTTCTGTCTGACAGAGACACACCCACCCACCCACACACACACATACACACACTTATTCACCCCCGCAATAGGCATACGCACACTTCCTTCACAGAGAAGATGACTGTACAGATAAACTCACAGAAACCACTGTTTTCTTTTTAAAATAAACCTTAAAATATAAAATAGCAATATATAGTATATTACTGTGAAAAAGATTTGCCCTTTACATTATTTATTTTATTTTCCCATATTTTTCATACTGAAATGTTTTAGACCATCCAACTAATTTTAAGATGAAGACAAAGCGAATAAACACACAATGCAGCTTATAAATTATTGTTTTTTGAGGACAAAGATTTATTTAAAACCTATATCTCATCTATATGAAAAATGTATTACGTCTTAACTCTTCTATCAAATCTAGTTGACAACTGGGTTTACTTACCAAAAAGCCTTTTTTGTGTGTATTGAAGTATTAAAAACAAGTGAGTAAGCATTTATAAGTACTTTTTATGTACCTGTCAGAGATATACTAACCAAAATAATACTAAAGCATTTTATTGTCTATATTTTTTTGTTTGTTTTGTTTGGCCCTAATGTGTATGTAACCTGATTAAAAACTAAAAATTGGCACTAACAGATCTATTAAACTAGCGGTTTACAGGAAGTAGTAGATGCTGTGTCGAAACCACTAGTATAGTGTAAATCATGTAGTGTAGATCATTTTTAAAATCCTGCAAAAAAAGAGATATCAATTATATCAAATTATTTAAAAGATTAACCATAATTAACTGCCAAAGGAGGCACAATCAGTTATTAAGTTACAGGGAGAGAATTACTTTTTTCACATGTACTAAAGGTTTTAAACTCCTCTAGCTCATGTCTGGTATTAGGCATCGTGCCAAACAGTTCATGGTTATCTGCTCCAGTCTTATTCTATGGCAATACATCTCTACAGGACTTGATAAGCTGTGTGTGTCTATTGCACATATCTGTTAGCAACAGAGGCAGCGTATGGTAGATTAATGTGTGTATTTAGAGGGGTTTCCACAAACATTTGGCCTTTAGTGTAGGTTTTGAACAGATTTTTTATCTTCAGTAAAATTAATGATAATAAAAAAAAATTAAAAGTGACATTTAAATGTGACAAAAATGCAAAAAAAAAAAAAACTGAATCTGGGAAGGGGAAATAGTTTTTCATTGCCCTGTAAAAAGTCTGCTTAGCTCCATACTGCCTTCTAGCATTCCTTTTATGGCATACTATGAATTAATGGAGTGTCTCAGCACTAATAAAAACAAGCACAACTTTTATTGTTACATGCCTTTTATCTAAAGATGTTAAAGTAAAGAAAACACCAAGCTGGAGGAGAGAAGGAGGAAGAGTAATGAATTCCCAGGACGGACATGTATTACTAGCTGCGGGCAACTTTTAGGAGAGATTCCTCAAGCTGGATGGTTATCCCAGTTCAGGTAATATCTGTGCTCTTTCAGGCAGCCCCTGTATGACTAAAAATGGAAATATTTTCTTTCTATATCTCAAGGTTTCAACAAGGCATCCCCTGAAAAACCAAGTGCTACAAAGTAACAAATAATAACACCTCTCCTCTGTGCTATCAAAGGGTGATACCTAATTCCTGTACTCATTATAATGTTTAATCTAAAGCAGCTACTGTACCGATTCCCTCTGATCTGCTGAAAAGGCGAGAAGAAGGTTGAGAACAGGCCACTAAATTCTTTATTCAATTACCATTCATGTAAACACAGTGTAGTAACAGTATAGATTTAAAATGGAAGTGCAACTCACAGTCTTGCTCCAGACCAGTCCAGTGGTGTGGTGCTGTTTGATGTAGGTCTGCAGTTCAGTCCAGATATTCAGGTATGAGCGCACCCACTCGACATGGCAGGGGTCACTGTAGTCAAAGTGACACAAAGAAGAAAAGCTATTGAAAATGATGATTTTACAGGCAAATGATCAAGCATATCGTCGCTCTACAATAAAAAAAACAAAATAGCCAAAACAGCAACTTTACAAGAGAGACATAAAACATTTCTTTACTTTCAATGGGAGTCAGTGTAAAAACAGTTTATTTCAGGTAATTTTGGAGAAATTTCTATTGGTCCATTCATCAAGAAATTTTGACACAGAATAAAGTTTGTTCTAAAATCTGCACAAATGTAGATAAATGTAAAAAACGTTGGACAGCTACGTTTTACTATTTATTGTCTACAGTTTTAAAGTTTAATGTATGTTAATCTTACTCTATTCATTGCTGGAGTATTTCTATTAGTCTATTTATTATGAATTGTTCAGATAGTGTAGCTGCCTTAAAACTGAGAATATTGTTTTTTACATGAAAAATGCCATCATAGTCATCAAAAGAGTAGTATGTAAATTCATACTGCTTGGAAATGCCATCACCTGTATAAGTTATCATAATATAACACCTACAATTCCCCCTATAACTGTGAAATAACTGTATGCACTCGTTCACTTTACCAGCCTTAAAGAATTTTTTTATACCTGTATATTGGAACTACTGTTATACAGGTTCTGTTTATACTGGTACTGTCATTCCCTCTTTAATCCTCCCATCACTGTTGTCTTGTATATCTTGTTTCACATATGACTATATCTGTGTGTTTGTCGTATTGTATATTTAATGTCTCCCATTCTTAAATATTTATAATCTTATTTTCTGTAATTGCTGAGGCTGAACACTGGCCAGCGTGCTCATGGTAAAACGGCATAAGTTATCTGAGCTGGAACCACAGTGTCATATGTATACCAGAAATATGCCATAGAAGGTATTACTACCCACAGTGGACAGCACAGTAACCAGCAGCATCTGTCTAGAATTGTCCATGCAAACAGACAAGCAAATCTGGCAGGAATCACACACATAACCCACAGGTGAGTGCATTGTTGTTAATTTGTGCATAGAAAATATTACTTCCTATCCCATGACATGTGGCATGTCAGTGTAAAAGACAGCACACCAGAATTGCAATATATCTGACTAATATGATTGATTTTCAAACAACTGTGCATCTCTCAAATTTTTTAAAGCATTTTACAGGTACTATTTAATCTATGGCTGGCCATAACATTAAAACCACCTAGCCAATGGACTACCCAAAACCTCAGCTAAGACATTAGCAGCAGATCCTTTAAGTCGACCCTCCATGAGCATCACTGAGCTTTGGACAGCACTTTGGTTCACTGGTTATCCTTATTTGGAGCTCTTTTGGTAGATCATTATCACTCCAACAAGACCTGACGTTTAGGAGATATAGTGGCTTAGATTCTTATGTTTGCCAATTTTTCCTGCTTTTAACACATCAACTTCAAGAACTGACTGTTCACTTGCTGCCTAATATGTATATCTTACTCATTGACAGGTATCACTGTAACCAGATAATCAATGTTCTTCATTTCAATTCACTTTTTTAATGTTAGTAGTTTTAATGTTATGGCTGATCATCATGTGAGCCAGTGTTTGTAGATAGACTCACTCTAGAATATATTTGTTCTAATATTCAGTTATGCAACATGTTATGATATTAATCATAAGATGGCACAACACCACTTCTTTAGTATGAGCCAACAATTTTCTCAGAAATATACAGCTTTATGGTAAGCTATTTTTATTTAAGGCATTTCCCTTAAGATAAGCATCTAACTAGCATCTACTAGTCAAACACCTCTACCCACAGGAAGGAACTCACAACTAAAAACATGACATCACACAGAGTAAGTGTGTGCTATTTCCGGTTGAACTGATAAACCGACAGATAATCCATCTCTATAATGACCAAAACAAATACTGCTGTCATGGATCCTTGACGCTGAAATCTATCACGTCAGATTATTCAAATAAACAGTTTAATTAGAGATGTTTTAGATACACAAAGAAGCTATGCTTTCACAAGCACTCACAGTGTGGTGTAAAACTGTGAAGCCATGCTTTATTTGATGTTTGTACAGATGTTTTAGTAGGTCATTATTTTAAACACTTGTACAGCTCTTGTTAATGGTATGTTGAATTTTATACACAGTTTGCTTGCGTGTTTTATTGCTTTTATAGTAATCAGTCATCTTTCCAAGCTAATATAATGATAATATTGTGAACTGGTTTTGTTTTTACCATTGAGACATGCCTAACCTTAACCTAGTTTTAAGGGTCAAAAATGATTCACCACCATATTTTAACAGCAGTCACATCCCCCTCTAAAGGATATTTTGTCAGCTTGAAATTTAATGGACTTTCCCAAAGCAGAAGAACTTAAGAGAAAGTGAAACATTACCTTTATCTTGTGATAGCAGAATATTGCCTCTATTTTATCTACTGTCTTGAAAAAACAGCTGGAATCCACTTAGGAGAAGAAAGAAAGAACGAAAGAACGAAAGAACGAAAGAAAGAACGAAAGAAAGAAAGAAAGAACGAAAGAACGAAAGAAAGAAAGAAAGAAAGAACGAAAGAACGAAAGAAAGAAAGAAAGAAAGAAAGAAAGAACGAAAGAAAGAAAGAAAGAACGAAAGAAAGAAAGATAGAAAGATAGAAAGATAGATAGATAGATAGATAGATAGATAGATAGATAGATAGATAGATAGATAGATACTTTATTGATCCCCGGGGGGAAATTCTTCCAGAACTGCACAAAGTTACAAAACCCAAGCCATAGCCATATGTGTGTCTGTAAAATCCACCTACATCGTTCATCTTTAATGACAGCTTGTCCAGAAATGCATGTAAAAGCATTTCTTCTAGTAGTGGCTCAAAGCATGAATCTGGCCTCCTGACTGTAGGGGAAGCCCAGGAGCAAGAAATGCCAATTCTTGAATGGTGCTTCTTTAAAGAATACTTCTCTACTTCAGGATGTCTTCAGGATGTCTCCAGTCTCTTAGCACATTTACAAATGCACATTAAAAGGTCAAAAACAAGTGTGTAGGTGGGGCTTGGTGAGAAGCAAGCAGCAAATTATAGGCTTTTTCTAGGTGACAAAACAAAAAAAATCCTGTCTATTTAATCATTAAATGAGCCAGATGCAACAGAACTGAATCACCAAGCCATCGGATTAGGTTTGAAACAGCAAAAGTGTAATTTATCTCTATACAAAGTTTTTTTTTGTTGGACAAACCACTTCTTAACCCAAATACTACGCAAATAATAAGTGTAGCATACAGCTCTAGAAAAAATTAAAAGACCACTTAAGTTTCTGAATCAGTTTCTCTATTTAAGTAAAATTAACATTGTTGTTTTATTCTAACAAACTACAGACACCATTTCTCAGATTATTCCACAGATTATTATTCCAAATAAAAATATTGCAATTTAGAGCATTTATTTGCAGAAAATGATAAATGGCTGAAATAACAAAACTGATGCAGAGCTTTCAGACCTCAAATAATGTAAAGAAAATAATTCATACTCATAAAGTTTTAAAAGTTCAGAAATCAATATTTGGTGGATTAACCCTGGTTTTCAATCACAGTTTTTATACATCTTGGCCTGCTCTCCTCCACCAGTTTTACACACTGCTTTTGGATAACTTTATGGCACTCCTGGTGCAAAAGTTCATGCAATGTAGCTTGATTTGATGGCTTGTGATCATCCATCTTCCACCTGATTATATTCCAAAGGTTTTCGTATTGGTAAAATCAAAGAAACTGATTATTTGTAAGTGGGCTCTTGTTTTTTTCCAGAGCTGTATTTAAAAAACAGACAACACAAGGGTTAAATGAGTATACTGTCTAAGGTAGAGTCTTATCATCGAGATGTATCTTTATTGGCAATACTTACGTGTCTTTGTAGTCTTTCAGGACTCTGTTGGTGTAGAACATAGCAGCATCATTCATCTCCTTTACATAGGGCCCCGGCTTCTGACTCTAGAAACAAAGGGGGGTGGTTGTGGTGAAATATTTATTATATGATTCAACTGTTGGACTAAACTCATATATGATATACTGAACTCTGAAAATATGTCTAGAGGCTATTACAGTTCACAAACCGAAGATAAACACATCAATGCTGAAACAAACGATAAAGCCTATGCATCTCAGACATGCCTGCAGACAAATGTAAACTAAAATTATGAGCGTTTAAGTGGATCTACGTAGATAATATACAAATCCTACTCAAAATAAGGGCTTATGGGAAAGGGGTGTCACTACAGATGAAAGTGACAGGGTCCAGATCATACACTACTGTAGGATTAGGTGAAGTAATGCCCACAAATAATATGCTTAATAGTATGCTCAGTGTAAACATTGACTAAACTTCCTTTACACTGATAGCACAGCCATTGTTAAGTGTCTTTGGAGAGAGTGTTTCCTTTTGTCATCTAGAAATTTATGTCCTAATAAGGAAGTAAAAGTTCATCTGAGCATTTCAATTGTTTAATTTCCATTAATCAACATCAGGTGGTTAAAAGATTACTCTCTGAACATTTAATAGGTCTAAAACTGAGGCCAACAATCATTATCATTATTCCACCAAATAAACCAATAAAGAACCTGTGGAATTTCAAAAATAGAGTTTACCCCACACATTAAAACAAAAATCTAACATATCCCGAGAAAACTCAATGTTGATTAAAAAATGTCTGGGTTCATACTGTGACTGATACAATAACATCACAAAAGTATGCACTGTATACACGGATCAGCCATTATATTAAAACCACATGTCTTAAACAGTGTAGGTTCCTCTCATGCCATGTATACAGAAATATTTTGTGCTCTTTTGGTAGGTACTGAACACTTAATTCTGGGAACAACCCACAAAACCTGCCTGTTGTTTTGAAGATGTTCTGACATGTTGTCTAGTCATCCCAGTTTGGAACTCTAGATTATTATGCTTGACCATTTTTTCTGCTTCCAGCACACCAACCTCAAAAGACGGACTGTTCACTTGCTGCCTAACATATCCACTCCTTTACTGGTGCCATAGTAACAAAACAATCAACATTAATTTAGTTTGATCTATTTCTATATTATGGCTGATCGATGTATGTTTGATATGTATGTCAGATTTTAGGGGATAAATGGTATAGCTATTAAATTTGGAATACTATCATAATTCAGTTATATATGTCATTATCCAAATGACAACCCAGTCAAACATAATAATCCTTATGTTCTTTTGCATGTTTAATTAGAGTAATTTCTGATCTATCATACCAGGCACTAAGTTATTAGCTATTACTTTATGAAGCTTAAAAACTGGATCGGACATGTTTTATCTAAACTTAGTGAGCATATTTATGATAAAAAAAATGTTTTTTAGGGAATAAATGTTCTTGTGACTTCTTTACAGAATACGCACTATATGGACTCCTGATCATTCATTGTTTCTTTCAAAACTGGGAATTAAAAAGACTAGTTGCTTTTGTTGGAGTAACTGTCTCTACTGTCCAGAGAGGGGAGGATTTTATGCATTCAGCAACAAGAGTCTTGGATGGAGAAAAATAGTTTAAAAGAAGACAGTTTCCCTGTTTCCCAGCTTAATTACTGGGGTATTATACACATCAGTACTATGTTTAACCTCACTAGATTATACCAGATATTTCTGTTTATCTACTTCAGAGAGTCTATAGGCAGTATTTCTCTAAAGGGACTAGACAAACTGTGTGAGTGCATTTGCACCATTATGTCAGCAATTAGTGCAACTAAAGCTAGCTGAATGCATTCATTAGAAGGTGTGGCCACAAACATTTGGAAGTATAGGACTGGTTTTCCAGACAGGGATTAACTCTAGTCCTGGACTACTCAGCAGTTCTAGTAGAGAGTATTAATTAAAATGAAAATGTAATCTACAACTAGGCTTAACACCCGTCCAGGAAATCAAACCATTGCGTATGATCTAGTCTGAAAACTGCACAGCTAGTGCTCTGATAGATAATCTTTATTTGTACAGCACTGTAAAATATTTTGAGGAAGTGTGTATAATAATTGCACACTGCAGCACTATGACAAAACTCACCACTGCAACCCATCCCAGTGCGGGAATGCTCTCACTGACGGCGGACAGATGGTTAAACAGCTGGCTGCCTCGGTTCTTCTCTCGGAAGTTCTGGATCTCCTCAATCTTTTCTGAGATGGGCCTGAGGAGATCTGCCAGCTCTGCCTGAGGAGAGGCCACACACACACAAACACACACAACATTTCTGTAGTTAGTTTTGGTCAAAATTCTTTCTATAGTAGTAACTGTCAGAGCTAGCCTCATTAGATCATATCCTACAACAGGGGGCCCCATTTCAGGTCCTGGGGGTCCTACACTGTGCACATTTTTGTGCTTTCTCTTGTCTAACACTACTGCTTCAACTGATTCAAGTACTGTCGGTGTCCCAGTTGCATACTACACGCTAACATTATAAGATATACTACACTACTAGTGCACCTCAAAAAATTAGGATATCATTAAAAAGTTACTGTTTTTAGTATTTCAGCTCAAAATGTGAAACTATAGATGTTTTACACACAGAGTGAGCTATTGGTTTTTTATTGTTGATGATTTATGGCTTACAGACAATAAAACCCAAAAAATTCAGAAAATTAGAATATTATATAAGACCAATTGGTACTTTTGCCAGTGTGGGCAGTGTGCCAAGTCCTGCTGAAAAATGAAACACCAGCAGATGACATGTCTCTCCAAACCATCACTGATTGTGGAAACTTCACACTAGACCTCAAGCAGTTCGGACTGTGTGTCTCTCCACTCTTCCTCCAGACTCTGAACCCTTGATTTATAAATGAAATGTATTTTCTGATTTACTGATGATCAGTGATGGTTTGGAGAGACATGTCATCTGCTGGTGTTGATCCACTGTGTTTTATTATCAAGTCCAAAGTCAGTGCAGCTTTTTCCCGAAAAATCTTACAGCACTTCATGCTTCTCTCTGCAGACAAATTTTGTGGAGATGCGGATTTCATTTTCCAGCAGGACTTAGCACACACACATTTTGAACTGAATTACTGAAATAAAGTAACTTTTTTTTGAGATGCACTAGTATATACTAATTTTAATGTTGGTTTGGCAAGTTAGTGCAAATTATTATTGCTAAACTTGTTATCCGACATTTTTTCTAACAATTGTACCAGTTGTGATTTGCTCCTCCCTTTATTTTTTGCAAAAACAAGGATAAAGTGTGCTTTTAAGTGACAGAAAAAGACACAAAGTGTCCAACTCGGTGCTCTTCTTTTGGAGAAAAGCTAAGTAAGTGCCAGCCTCCTTTAATATATTATACATTTTTAAGTATACTCAACTTTGGCACTTTTTTCTTTTTTCCATACTTTACACTCAAAAACTAGGTACCATTAGTAATTAGTAGAAAACTGAGATTTACTTGCAGGTTTGAGGTGTCTCAGGGCATCGCTATCCTACAATATGCAACACCAGGCTATGATTGCAAAACATCAGCTTGCTAAACAACATTATGGTGATTTATGACCCAACAGTGGAATAAACATACAATGATGAAAAGCAGCAATTAGACCGTGAATGAGCATCCAATATAGAAAGCTTGTTTTTCCAGTCAAACGTCCAGAGAGCTCCACCTCTCTCCTCGCCAGCATTCCAGCTGCAGACAGGGGGATCCCGCTGGCCTTGTAAGGCACTGCACAGGCCCAGTGTTTAGAGTTTACTCCAACATAACAGGGAGAAAGGGAACACACTGCTCTGATCGCTGCTTGTGTTTAACATGTTGACCGGTCTGCTGCTGCTGCTGAACTCAACATTCACATATTCACTGAATTTCTGGATGACTTGGTGGGAAAATAAATGTGTGTATCTGCTCTTATTTTTATCCAGGTTAAAAATACTGCACTTTCTTTTAGTCACATTACTCAAGCCAGGCAAAACTGGACGAATATAGAAACAAGAAGATTGTTTTTTTTTTGTTAGTTTTTTTGCTTGAAAATATGTGACTGGTAGTAAGTTGTTCAGGAACGAACACCAAAGCAGAGACTGAGGTTTTTGGGTGTACGTAAAATGTAGCTTCTTGTGAGAAAGAAATTACAACACCCCCAGAATTATTACTACTTAAAAGTGTAAAACTAGAATCAAGTGAAGCACATCGGCTGCAGATGTTCAGAACAGTATTATTAGAAAAGAAATTGGAGGAGCTTCTCTGAGGCTACAAGATTTTGTTAAAAAAGGGGAAGATTTCTCTTTCTTCCCATGCAGACACATAAACTATGATCTATATCATTTACTACTTATGAAATGAGACGTAAGAAGTTATTTAAGATTCAGCCAAAAACGTAACTTTATTTTAGGTTGTATTAGTTCAGTCTTATTATTGTTATCTCTTAATATTGTTAAAATAGGGCTACAAGACTTAGTTTAGTGTTAATGTGACTAGTTTAGCTGTGTGTGTGTGTGTGTGCAGTATTTCTAAAAGGGGAGGTTGGGTAAAGGATAGAAAAAGAGAAAGAGAGGAGGGAAAGGAATCTCTTTCTAACAACATACACATGATTTTCATTTCTGTGGATAAAGGCAGTCCTTTCATGCACTGTGTGAACGTCATGGTTGCTATTAAGACAGAGTACCAAGGTTAAAAATAAACTTAAGCAGAAAATGGCTTAGAATCAAGATTATTGTATGATATAACATGTTTAACTCGCAAAAAGAGTAGTTTTAATGCTTTTAATGATCAAAATGATGTAACCTCACCATTAAACACTAAGTAAACTTTATATGGGGTATGGGTTTGAGACTATGACTGTGTTCTAAACCGCATAATAATATTCTAACAAGATTATACAATAGTACATCATTAGTAGCACATTCATCATAACATGCTGAGAGTAGTAGAGTGTAGCTCTGAACACAGTCTGTGGCTTTCTGGTACAAAGCATTCTCAATGATAAAACCACAGGGTCTAATATTGAGTCGTTATTCGTTCATTCTCGTTTCACTGGATTACAACCATTGTTACAGCACAGATATCATTAGGTAAAATTCTATTACCGGTACTCAGAGAATACCACTATTTTGGGGTATTTTTTTTGCATATAGTTTTAGTTTACTGTGTATAACTTGGTTTAGAACTGTGACAGTGTTTCAATCATAAAAGTGATTAGATAAAATATTAGATAATTTAATAATAAATTTAAATGAAATAAATGAGCCCTTAGGCTAAAGCTAATGATTAAGCTCATTATTAGAAACGTATCAACCACAAACATAGACTCTATATCTCCTCCAATAGGGCCTCTATTTAAAAAATAGCTTCTATGATGTTTCAGCTTTAACACTTTATACAATTTATAGACTAATTTATTACTTAACTTCTCTCCCATGCATATTATACATATTTCTTCATATTAAATATTCATTACACTGATTAATTCCAGATAAAGGTAAGGTTTAAAAAGCACACAAAGAAACACTTTTCTACAAAACACATTTTTTTTTTTACAAATTTACCTGGCAACAGCTGCTACAAATAAGGGTAACTGGGCAGAACAAGGATTGGTCAACTCCCGACCATCATTTCCAAACAGTTTAGGATGCCCTCATTGACATGTACGTAATATTGCTCCTTGGAGTATCCCTGAGGCCAAATTAAGAGCTATATATTATTAGCTGAAGTGAAGATTGTTAGATGACCTCTTGGAGCAGTGAGGCATTGGGTCAACATAAATGTAGCCCTAGACTGAGTCATCAGCCCGTACCTGCCCCTGCATCAGCTTGGACTTCCCCTCTCATATCTCTATCAGCTCAGGGCAGAGGGACAGAAATAGCCTGCCTATCTCCGGGCCATGAATGAAGCAAGTTTGTCCCTGAAGCGAAATTACTCCTTCTCTTTTTCTTTCATCAGACCTGGACTGACCAAGAAAAATTATCTGACTAGGATTTTCAAGAGGGAAAAGTGGGGATTAATCTACACAAGTGTGGTTAGGTACATGCCTAATCTAATCTGACCCAAGTTATAACTTAAAAAAAAAAATCCCAACCAAGCCCTTAACCTCGATAATTACTGAGAATAGTCCTCCAACGATGTCTTGTGAGAGGCGCCTTATGTGCAGCTTCCTGTGACCACTGATGAAGGATTAGAGGATGACCAACACAAACTGTACAGCA
Organism: Astyanax mexicanus; assembly: GCF_023375975.1. Classification (NCBI taxonomy): domain Eukaryota; kingdom Metazoa; phylum Chordata; class Actinopteri; order Characiformes; family Acestrorhamphidae; genus Astyanax; species Astyanax mexicanus. Next base: position 52,376,120 of record NC_064410.1, on the reverse strand, counting down.
CCAGATTCAGAGCTTCTGTCTCTGACTTTACTTTATCTACAGGGTGAAGCAGCAAGGAATGAGTGTATGATTAAGTGAACAGTGAGTGGTTAAACATAGTGTTTAAAAACTCCAGCAGCACTGCTGTGTCTGATCCACTCATACCAGCACAGCAAAACTCAGTCATAATATTATGCTTGATCTGTGACTAACAGTTAATAATTCAGCATATTGTGTTTGTATGTGTGGTTAGTGTTCAGATTTTAACATGTGTTATCTCAAATATTTGATAGAGGTTAGATATGTGAACTCAAGTCCCGACGCCCCTTTGCCACACATGCCCAAGGAACTGCTCCACACAACACCAGCTGATCTCTCCAAGGCTTTCTGGGTAAAGGCAAGATGGAAGGACCAGTGTAAGGCAGCAGGGCCATCTACACTTCATCAATACATCAGAAATCCAACAGATGTTCCTGTCCAGCACCTTACCCATAGGGAGTGGACAACCCCTAATCACCTGGGAACAGGGGTGCAGAAGTGGGGATGAAGGCAATGCAGAAGTGGGGTCGCACAGATAGAGTCCACTGTGAATGTGGGGACCCTTCACAAACAGTGGAACATGTGATCACTAGCTGCCCCAAATTCTGGCCAACGAATGGCACTCATGGTTTAATGGACCTGGATGATGAAACACTGGACTGGATTGCAGCAACAGAAGTGGGGGTCTAAGGACATGAGAGAAAGAGAGAGAGAGAGAGAGAGAGAGAGAGAGACAGAGAAAGAGAGAGAGAGAGAAAGAGATGGGACCGATCCAGTCCAATATCTTATATATCAAATACCAGGGGAACACAGTTGATTCGCATACCAATCCAGATTCCAGTCCATAGCTTGCCCTGGACCATAAACCAACTGTAATGCTAACACATTACAGACACATCAACAATACAAATTCCAATTCCAAAGTGTGACATAAACCCACCACAGCCTCAGCCTCAGTGAGCCTGGCTGCTTCTTTGACTAAAATGTTGTTTGTTTGGAGATATTTCAGTGTGGAAATGTTGAAATGCAACAGTTTACTTGTAATGAAAGTAAAGGCAGCATGGGGCTAGAAGTGTACTGTGTTTAGCCAGTTTAATAAAGTATCTGCTGTGTTTTTACACAAGCTACAACAATTCCAGCCGGTAACTGAGTAAACTAGTGAACTTAATTGTTTGTTTGAATAACATGTTGCTTGTTTGGAGATATTTTAGTCTAATAAAAAAGAAATTCAATACAGTAAAGCCTGCCAACTGTGGAGTGGATGTTTGTATCACATAATTAACCTGTTTAATTAATCAGCATATGCTGAGACTTTACCTGTGAGAACCACTTATTTCTGCTGTGTATAAAACTTAAGCAGATGACCCAAAGACTAAAGATATTACAGAGAAGTGGCTCACTATATATTTTACTCAATGTTCCTTGATTATTGACTTTAGTAGAAAATGGTGAATTTCACAGCCTACTGGAGTGTAAACTGCTTTGAAATGCATTTAACTTAAATTAATATATATAATATAAATATTAATACACATTTTATTTTTGCTCTCCTAGATGTGCTTGTATGGTCTCTTTTAGAATCACCTCATGATGTGACCTGTGACCTTAAGCACAACACAGACAATAATAGTGATAATATAAAAAAAAATATATGATAAAATGTAAAGTATTTTTTTTTAAAAGAGTGGAAAGTATCTTGAATTTGAATCGGTATCAGCCATTGTATATCAGAATTATACTGGAACTAAAAAATGCGGATTGACCTATCACTAATAGAATAAAATGTGAATATTTAAACAGAAAATCTAAAATCATTATTATTTTGTCCCAAACAATAAAAATCTAATATTTATTTGTTTTCTTTATGAGGACATTCAGTGGTTAAGGGGATAAGGTACAACCATGTGTTCTAAGATCACTCCAAAACTGTGGACCTTCCTATTCTACAGCCAATGACTCAAATTAACCCAACCTTAATGCACCCCTAAACCTGAACCCCTTGACCGGGAGTTCTGCTTGAGATCATCTCAGCTCCACTAGGAAGTCTGTGAGGGAATTACAAAGAGTAGCAGCTGTGCTCTCTAGTCTGCAGGACACACAAACACTGCTCACCGTCCACCGACTGGCCTGTCACTTGACCAAGGCCGCAGAAACACAGCAGCTCAAATATAGAACATGACCATAAAAAGCCACAGAATGCAACCTCAGCCCCACACACAAACACAGAAAGAGACAGAGTGAGAGAGAAGCCAGAGGTTTACAGCTCTCCAGCACACTGACAGTCTTACTCACACACTGCTATATGCATTGATGCACAACACCATTATATACAGAGTTCAGAAAGCGCTGGGATGAATGTGTCTGTGTACATCTGAGCAGGGTGTAGAAAGGGTATATAATTCAATACGATCTGCCTGCATACTCCAGGGAGGGCAGTGTGTACTACTCTGGAGATTCCCTGCTCTTTTTTGGGCACATCTAATTCAGTTGGAGAATTTTTCCATTCACGTTTTGTGGGAATCCACTGGAAGAGTTAACCCCTGCTTTCGGATCCAATACTGTGGTCCTGTCTGTCTTATTTTATAGCACTTCCATAAAAATAATGCACATAAAAGAACATATTATGAAGCCACCAGGATTTTGCAGCCAGTTTTAGCTGCTATTGTTCTGAACCAAAATACTTAATTTTGTAATATACAATTAGTCAAAATTCTCTTCAGAATTTCTGTATTTTTGGTATTTTTCTGAATTTAAAGGTTTTTTTGGACACTCATGAAAAGCTTTTTGAACATATTTACATATTTGGACAGTTAATCTTCATTTGAACAGTGTTAAGAGATGGAGCTAATAAACAGCTCTGGAAAAAATAAAAGACCACTTAAAAATGATGAGTTTCTTTGATTTTACCAAATTGAAAACCTCTGGAATATAATCGAGAGGAAGATGGATGATCACAAGCCATCAAACCAAGCTGAACTGCTTGAATTTTTGCACCAGAAGTGGCATGAAGTTATTCAAAAGCAGTGTGTAAGACTGGTGGAGGAGAACATGCCAAACATGTTTAAAAACCTGGGTTATTCCACCAAATATGTTTTTTTGAAACTTCAACTTAAAACTTTGTGAATATGATTTTTTTTTCTTTGTGAATTGTTTTTTTTGCGTTATTTGAGGTCTGAAAGCTCTGCATCTTTTTTGTTATTTCAGACATTTCCCATTTTCTGCAAATAAATGCTCTAAATGACAATATTTTGATTTGGAATTTGGGAGAAATGTTGTCTGTAGTTTATAGAATAAAACAAGAATGTTAATTTTACTGATTCAGAAACTGATTCAGAAACTGAAGTGGTCTCAATGTTTTCCAGAGCTGTAACTCAGCATATGAAACTGAAGAATATAAATCTAGAAGTATTTTGTGTAATTAATACAATATTCTTATGTGAAAAAAAGTTCTAAGTCTAACAAAATATTCTTGTGTGAAAAGAAGGTACAGACAAGAGACTCCCACATTCAATGCAGGAGCCCCCCCCCACACACACACATCCTACAGCAACTATAATGGGACATGGCAAAAGAGGCAGCATCTACAACCAAAGAGATACCAAGCATGGAGGAAACCTTTGCTAGCAAATAAAAATCAGGGCAAATGTTATTATTTGTGTATCATCCTCCAAATAAGACCTCCATTTAAACAACAGCTCCAGCTTCAACACTTCTCAATGTTCTGTTTGTTTATTAGACGACTTAATTCCTACTTCTTCCCTCATCCAATGGCCTCCACACACGAAGTTAATCACTTCCTGTTTGGGCAACAGACAACACAAACCAAAGTCCGATGGAATGACATCAGGCTGGCCCCCCAGACTTCCCCCGGGGCCGCTGTGTGAAGCGTTGGGAATGTGTTGTATTGGCGTTCTTTTGAACAGTGGTGGTAATCCCTATGTGCACAGAGAGCCCAACGTCGCATGGCTGACCACATAACCTCAGAACCGTATGGAGGAGAGGAAGAGCACTGTATAGCAGTATAAACCAGGGCAAACCCGCTGAACCTTTCCAGCCTATGAACACCTTAGCCTTCAGTGGTGTCCTTTTGGAAGGTTTTCGAGTCTGCCCACATCAGTACCTTCATCAGGAATGTATAGGCTTGAGGAATGTGTGTAATGTATAGGGGCAGGGCTGACACCTTGTTAAATGAAAGACTTGAACCGTATGAACAACATTTGCCACCAACTGATTTTCAGCAATGATTAGGGTGAACAGATGGTCAGATTGGGTCCTTTAAAAACTGAGTTTTTAACATTTAAAGGGCCCATAATATGAAAAATCATTAAATTATGTTCATTCGTTTGGGAAAATTAGAAACTAATAGCTTCTTATCTAAGGAGTAAAAGTTTATTTAATCAGTAAAAGTACAAAAAGTTCTGTTTTTATATCACTTTGTTCATTAAAACCTCCCCAAAGCTCTCTTTATGGGAGTTTTGTATTATTTATAGTTATCAACACCTGGATTGGAAAAAGAGCTTTAATGCTTTAGTGCTGGAAAAATTTAAGGAAAAATGTTGTTAAGATGACATCGCGTTTCAAACAAATAATAATGTAAAAATGTATCATAAGATAAAATGTATGTATAATGAATAAAATGCAACAAATTATGACACTTTAAATGTAACATAAAAAAGACATAAGTTATTGAAGTAACAATTGTTGAGAAATATGGGCCATGTGTTGGTGATCTTTACCTGTGCAGGTTCCTGGTGTGTGGAGGCCATTTTGATGAATGTCCGCTGCACCTGCAGGGCATTTTGTACCATCTCCGCCTGTAAAATAAGAGCATATCCACATTAAAGCACATACTAACACACAACAGGCACAAATTAAGGTGGTAATGAGACAAAAAAAAACAACAAAAAAAAACAGGTAATGAGAATGGACACAAGTGCAGACAGCAGTTATTCCACACCCAATACAAAAAGCAGGGGTCGTATCCTAGGCAAACAGGGTTATTACATTACATTACATTACATTTGGCAGACGCTTTTGTCTAAAGCGACTTACAATAGTGAAGTACAAAAGTAATAGAAGTTAAAGGTAAAAACGACTTTATTAAAAGGTAAAAACGTCTTTATCAAAGGATAAAACTGAGACGTTGTTAAAAAAAAAAACAAAGCAAAAGTCAGAATACTAGAAATACACTAGAAATTATATGCTCAGAGCTTATGATCTTAGAACTGCTAAGAGTCTCTTGACTGGGGCTCCTTTATAAACCACAATCATAGCATTTAGGTGATCTAAAGGTTTAAACTTGTTCGTGGATAAATAACTTATTTCACATTGTTTCTGCCAAAATGTAGCTGAAGGTTTAGATGGAATATCAGATGTAATTGTTTATGATTTTTTCATTTACCAGTAAATCAATTATTGCAATTATAATAACACATTTACCATCATAAACTTCACCCTTGAACTGAATCTGTAGTGTTTGCAACTCTGAGCTTTGAGTCCAAATTTAGTTCATAGTATACATAGGTTGTAGTTTTTCTTTTGCACCACACACACAGCCACTCACACACTTCAAGGAGGGTCAGATCCAATGAAGCATAACCAATGTTTGGGAAAAGACCTCCTCTTACAGTGCAGTGGAACCCAGAGGGCATGACCATAAAAGGAGCTCTGACTGCAGGATAAAAACATTCTCCCTTCCAGCCTCCTCCAGCAGTGATGAGGGTCTGGATCAGTTAAGTGTTGCCTTTAGTGGTAAAGGAACTTTATGAAACTGTTTTCTGTAATTCTCACACTTTCTGCTTCAAAGGTTCTGAGCAACACCGTCTAATGTTTGATGTTGCTACACTGCTAATGAGCTTAGCTGAGTCCAATTTCCCAAAAGCCTCTTAGTGTTAGGATCTTCTTAACTGGTAGAGAGAGTCTTCTGTGTGATGCTTGCTCGACCCTTTCAAAATCATCATCTTTGTGCTGAGATGCTTCCTTACCATCTTCTATTGTTTCCAGAGTGTTATGAGTGGGACTACTGTCTCTGCAAATTGGGACACATTTTGTTAAATGAAGCAGGAGTCCCCTTATAAAATCACCGGGGCACAGGCTCATTCAATGAAATGAAGAGTACAAAAACAGTGTGCCCTTGTATTGTTGTAGTAACTGTTTGTACTGACCAGGGAAACATTTTCTACTAGATTTTAGAGCATTGCTATGGAGATCTGACTGCTGAGTTCAGGACGTTAAGTCCCCAACTCATCCCAAAATTATTGGATGGGGCACCATCATTCCAAAGAACACAGTTCCACTGCTCCACAGCTCAGTGTTAATAGTAATATTAATGCAATATACTTGTATAGCATCATAAAATGTAAAAACATAAAAACAATAAAGACAAATAAAAACAAAGAGGACAGACATAGAAACATTTTCCCATAACATCTGAGATAGAACAAAACAAATATGTGTATCACAGGGCTTGGTAACAGGATTTAGAGTTGGAGAACAGCTGTAAAAGTGCATGAGAGAACAGATTTTAAATTTTACTGCTGTGGAGCTTAATACATGGAATTAGACCTGGTGCCACTAGGTTAATGTATTTTTATTTTAGAGAGACTTTCACAATTTATTTATTAGAAGAACTATCTACAAACATATGTAAAAAAAATTTATGAAGAATTAATGAACAATCAGAAATTCTCCAATATTACCTGAAATAAACTAGTTTTACATGGACTTCAATTAAAAGTTAAGACGTTTTTATTTCTCTCCTGTTGCTGTTTTGCAGACACTTGTTTTTCATTGGACAATGTGACAAAATACACTTTGTATCAAACTACGTCTATGTATTCTTGCTTTAGGATTTTTTTTAACTTGTCCGTTTAGAATGCTTTAAGTTTTGTGATATTCTTAAGTTGTTTTGCTGCACAGTTTAAGATCTTTTTAATTACTGTTAGTGATGTTTGAGTCAGTCAACTGGGAGGGTCATGCCCTATTTTACCATATATCACACATTTAAGCACTAACTAAGCTAAATATTTCTAAATATTCTAATAGTAAAACTGTTTTTATTTGTAATGTTTAAATATATATATTTAAGCACATATTTATTGTATAATATATTATTTTTCCTGTCATCTCTTTAATAAATTAATTAATATATTTGGATAGTCCACTAATTGAGCAACACAGTAATTTATCAGTCTACTCATGCTTTTTTAGAAAGCTTCCACTTTATGAAGCTTTGCACCCTTAATCACCTTTAAGTTTTATCCTTTAAAAACTAAAATGCCGCCATTTACTTAAACACAATCTTTCATTATGGAATTGATGGATAAACTTAATTTACTACATTTTAATTTACTACACTAGGTACGCAAATCTAGTGTTGCTATAGGATGGTTTTACCTGTAAATGTTGATATATAATAGTGTTGAACATGCTTTAGTCTAGGTGTTACTTTTCTCTTAAGAAGCAACCCCATACACTCTAGATCTCACAGCCCATTTCAAATTATACCATTTGGCTGAAACTCGTATCCAGTGTGAGTTATATTTTTTTAATGTTACAGAGTTAGAGGTAAATGTAGTGTTAGGAATCTTGCCAAATGGACTATTATTACTACTGTGTGTTCTTTTTGAGTGTTTTGAACTGTAGTCTGCTACAGGAACATTTAATCACTGTTTGGCAACTGATTTAAGTATATTCCTCAAAAAATGGATGTGGAAAAAAACTTAAACTGCTGGACTGGTTTAAAATTCTGTCAAATTATTACTACTAAAATGAACTACTATGAAGATGATATTTTTTTCTCTCAGCTTGTGTTGACAATGCCTTGTGTGTCTTTTTGGGAACAAACTGTTATGTATGCTGTTCCCAATTTTGACTAGGACATAATATTTTTAACCTTTGTGGAATTTTTATGGTTAAATAACACTTAATCACGATCTTAGAACAATAGTAAGTTGTTTCCTTCACTTCTTCAATGATCAACCAGTGACACAGATTTAGCAGAGGCTCTAAATGTCCTCTATGTGCTCCTCAGAGCTCCTCAAAACAGACTTTTGTACGAAAAGGCAATAATTAGACTACAATTGCCATCTGTTCTGTAATATCCTTTCTGCAATTATGTGACAAATGTCGGCAATATTCCTGTGGGGTCATGATCTCTTGAGTGCGTAAAAGAAGCTGCTGGTCATGCTGTGAGAGCACAGTCACTGTCTGACAGCTGATTAATGAGGAGGATTATTTTAGAGAGTCTGTGCTCTTCAAGTTAAGAGTCCGAAGTCCATTACAAAGCCTGTTTACATGTTACAGGACAGTAACATGAGCATGACATATTGTATGTAGTATTTCTACACTGAGCGGTCTCTGATTTATTAGGGCTTTCTCTGTTGATGAGCTGCATTTGTTCTGACCTGTTGGGAGAATGACTCTCAGAATGGGTCATAAAACAGACATATGACAGGTACAGCGAAGTCATGGGAAAAGTTGGGAATTCCCAGATAAGTTTCTGTTCAGTTTCACTCACTGTTCACTACCACCCACTCTTTCCACAGTTTTTTTTCTCATCAGGGAAAATCACATGCCATTTTTGGATGTTTTGTGTTTTATGGCATTAGCACTTGAAAAAGATGAAAAAGTAATTTAGAAAATAAAAAAATACAAAATCTTTGTGTACATTGTTTTTTAAACAATTTTTTAAATGTTTGTTTGGTATGAAGTATTTAAGTATATTTTGATGTGAAGTACTGTGATACTAATCTTGGTATTAGTGTCAGATTAAAAAAATGTCCAAAACAAAATTTGCTACATCAAAAGCATGTACAGTCATATGAAAAAGTTTGGGCACCCCTATTAATCTTTATCATTTTTAGTTCTAAATATTTGGGACAACTTTTTGTATCCTTCCCCTGAACAACTATGTTGAACAATCTTTGTTTTTAGATCATTTGAGAGTTGTTTTGATGAGCCCTTGATGCCACTCTTCAGAGGAGATTCAAATAGGAGAACTTGCAATTGACCACCATAAATATCTTTTCTCATGATTGGATACACCTGGCTATGAAGTTCAAAGCTCAATGAGGTTACCAAACCAATTTTGTGCTTCAGTAAGTCAGAAAAAAAGTAGTTAGGAGTATTCAAATCAATAAAATGATAAAGGTGCCCATACTTTTGCACTGGTCAAATTTTGGTTTAATGCATATTGCACATTTTCTGTACAATAAACCTCATTTCAATCCTGAAATATTACTGTGTCCATCTGTTATTAGGTATATCAAACTGAAATGGCTGTTGCAAACACAAAAATATTTAGAAGTAAAAATTATTAAGATTAATAGGGGTTCCCAAACTTTTTCATATGACTGCAATTGCTGTTACTGAACTCCTTTAAATATATTATTCAGTGAATGTATGCTAAATTGATTTATATGAGGTTTTATACAATTTATTATGGTTTGACGATAACTGGTTTTCTAACGTGAGTTGTTTTTCTAACCTTGTTTGTCTGTGTTTAAAATTATTATGTGTGCTGTTCCATATCTTGGCCAAGACACTGCTGTGAGATTTTAATTTTTTTTCAGTTAGACTGAACACTGAGATTTTCATTTTTAAATTAAAACAATAATAGGGGATTATGGTAAACTGAGGTGTTGGTGTTGTCAGCTGACCCATTGCACACAATCGGTCAGGTTTTATATAGAGCAGTGAAAGAATACCAGTGTTTTAGGGTGGACTTGTGTCTGTGTTCCCTTCTGGCTTCCTTGTTTCTGTTAGGCTGTTACAGTCATATCTCCTGAAGCCAGTAGCCTCAGACTGATAATGTTTCACATTCCCTGTGCTTCCTTCAGTGCATCAGCAATCATGTGACCAATGATTGTAACTGTTGTTGCTGAGTAGTGTGATGCCATACTTAGTTACAGAATCGGATCATCAATAATATATATGTATGTGTGTGGTGACAACATAAAAACACACAAACACTACAGTACATACATGCTGAGCCACATCGCCTCCAATAGTCCGGCTGTTCTTCAAGTATTCAGATAGGGAACCTTTCAGTAAACGGTCAAATGCATCCATGCACTGGCTTTCACCTTTAAAGAGAGAATGATATTATGACAAACAATTAAATCAAATAACACAAAAATGCTGTTAATTAGTTAAAACAATAAATCATCTGGTCAGGCAATAACTGAAAGTATTTTCACTGGGATTAATCCTATGTAAGAAACTACTTCTTATGGAAGCATATGGAAGCAAATTTATACATTTCAAATACCTAAAAATAATTTGAAGTTTGAGTTCATTTGCAAAAACAGATAAAAGTACATGTAAGGAAAACGCTTATCTGTTCTTAAAATGTACTGTATTTTTCAGTAAACACTAGGGTTGTCACGATACCAAAAGTTTGACTTCGATACCGATACCAACTGTAGTATCACGATTCTCGATACCAAAACGATACTTGGAAGAAAAAAAAAACAATAAAAATATCTCAACATAAAATGTTTATTTTTGACTGAACTGGATTGAACACTGAACAATAGGTGCAAACGTTTTTATTCTAAAATGAAACATTTGAACAAAAAACAAGTTTCGTTATTATAACCTTAACTATAACATAATTATCTAAACACTTCCTAAAAACTAAAACTAAAACCAGAGGTAATGGTAGCCTGACTATGTGAACCTGACGGGCGGGCAGAAGTTAAGTTCTGAATAAGGAAAATAAAGAGACAGAAGAACATTACAATGTTATGTTCATTTTAACACTGCTCCGTTTTATTAATCAACCGTTTACCGTTTTTAATAAGCAGTCGCTAGTAAATCTTAGTAAAACTACAGACAGAGTGTATCTTGACTAACTCCACCTGTCGACTTCTCAGCTCTTTGTAGAGATCAGGGTGCTTGTCTGCTATTATGTTAAATAACACTGTAACATAGAAGCATAGAACTATTATTTAATTAAAATGATTTTTAAGAACAGCTAAACACACTGCTGCAGGTCAAACGCGGAGGCGTTCACGTGCGAGAGAGAGAGAAACAGAGAAAGAGACACAGCGAGAGTGAGAGAGAGAGAGAGAGAGATTTGCGTGTTCTGATGTGAGCTACTCACAGGTAAAGGATCTCTTTTATCTCCTCGTGCTCATATTCTAGTCCCACACATAAGTCTGCAGCTCCCTCAGTGTTTTCTGTCGTATTTTGCGGCTAGCGCGAGAGCTTACAACTAACACCGCGGACCGCGAGGTGCCGCCGCGCTTGTGCCGAATCGGCACAACACCCCCCGCTGTACAACTGCGGGAGTGAAAACAGCGCTAATAAATAAAGTAGTTTAGTTTCACTTTCAGTTTTCGTTATTTTATTTAAAAATAAAAATATAAATAAAAAACAGATGCCTACTTCTCAGACTATTTTCCCACACTTCACTCCTCGCGCCCGTTTCGTCCACAAGTCGCGGACGAGAGACATCTGTTATTTTAGCCGTCGCCATTCTACACTCGCTGCTGCTCTGCTGGCTTGCGCGTGAATCGATTCATTTGTTCAGAACACTAAGTTTATCTGAATCCTGCCACACCGACTGCTGCGGTGTGAATCAGTTTTCTTATGAACTGAATCAAATCGCGCCTACTAATTTGACTCATTTGAAGCTAGTGACTGGGCTATATACAGTATCGAAAGCATCGAACGCTAAAGAACCGAATCGTTTGTGATGACGTAGTATCGAAAAAGAATCGAACCTTCGGTACACCGTGCAACTCTAGTAAACACCTTGAAATACATTAAGGAAAGGGCTTTTCAAATTTAATCACATATTAAATCATCAAAAAAATAATTTAATCACATATCATATATTACATATCATATATGTAACACTTCCCACTTGCAGTTGCATTTTGTTTTAAATATAGTAAGAAACACAAATTGGACTAAACTAGACCAGTAATTTATAGTTGTATCAGTGAAATTACAATACCATTGATTCCATTAATGACACCATTGATCAAGCCTCCAGAGCAACCCTGGAGTTTGGATGAAACGGCCTCCAGCCGAATCACGGCCTGTTCCAGTCGCTCAACTAGCGCTTCCATAATGGTCAAGCCTGTAAAAAGTCAGATATTAAGAGGTTATCTATTTATACTTTATGATGTTCTCAAATAGCTCATACACACTTTCCTTAACTAGTGCTGGATGATATGACCTTTGTACATGACATTGTACATTTTACCTCTATTACTGAATGATTACTGTAATGCCAGCAGGTACTATTTATCTTCATATCTTTGAATATATAAACATAGAAATACTAGTGCAACCTATAAAGGTACACTTAATAACATTACCATTGACCTTTGAACATATATTAGGACATGGATTATTACATAATAAAAAAAATATCTCCATTAAACGAGCAGAACGCAAAACACTTTTCTGCATATTTTTAAAGGGATAGAGAAACAAGTGTAAACCACACAGCACATAAATATAAACAAGTATGCTTTTATTATAAACCATATATACTAATTTATCTTAATGAAAAGTAATTGAAAAATAACATTAACAAATGATTATTTCCAGCCCTGTAAATACCCATGATTCACAGAAAATAAGACAGCGTCTATGACAGAAAAGTGTTTACTGGCACACATTAAATGCCTATTCACTAGAGGGGAAGGAATGCATCAGGTAATTCAATTACAAAATGAAGTAAAAAAAAGTTAATCACATGAGCTTTGATGAATGCAGTCTTACATTCTACAGCAGGGTTTCTGTACTGCAGTAATACACTACCCTGCTCTCTACTAACATTAATTCTTCACAAGCTTTATAATGTCTAAACATTAAAAGCACACCAGAAAAATGATGAAATAACTTCACACTCTGTCACACCTGCTGATGCAACAAAACTATTCTGTACTGTTAGATATTTCAAAAGAAATACAAGCAATAGATGAATTGATGGGTGGGTGAATAAATGGATGGATGGGCAGCTGGGTGGATGGGGGATGAGTGGAAAAATAAATTGGCAGGTGAGTACATAGATGGATAGATGGATGGATGGATGGATGGGTGGGCAGGTGGGTGGATGGATGGATGGATGGGCAAGTGGGTGGATGGATGGATAAATGAATGGATGGATGGATGGATGGATGGATGGGCAGCTGGATGGATGGGTGAGCAGGTTGGTAAATGGATGGATGGATAAATGGGCAGGTGAGTGGATGGATGGATGGGTGACCAGGTGAGGAATTGGATGGATGAATAAATGGGCAGGTGAGTAGATGGATGGGTGGGCAGGTGAGAAGATGAATGGGTGACCTGGTGAGTGGATGGATGGATGGATGGATGGATGGAGGGATGGATGGATGAATGGATGGACGGATGAATGGATGGACGGATGGATGGATGGGTGGGTGAGTGGATGGATGAATGGGCAGGTGAGTGGATGGATGAACGGGCAGGTGAGTGGATGGATGAACGGGCAGGTGAGTGGATGGATGAAAATTATATATTATATATAAATATAATAAATTTAAACAGAACTTTTATATAAAGTCTAATATATATACATTTAATAGAGATGTGAAGAAAACCAGAAGACTCGGGTTGGGGTACAGTAACACATGAAAACAACTTATGTGTTTCAGACAACTTATATGTTTCAGACATCAATCAAAAGCAAAAGAACCAATCAATATGATGTCAATCATTCTGTGTTTCACTACTAAATGATTACTATAATAATATTTGTCACACAGTTTTTGTTCCTGTGTCTTTGTAACTGATAGATATGATTACTGATCTGTAGGTTGCACAGGAGGGTACACCAGTCATAACATTAAAACCATTTACACCTGAAGTGAATAAGATTAATAACAGTAGCAAGTAGTGAACAGCACTGTATGTTTCTCCATGGTACAGGGCCTTAAAATGTACTCGACTAGCCAGAGAAATGCAGAGATGGGCACCTGTATGAGTAGCAGAGTAGTAAGAGGACAGCAGGCCCTGATCTCTCTGTAGTTAGAAAGAAATGGAATCTGGTCACCCAATCCGGGAATCGTCAGAGAGAGATGACCTCATCTGCCAAACAATTTGTGCGATTACCATCTCTCTCATGACATAGGATAGCGCCTAATCGGAGCTCAGAAGTGAAATGATCTTTGACTGGTCATTTGTATATGTAGCCTCTGTTTAAATAAAATAAAAAGGAAATTAATGTTTAGAATTATTTGCATGTAGCTCAATTGCTAGAGGATAAATGTAAAATAGGAAAGGTACAGAGATAATCTGATCAGTAACATCAGACTGAATGAAGCTAAATTTGAAAATTTAAAATTATGTGTAAAACTTACTTACATTTTTTCCAATATAGTGAGGTAGAGAAAATGTTTTGTCATTTTTTCAATTACCAAAATTTTCATTGCTGTCACTTAAAAAACAAAACTTTATTCTTGAGTTTCAATTTTGCATCATGTAACAAAAGTAAGTTGGGGTTTATCATTAGATTAGAGATTACAGCATGAAATTAAGTAATACAAATATGGGACTAAATTATATTTGCCTATTACCTTCATTTTTTCGGTACAGTAAAGGATCAGAAAAGTTATCTTGATGATTATTACAATACAATTTTAAAAATGTATTTTAAAAATTTAAAAGATGTCAAGGAAAATTAGTTGTGGTTTCATAAAGAACCATGTTTAAAATAGAGACATGTGAATGTTCAAAGCATAATCGTATTATTAACTAGCCAACTGCCTGACAGCTCGACTACAACTCTAGTCTGCTAGTCGATATAATGAACTGAACGTTCCTGCAGACAGTCTGCTTATGATATTGCAAAGTAAAATTTTATTACATAATTCCTAGGGTAAAATAAATGTGCTAAATATGTATCCCACAGGGAGCAGAATGAATCTCCATCTATACCACCCAGGGTTAAGCTCTACCTACATCTGCAAATCAAAAAGGATGCCAAAAGCTGCATATACACTAAATCCTCCAGCCCACTCTTCCACATATACTGTACAGTACTGTACGCTCTAATATATGCAGCTCTCAATTTTATCTCTCTCTCTGTGCCCGAGATGTGTCAGCAGTAATTAATAGTAAACCTGTGTGGAAATGCAAACGTCATCTTGTAATCTCTCTAGAGAATTCTCTCTGACGTGCCAAATGCCTGACCGAGGCCTCAGTCGCTATTTCAGAGGGTAGCTGAAGCCCTCGTCCAAGTAGCCACACAGCTCCAGGGACCAGAGCATGAGGCCCCCATACGTCAGAACTCCAGACAGTGATGGATGCCCCACTGATTACATGATCTGAGAGCTGTACATGATCTAAACTGTAGGTGTGAGACTCCTGGTGAACTAACCTGAACTTCCTACACATAACCGAGACTGGAGCTGAGCTCTAATACAGTGCCTGTTCCCACAGCTACCATACAGTGAGCCTGTTGCCTCGTTTCCGAAAGCTGCTGCTGGTTGCTGCTACTTTCATAGTTATGAATACATCTAAAAAATGCATTTAGAGACTAATGAAAGGCACAGCATGGTTCTGTCAGTCTGGCGTCATATTCACATTTTTCATGCATTCCTGTTGCTTTCAGGCTCTCAGTCATGGAAAGTCACATTTTTTGAGACATTTTCTATAATCTAGTATATAACAGCAATGCAATGCACATATTAAACAGCAAAAACAGGGTACCCAATGTTTTTTATGACTAGCTAACATGCTGTGAAAGAGTAGAAGAGTATTTGAGTGATGTGCATTGTTTCAGTCTAGAAAAAAGAGTCTGTTTAGGTAGAGCCAAAGCTTCAAATGAGTTCTTTTAAGGTTTAGTAGTAAAGACACCTCAAGGACAAAGAATGATCAAGGAATCATTTGTGGTTGGTGTGATGCAGTGGATAACACTACTACCTGCCAGTGAGCTACCATTTCCTGTGGAAGACTGGGGTTAAATTCCTGATCTGGGACTGAATTCTGTGCTACACCAATAAGACTCCTTGGTCAAGACTCCTAAACACTATTTAGGCCTACCTCTGTAACAGAAATAACCTTGGAAGTCGCTCAGGATAAAAGCATTATATAAATGCTGTAAATGAAATTATTTGCTTATCCTTTGTAAATCGAAATGCTAAGCTCTTTGAAAGTGGTTTGATATACACTGGCATGCCTAAAGTCTTGGGGTAGTAGTACGTAAATTTATCATGATGATCCTGGTCTGATAGTGGGTGCTAGACAATATGGACTTTCCATTTCTAATGTCATGTAAGTATTCAACATTCCTCGATCCACAGTGCAATGTGTGCCCTGTGGGAATACATTGTAGAAAGGTGCTAATCGTGACCTGCAGAATTGTCTTTGCACACAAAAATGACTCCCATCCCAAATCACATTCATATTAATTGCAGGAGTTCTTATACGCATATCCCTCAAGTCAAAGCAGCATTCTTAAGTTTCCATGAGACATGGCAAAAGTCATGAACACAATAGTAGTTCCCATTATATGAGGTATGCAAGTGTAGCAGTGTAGTGGTTCTACTATTCTACATCAAAACTACTCATTCTCAGTACACAAGCAAGCACCAAATGTCAGTTTGACACTAGAAAGATGTTGGACCATAATATTGTACAGGTGTTGAACTTTGGATGGATAACTTGGTTACATATCCATTAAAATGCAGCACTGGGTGGACATCAAGCTACAAACATTAGATGGGTGATCAATATGTTGAGTTTTGGTCAATGATATTGGTACCTCAGTATCATTATTAAGCTGGCATGTGATGTTTGGATGTCACTGGACTAAGCCAACAAATAATCAATGTCAGCTGTAATCACTTATCTACATCAGACTGATGCTGGTAGTAAGACACTGGCCTGACACTGAATTTTGATCACCTGATGTCACAACCTACAGTCAGATGACACTATCAGTGCTTGTGGTCTGATAAATTGCACAATTATTTAAGGTATTACCACATATCATTAACACTCTTTAAAAATAAAACATAATGCATTAAACCTTCCCTGTTCATCCTGGCTAAGAAACATGCCTTGCTCAAGGGCCCAACAACAACAGCTTGCCAACCCTCTTGGTCCTACTGGTCCTGCTGGTCAACCAGCTTTGTCATGCTCAAGCATCGTGATCATGCTGGTGAATAACCTATCTCAGTGATACTGGCTAGGCTGATGAGGTTGGTCATACTGGTAGACCAGCAAATCTCCAGTTTGCAACACTAGCTAGCCAAGATTAGCTAATCCATCAAACTCAGATTGACACATACATCTCCAAGGCCAGAGAGGCTCAGTTGAGTTGCCATATTCAATCTAAATATTCAATCTGTCATAGCTTTTGGCTGCTTGTGTTAGTTGACAAGCTTGGTCATCATGCTGGTTGTGATGGTCAACAAACTTGGTCAAGCTGATTGACCAGCATAGTCTTGATGATCATGTTGTTTGACAAGTTTAGTCATCAGGGTCAATTCACATGGTCTTTCTGGTCATGCCGGTCATCAAGCCTGGTCACCATGGTGGAACACTATGATTAATAATCAGTATAATGCTTTCTACAACAGATTGGTCAGAATAATCATGCTGTTAGGACAGCTAATCCAAAGCTAGTAAAAGAGGCCCTACGCCTAATTTATAAAAATTGCTATGCTTAACAAGCTGGAGCGTACTGACCTGGAAAGATAAGTAGCCCAAACTAGCACCCTAAATCTGTGTATGACACATCACTTCAAACACAGTGACAGTGCAAGTGACTGGGGTTCCTGAAGTGAGGGGAAGGGCTATAAGATGACCGTAACAGTAACTAAACTCTAACAACATATAAAAGATTACAGATCGTCAGGGTAAACCATGCTTGTACACCCGCTAAATCATCAAACTCAAACCAAACAAACTTACTTAACCATACTTAACCAGCTGGAGGGTGGTGACCTAAAATGACAAGTAGTCCAAACTCGTACCCTCGTGTCAAACGCTTTCTGGGGGCCTGAAGTGAGGGGAAGGGCTACAGGATGACGGTAAGGGTAACTAACCTCTGACTACAGAGGTTAAGGAATGTTACATACTAGGGCTGCAACGATTAGTCGATATAATCGAAAATGTTGACTAATCGTTAATTTGCAAAAGCGCTGGGGACAGAAACGCAATGGGAGATGTGTAAATGGCTCAGACAACAGGTTACATATTTACTCACTACATATTAGTACTTTCCACATTTGAACAACATCTAGACATCTAAATGTCTTTCAAATCTAGAGTTCAGCTGTTTTTACTGTAGAAACAATAGCAGAAACAATCACTGACTAATTGAAAAAACAATAATCAGATTAGTCGACTACCAAAATAATCATCAGTTGCAGCTCTATTACATGCAAAAGACAACAGATGGTCAGGTTGATCTTACTCATTACTCAAACAAAACCATACCCTATCCTTAACTAGCTGGAAAATGATAAATGACCTAAAACGATAAGTAGCCTAAACGATAGAACTGGGTCTTCTGAAGTGAGGGGAAGGGCTATAAGATGACGGTAACGGTAGGTAACTAACCTCTGACAACACACAAAAGACGACAGATGACAAAAGTGGCTGTTGTTCACATATTCCTGCCAACACAGCGGATGATGTGAATGTGAACGTGCGCGCGCGCGTGTGTATATGTGTGTCTCAATAACAATAACGGCGGCACGTTTCAGTGGAGCGCGCGCTTCCCGCCCCCATCAGCCCGACTGTCACTGTCTCGGTGTCGCGTGCGCGCGCCTGCACTGCTGTAACCTGCTGTCAGGGCGCGCGGTCTGTCTGTACGAGTAATAATATTAGAGTAATTCAGAGGTTTAGACTTTACCTTCAGCTGGAATCCGCGGTTTATTCCCCGGTTCTCTGTGTAAATCAGCGGTGTGTGAGTCTGCGCTCCGCTCCGCCTGCGCCGCCGCTCTCGCGCCCCGCTCAGCCAATAGCACCGCCGCACCGCGCGCACTTCCGGCCTTCCCAAATAAAGCATGCAGACCCAGCTGCCCGAAGAGAAAGAGAGAGAGAGAGAGAGGTCTGCACCAATAACCCATACACATACACACACACACACACACACACACCATATACTCATATACACACACCATACACTCATATAATTTATATACTCGTGCACCTCAAAAAATAAATATAATTAAAAAGTTACTTTTTTTCAGAAATTCAGGTTTTAAGCGTTTATTTCTTTTATTGTTGATGATTATGGCTCACAGCCAATAAAACCCCAAAAATCAGTATCTCAGAAAATTAGAATATTATATAAGACCAATTGGTACCTTTGGCAGTGTGGGCAGTGTGCGAAGTCCTGCTGGAAAATGAACTTCGCATCTCCAAAAAAGTTGTCAGCAGAGGGAAGCATGAAGTGTTGTAAGATTTTCCAGGAAAACACTGCACTGACTTTGGACTTGATTTAACAAAGTGGACCAACACCAGCAGATGACATTGTTCTCTAAACCATCACTGACCACCAATATATTTTGCATTTAGTTTGGAAATCAAGGGAGTCTGGAGGAAGAGAGAAACAGTTCAAGCTGCTTGAGGTCTAGTGTGAAGTTTCCAAAATCAGTGATGGAGAACCAGGGCCGCCGCTCTGCATACGCAGACAACGCAGCCAGCGTTAGGCCTCAACCATTTTGCAGTTGCAGGGAGCCAAATTGACTGAGAATGAAATGTGTTGAAATTATGACATTATTAAATTTAAAACCCAATGTGAATTATTTATGATACGCTCATCTTTTTTGTCTTTAAACATTGCATGGGGCACCTACTCTACTACTTAAAAGCGGCACGTTATTATTTTTGTGCATAATATAATGCCCCCACCCCTATTGCCTGAAATGGCACGGCTCGGTTTGCTCTGTTGGTTGTTGCCAGATGTGACATTTTCCAGTCAAATAAATAATCAAAAAATGCATGGAGGCGCTAAATCTTGCGCATGTTTAACCATTTTTAAAGTGTATGTGGCCATTCTATACAAAAACTTGTCCAGTGCAATATTTGTGTAAGTTAAAAACTTAAAATAAAATAAACAAATAGGATGAAAAATCGTAACTTATCTGGCAACCTTAGTCCTAACTAAAGTAGCAACGCTACTTGAGTTTGGCAGGAGACAAGTTCACCGCGCGAAGTTGCTACTAAATGGTAATTCAACTATGAAGCGACGGTTTGAGTCTGGAGCTGAGAAGAAGAAAAAGAAGCAGAAAGATGAGGCCCATGCATCCCTTTCTGGTGAGTAACTTCGATGATAAAGGTTTAAATAGTTTTGATTACTTCATGTTCAGTGGTGTTGCCTGAGCTAGTTACGTTGGCTTTGCTGATTTGGTAGCTTTAAACGCTTAACTAGAAACTATCTGGGTATTGCAAGGCACGTGGCACGTTTGCAAATAGTAGTAGTGTAGTTTGAAGATTTTTAGTGACTTTAATAAAAAATTAATAAACAGAGTAGCCTACCTATTGACTAATGCCGTCAGTGCACTATCCAAATGGTCTGTATGACAGCAGGATCAGACAGCTCTATAGATTTTGACAGGCTGATATAAATACACCACGAATATAAACGATAATTTCATAACCTTTAAGGCTGGCTTGTGTAAATGACGTGTCCACTGCTTAAAATAGACATGCATCGTTTCATTTATTATTTATACATTATAAATAGTACTCTTGTGCTGTTCTTCACTGTTATTGGCCTTACTTATAACGTTGTAAATATTCATAGTTACATGTGTAATTTTAATAAATAGTAAAATTTTGCGTAAACCTTTTGTGTTTGTGTGTGTGTGTTTTTTTTTTTTTTTTTGGTTTTTTTTTTGGGGGGGGGGGGGGGGCTCCCTGACCAGTTATGCTTAGGGCCTCCAAAACCTTAGCAGCGGCCCTGTGGAGAACCATGTCATCTGCTGGTGTTGGTCCACTGTTACATCAAGTTCAAAGTCAGTGCAGTGATTTCCCAGAAAATCATACAGCACTTAATGCTTCCCTCTGATGACAACTTTTATGGAGATGCGGATTTCATTTTCCAGCAGGACTTCACACACTACCCACACTGCCAAATGTACCAATTGGTTTTATATGATTTTCAAATTTTCTGAGATACTGATTTTTGGGTTTTCAATGGCTGTAAGCCATAATCATCAACAATAAAAGAAATAAAGGCTTAAAATAGATCACTCTGTGTGTAATACATCTGAATGACTAAAATAAAGTTTTATTGATATTCTAATTTTTTGAGATTCACTAGTACACACCATGCACTTATACAGTACCTGTTTATGTTTTTTTTTTATTGTAAATTTACTGAAGACATTAAAGCTGTACAGGAACACATGTGGAATAACTTTGTAAACAAAAGTGTTAAACAAACCAAAATATGTTTTACACTTTATACTTTTGGGGGCTTTGTACTCGTTGTACCCCTCTAGCCCACACAGTAGGCTCATATTTATTGCTCCAGAGGGTCTATTCTGTTGTAAGCATTTCTCTACAGGGATAAGACAGTATTCAACTACCTTACGGCTTATTCGGGTGTGTGCATTCCCAAGTCATCCCCTTGGGTAACATTTTTCAATGCTATAACATGATTTTTGGCATGTCAGTGTACTTTTAAAAATTATATATATTTTTTTCATCTTTAGTGTGTATGTGTGTGTGTTTGCACATCAGTTTCAGCAATGAATGCAGCTTAAAGTAGCTGAATGCATTTATTAGAAGGGGTGGACATATAGTGCAGACTGCACACTTGGATACTTGGGTGTCAAGCAGCCCATATATTCACCAATATTCTTGGGTGACAAGGTGGCCCTGAGGAAAGCAAGAGCCGATCTGTCAAGAGCCATCAGAGAGGCAAAGCGCGCACACGCCCAGAGAATCCACAGCCACTTCAAGGACACGGGTGACGCGCGGCGTATGTGGCAGGGCATCCAGGCAATCACCAACTACAGGACAATGCCACCATCCTGTGAACGTGATGCCTCCCTCCCTGATGCCCTGAACAACTTTTATGCATGGTTTTTGGCACAAAACAACACAATGGCGAGAAAGACCATGCCCAAGCCGGACGAGCAGGTGTTGTGCCTGACTGCATTGGATGTGAGGAACACTCTGCGCAGAGTCAACCCACAAAAAGCTGCAGGACCAGACAACATCCCCGGCAGAGTGCTCAGGGAGTGCGCAGACCAGCTGACAGATGTTCTCACGGACATCTTCAACATCTCCCTGTGCAGCGCCACTGTCCCAACGTGCCTCAAGTCCACCACCATCGTTCCCGTGCCGAAGAAGTCCACAGTGTCCTGCCTCAATGACTACCGTGCCGTTGCACTTACACCCATCATCATGAAGTGCTTCGAGAGGCTAGTCATGAGGAACATCAAGACACGACTGCCCTCTTCACTGGACCCCCTGCAGTTTGCGTATCGACCCAATCGCTCCACGGACGATGCCATCACCACCACCCTTCATCTCTCCCTCACCCACCTGGAGAAGAAGGACACTTACGTCAGAATGCTGTTTATAGACTTCAGTTCAGCATTCAACACCATCATCCCACAGAACCTCATCAGGAAGCTAAGCTCGCTCGGCCTCAACACCCCCCTCTGCAACTGGATCCTGGACTTTCTGATGGGGAGACCACAGTCAGTCCGGTTCGGGGGCAGCACCTCCAGCACCATCACACTGAACACTGGGGCCCCCCAGGGCAGTGTCCTGAGTCCTCTGCTGTTCACCCTGCTGACTCATGACTGTGCTGCAAAACACAGTTCTAACAGCTTTATCAAGTTCGCCGATGATACAACCGTGCTGGGTCTCATCACCAAAGGCGACGAGTCAGCATACAGAGAGGAGGTGCAGCGGCTGACAGACTGGTGTACAGTCAACAACCTTCACCTGAATGTGGACAAGACAAAGGAAATGGTTGTTGACTTCAGGAGAGCACAACACACCCACTCTCCACTCAACATCGACGGGTCCTCTGTGGAGATTGTTAAGAGCACCAAGTTCCTTGGTGTCCACTTAGCAGATAACCTCACCTGAGAGCTGAGAGGATCATTGGCGTCTCTCTCCCCTCCATCACGGACATCTACACCACCCTCAGCATCCGCAAAGCAACCAGCATTGTGAATGACCCCACCCATCCCTCACACAAACTGTTCTCCCTCCTGCCTTCGGGAAGGAGGTACCGCAGCATCCGGTCCAGCACGACCAGATTCTGCAACAGCTTCTACGCCCAAGCCATCAGACTCCTCAACTGCAGAGACTGAACTGATGGTTTTTCTGTACATGCACACACACTCTTACCCCACTTACCCCAGAAAATGGAAAGCACTAAAAACCCTACTACCTCACTGGACTCTATTGCACACTGTGTAATAGAGTAATTACTACCTCACTGGTCTTTTTTGCACACTTTTTGCACACTGCATAATTTGCACACTGTCTTGTTATTTATTATTCTTTGTCTGTATTGTGGTGTATTGTCTGTCTGCACTTTTGTACTGTTGCACTATTGTTCTGTCTACACTGTGTTTATGTGCACCATGGTCCCTGGAGGAACGTTGTTTCGTTTCACTGTGTACTCTGTATATAGCTGAAATGACAATAAAAACCACTTTGACTTTGACTTTGATTTTGTATTGTACTGTAAGTTTATACTGCTCAGACACTTGACCTTTATTAGTGTCTGAGTGTTCCTAGAATACAAGACACTTCTGTCAAAATAATTTAGGATGAGTTTAATTTATGTAAATTCTTCCTCCTACAGATTTATGGACTTATGCTAAGATTCAAACAAAAGAGATTTCTGAGAACCTCAGGTAATGACGGACCCTAAGTATTCAATCAATTCTACAAAAAAAGTGGTTAAAGAAGCAAAACTGTATAGTGGCACTGGCTTAAGCGGGGGACATGTCTGGTACTGCAGGATTTGAGTCCCTCTATGTGTAGTGTGTTACTGATGGTAGCCATTGCTACTTTTATCCAAGCTTTCTGCAGGTCATTCATCAGGTCCTTCCGTATAGTTCTGGTTGAGTTTGGAGTCTGACTGTTGATGTGGACAGGTGTCTTTTATAAAGATAATGAGGTTAATACAGGTAACCAGTGGAGGACAGAAGAGCTTCTTAAAGAAGAAAGCCAGAAATCTTGCTTGCTTGCTTCAGTGGCTGAATAAATAGTTTTTTGCCCCATTGTAACACTTTGGAGGGGTGGGATATGTGTGTGGGATCTCCTGCATTGAATAGATAGATAGATAGATACTTTATTGATCCCGAAGGAAATTTAGCTGTTGGATGTTGTCTCCTTTGCGGTCTCCTTTCAGAGCGGATGAATCTGATTCCAATTTATGTTCAGGCAGAGTGTGAGAGAGAGCAAATGTCTTCAGAGAATGAAAGAGAGTTATTATATATGGTTGTCAGTTTTGTCAGTGTAAATGAATGAGCTACTGAGGTCTGAGTTTCCCCTTCTGAAGTCTCCAATGCTCCACCAGCCGCTCGTGTTAAGTAAAACTTATCCGAATCCTTTTTCAGATGCTGTACGTGTGGCGTAAGTACAAAAAGACGCGTGACATGGCCAGAAGAACTCTCACAAAAAGCAACCCGACACTCCAGTTTTTAGAATGAATATATTAGGGATGGTCTTTTCAGCACACTGGTACCATTAAACACAATATTTTATCCCTTGTCCACTTAGAAATAGTTATGCTTATAGTTTAAAAACAAAATAATATGGACTAAATGAATGACTTCTGGTCAAATGTATGGAATGGAAAATTCAAAACATTTTTAATTTTGCAAGTTTACAGCACTGCAATTGATTTTCCAGTGCTTTTTAAAAGACTTCCTTGTTCCTTTTTAATTTGTTAAGTAATACCTTTTTTTTTTTTACGACCCTGTCTAATCATGGTGCACTTCAGGCAGTCGTGAGAGAAAGATAGATCCCATCTCTGCTGTGTCACAGTGGTACGGTTATGGCCGTGCATCAGGTTACTGCATAGAACAGGAATAGTACGTGCTGGAGAGGGAGTGCCGCAAGGAGCAGTGGACATTTCTTATTGATTAGAGAGGCCTTGAATAATTTACAGCGCTCGGGTAGGCCTTCATTTTACGATATCCTGTTGAGAGGTGTTAGGATAAGAATAGATCAGGTTTAAGCACAGATGAGCAGCTGGTTATACATGGTAATTCACTCTACTGTGCTATTTTTATAGAACTGGATTGAGCTGAAAGCACGGGTCTTGGTCACACTGTTGAGGTAATCAGTAGTCACTGAGCAGACCAGAGAAGCATTAACTCAACACCTGTGGAGTTACAACATTTGGGTCAACATGGTGGAACTGAGATCAGTGTCACTGTCGCTGGGCAAAGGCTTTACTCAACTGGCCATATCCAGGCAGTGTCTGATCATCAATACCGTCCTATGAGAACACACGCATGTGGGTTTGTTTGATGGAGCACATTTACCAGCCAAGTTTTGGACTTGGAACTCAGCTTAACCCTTGTGTGGTGTTCATATTTTTGTTACTCGTTTACTTTGTTACTTGCATTTAATTCAGCAAAATTTAGCAATTTTACATTAAAATGCTTTACACATGCTTGCTTCACCTAAATTGCAAGCAATATAAACAGCTTACATGGTTAATATTTGCCCTTTACCTTTCTTATGTTACATTTCTTTTAAAAAGTGCTACTCTTTTTTTATTAGTTTTTTAATAAAATGTAAAAGAAAATGAATTAAACTCAAGATATGAGTAGAAAATTTGTTTAGTTTCAAATTTACAAAAGAAACAATGTTTATTAGCCCTTGGCCAAACATACTGTATGTAATATAAATGTGTGTGGGGGGGGGGGGGGGTGTACAGTGTGTGTTTATCGAAAATGTGTTTTTCACAAAAAATGAGCCAATGCCAATGAGTTTGAGTTAGAAAAAATATTTTTTTAGTATCATTTGATGAAAAATGAAAACGGATCCCACAGACCCGAACACCACACAAGGGTTAACCCCTGTGCCCCATATGTCCATAGGTGTGTAGACACCAATGCTTCTCCAGAGTTGCCTTTAAATTCAAGGATAATAATAGGGCTTTTGTTTTTCATTCACTGTAGTAACAGCCTCTACTCTCTTCTGCAAAAGCTTTACACTACAGTTAGGAACCTGCTGTGAGTATCTAATCAATGAGGCGTGGTGATGAAGCTTACAGCAGGCTTTCTTCGCTGAACCGCTGGATGTCCAAGTGGTGTGCAGAAAATCATGTGGGCTTTATAGATAACTGGCTACACTTTGAGGGCAAGCCTGGTCTTTTAGGTAGGGATGGTGTCCACCCCACGCGGGAGGGTGCTGCCTTACTTTCATGCAGCATAGCTTATAGTCTTTTAGCTAGTCGGCAGAGTAGTATTAGAAGCTGCTGACAATCCAGAGCCGGGACCAGGCCGCAGACAGAGAGGCTTAACCGACCGTCTGCGAGCTGCAAAGAGACGTTACCTAGATACCAATGTATTCAGACTGTGTCTGTCCCCCGAGTCAAACAAAAACATCAAAAAACTAAAACAGTAAATCTAAATAACTTAACTTATATTAAACAATCATATTCAGACTGTAGTACTAACATTTCAGATTGGTTTACTTAATATTAGATCTCTAAATTCAAAAGCAGTTCTAGTGAATGAAATGATAACTGATCAGAAATTCGATGTTCTGTGTCTGACAGAAACCTGGATTAGGCCAAATGAATATGTAGCATTAAATGAAACCACCCCTGCAGGCTATAATTATATACACAATCCGAGATTGTCCGGTAGAGGAGGTGGGGTCTGCATATTTTTCCAAAGTACCTTAGTTAGCAATCAGAAACACTATGAAAATTTTACTTCTTTTGAGCTTCTTTACACCAGTATAATTAATCCAGTTACAAAAAAGAATGCATTTTCTTTAATTAACATCTACAGACCACCAGGGCCCTATTTAGAATTTTTAAAAGAATTTAGTGATTTTGTCACAGACTTAGCAGTAAGTAATGATAAAGTGATTATAGTTGGAGACTTCAACATTCATTTCGAAAAATTGGATGATCCATTAAAAAAGGCATTCACATCGATTTTAGACTCAGTTGGTATTATTCAAAATATAACAGGACCTACTCATTACTGTAATCATACTCTGGATTTAGTTTTGACCCTGGGTGTGAGCATAGTTAACCCGAATATTCGTTCTCAAACCTCCGCAATTTCAGATCATTACCTTATTTCATTTAAATTACATCTCAGTCATAATATATGTACATCCCCTAGCTACTCTGTAAAACGTTCAATTACGCCTTTTACAGCCCAACAATTTACAGGTAAGCTTCCAGACTTATCAACTCTAATGTATTCTCCTATAGACCCAGTAGAACTAGACAAACTAACCAAAGGTTTAGAAAATACTTTCCCTCTACCTTAGATGTTGTAGCACCCCTTAAACACAAAATAGAGAGACAGAAAAAGCTCGCACCGTTGTACAATGATCAAACTTGTACCTTAAAGAAGTTAGTACGAAATTTAGAGCGTAAATATTGATCAACTAAACTGGAAGTGTTTCACTCTGCGTGGAAAGACAGTCTTGTTAAATATAGAAAAGAACTTAATAAAGCCCGCTCAGCGTATCTGGCCTCACAGATCGAGATAAATAAAAATAATCCTAGAGTTCTCTTTAGTGTTATTTCCAAATTAACTAAAAACCAGGCAGGTACTGAACCTCAGATTCCAGCCATTCACACCAGCAACGATTTTATGGACTTCTTCGATACTAAAATTGAAAACATTCGGGATAAAATTAAACAGATAAATATTACATCCTCTCTGTCATCTGGTCTGGCTGATCTAGAACAAAACCCTGTTACTGAAGTCTTTAACCCACTTCCACAGCTAGAACTAGAGAAAACCTCTTCAAACAGCACAACCTGCACACTTGATGCAGTTCCCACAAAATTACTAAAACAGGTACTGCCAGATATAATTAAACCTCTGTTAATGATAGTAAACTCATCACTCACCCTGGGCCATGTACCCAAAGCCTTTAAAACAGCTGTAATAAAACCTCTGATCAAGAAACCAAATCTTGATCCTACTGTACTGTCTAACTATAGACCTATTTCAAACTTACCGTTTATTTCTAAGATTTTAGAAAAAGCTGTGGCCCAACAACTTTGCTCTTACCTGCAAAGAAACCAAATCTATGAGAAATTTCAATCTGGATTTAGGCCTCATCATAGCACTGAGACAGCTTTAGTTAAAATAACAAACGATCTACTTACAGCTGCCGACCAAGGCTGTGCTTCCCTACTCGTACTTCTCGATCTGAGCGCAGCCTTTGATACAATAGATCATACTATCCTTTTAGAAAGACTAGAAAACATGGTTGGTGTAACTGGAACTGCATTATCATCGTTTAAATCATACTTAACCGATCAGTTTGTGAGGATAAATGATATGTCTTCCAGTTATACCAAGGTAAGATATGGAATTCCACAAGGCTCTATATTAGGACCATTATTATTTACATTGTATATGCTCCCACTGGGCAAAGTTATTAGAAAACATGACGTAGATTTTCATTGTTATGCGGATGACACGCAGCTCTTCATATCAGCCAAACCTGACGACAGAGTGAGATTAAAGAAAATCGAGGATTGTGTAAAAGATGTGAAATTGTGGATGTCGCACAACTTCCTCCTATTAAATAGTGAAAAAACAGAAGTTCTCCTATTAGGCCCCAAAGCTGCTAGAAATAAATTATCAGACTTAATGCTAAATCTGGCCGACTTCTCAGTCACACCTGGTTCAGCAGCTAAAAACCTTGGAGTTATTATAGATTCAGATCTAGCATTCGATAAACACATATCTAATGTTACTAGAACAGCTTTTCTACACCTACGTAACATCGCCAAGCTAAGAAATGCCCTATCACTGCATGACGCAGAAAAATTAGTCCATGCCTTCATTACCTCAAGGCTAGATTATTGTAATGCGCTACTGTCTGGATGTTACTGCAGTCACTTAAATAAACTTCAGCTAGTTCAAAATGCTGCAGCCAGGGTCCTTACTAAAACTAGAAAATTTGACCATATTAGTCCAGTCCTATCAGCACTGCACTGGCTGCCAGTCAAATTCCGCATATACTATAAAATTCTCCTGTTAATGTATAAAGCCCTACACGGGCTCGCTCCTGAGTATTTACGAGACCTCATCTCCTCTTATGAACCACCACGATTACTTAGATCTCAGGGTGCTGGTTTCTTAGTAGTCCCTAAAATTCAGAGGAGCTCTGCAGGAGGAAGAGCTTTCTCTTATAAAGCGCCTCAACTCTGGAATAATCTCCCCGAATATGTTCGGGACTCAGACACAGTCTCAATCTTTAAGTCTAGACTGAAAACTTACTTGTTTAGTTTAGCTTTTGGTAATTAATGTTTTTTTCCCTTTAGATAAGGCTGCAGATTCAGGGGTTCATGGACAGAGGGAATTGTGGTAAACTGAGATGCTGGTGCTGCTGTTCTCCCACTGCACACGGTCACTCAGGTTTGTGGACGGTGGAGTGGGTGGATGCCAGTGTTTCAGGGAGCCTCCATGTCTATGTTACCTTCTGGCTCTCTGCCTTTAGTTAGGCTGTTTTATTCAGTTCTGCCGGAGTCATTTGCCACACTCTGATAATGTTTTAATATTCTCAGTTTTGCATAAATCCAGTCAAAACTAATTCCATCTCTCTGCTTTCCTCCGAGTTACTGACTGCCCACCTGTCTGACCCGATACCGATGTTGGACCCTCAGGCTCTCGCGTCTCCTATCCGGCCAGACTGATGGAAGTTTCTGAAGTCAGCTCTTCTCCACCACCACCACAGATCAGCTGCTCATCGTCCATCTTATTCTCCACTACAGATTACATCCAAGCCATTAGTGGCGCTATTACACTCCTGAATACATAAAACCTATATGGATGTATAAAAGACTTTTTAAATTTTAATTTAAAAGCCGTTTGACCAGTGGTAGGATGGTCCCCCCTCAAATGTGAGTCTTGGTCCTCCCAAGGTTTCTTCCTCCTCCTGCAGTTTTGAGGGAGTTTTTCCTTGCCTCCGCGCTGACTGGGGATCTGTATTCTGTATTTTCTATGTTTAATGTTTTGCCTGATTCTTTGTCCTGTAATCATGTTTCTGTAAAGCTGCTTTGTGCCAACACCTGTTGTAAAATGCGCTATACAAATAAATTTGATTTGATTTGATTTGATTAATCATATTCAAACATATCTGTGGGGGTTACTGATCACAGCTATCATAAGTTGATTAGATCTTCTGCTGTCCACAGTGAGAGCTACTGTGCTTGGCTTATTTGTATGCTAAATCAGTCAAAAGGTCTAACTTACTTTGAGGAGAGACACCATTGTTTAGACCATTATAACATTAAGCAAGGTAAACCAGTCAGATTTTTATTTTTATTATTAAGTTTGAAGAGGCCAAAACAGACAAAATGCCCTTTTGGCTTATTACTTGCCCTTCTTGTGGGAAAAATGTATATAGTGTCCAGTAGGAAAGCCCTTCCTGCAATAAATTGAAATTATGTGCACTGTAGATCAAGAACTATTGATAATGCACTTTTACCTCTCCAGTAGAAAAGTTTACTGTTATGAATTGCCCTCTATGCCAATTCTACTAGACAGTATCCTTTATTTTTAAATGTTTTGTTGCACATAACACTGTTTGAGAGCTGTTGTCCATCAGAATAGACCATCAACCAGCCAATGAACAAGTTTATGAACCAATGAAACAGCTAAAGTAATAGCTATTTTTTACAAATTAAATGTGATTTAAAACACTTCAATCATGTTTTTACTGTTTAGGGATGGTTTATGTATAAACAAATAAAAGAACTATTACATATTGTAGTTAATTGGATTTATTTGCTAAATAGATTTTTTCTGCGTATTACAGACAGAAAACAGCATTCTTACATTATTTCCATCACTGGAGACAATTCAGGTTTGAAAAGTATATGAATGCCCCATATTGGGCAGTGGGTGCCCTTTATATTATTTTGCTCCTGCACTTTAAACAGTGGTTGGAAGCATGGGAATTTTAGACCGGGGGGGTAATGGGGGCTAGAGTCCTAATTTTTCAGCTCTAACAGACCTATTCAATCCGGTAATTAACAGGTAAATTAAATCAGATGTGCCTGAGCAGGAAAAGCATAAAACATTACAGGAATATAGACTTTCCAGTACTGAAATGTACCACCTTTGCTTTAGACTTCAAAGCATCCTGTTATATAGACCATCAAAATTGCCTGTGTCAGTAGTGGATGCACCATAAAGTAGATTAAGTCACTCATTAAAAAGAGTGTCTGAATGCTTTTGTATGCATAGTGTATTTAAATATAGAGCATTTAAGCCATCGGTGTTTACAGAAAGAAATCAAGTTTCAACCAAGCAGAATAAACAAGGTCATAAATAAAGCTTAATGGATGTGTTTGTTGGGACTGGCAGTCCACCAGGCATTTCTTTCGCTGGTCACAACATTCCCATCCTCCACATCTGATGTGCCCATTGCTCAACATGGAAACCCTGAGCAAGTCTCCAGCTTTGCCATTGTGACAGAACAGATATGTGATACTTCAACCCAAATAAACAGTTTGTACTTTGTATCATGTACCTTGCACTAGTGAAAGGCTATCACCAGAATCTAGGGCTCAATGGAAAGATTTCATGTTTGTAAACAAGCACGTTTGCCTTTCAGGTTGCATCATCATAGTTGAGTGCAGGCCAGTAGCTTGGTCACTCAGTCATCAGATAGATAGGACAGTTGATCCTCCAGCAGTTTCACTACTTATGTTCTGTAAGATAGATAACCTCTGCTCATTTCTTGACAGTAACTTTTCAATTATGCATTGACTCCATGCTTTGGCACCTTAATTGCCATTTTCAAATTCAAATTTTCTTTATTTGTGTCTACTGGGTAGTGGTGAAAAAATGAGGTCCCAAATTGACTGAAGTTTATAATAGGGGTGTGCTGTATTGGTCCCATTCTGGCCAAAATCACTGGATTGAATATTGGAAGGGAAAAAGCCCAGCTGGCACACAACCAACCTTTCATGTTGAAATGTGGTTGAAATATGATTGAAGTATGTTGAATCAACACAATGTCCTCAACCTTCTGTCTTTTGAATTAGTATTTTACATTTCATCACCAGACAGTTTCAAAAAACAGTTGGATGGAGGGATGAAAAAGTGGTTTTACTTCCTTCAGCAGTAATTGCTTATGGAGATCAGATGTTGAGTCAGATTGGTAGTGGTGGGTAACATTCATTATACTCAGCTTTACTAAAGTGATGTAAGTTTACTGTTAACACTCATGTTAACATGTTAACCATAGTATTTTCTACTTTTAGCTGCTTGCAGTAATAAAAGCTTGGTATTTGTAATTGTACAGTTCCTACTTCTCAGAGATGTACATTCAGAGAGAGAGAGAGAAAAATAAAATAGTTGATTTTTCATCAGATCATACAATTTTTCAGAATGTGAGCTATGGTTTATTAAAAGTTGAACGTACGACGTTGAAACAATGTTGCCACATTAAAGTTGATTCACTTTTTAAAATCAACACCAAATGTTGAGATGCCAGCTGGGAAGTGTAATCTGATACGATCCATTTTCAACACTATCATGTAAATGTTTAAATCTTGAACCCAATGCCAGAATTCTAATCTTCAAAAGGAAGTAAATATTTTACATGGTTTGAGAATGATGATTTGGGCACAGCAAATTATGATGGTCATTTCTGTATCTACTGTAACTGTAGATTAACCCTGTATAAACAGTTATCAAAGGATTTTAATGAATTCTGGCAGGGATAACACCCATAAAGACCAGGAAGGAACTGACAATATACCATCGTTCAATGCACAATCTTCTAGAAACCAATCAGTATGAAGTAGGGGAATTTAGCCCAGGTAAGTGATTACGAAAGTTCTTACTTTAAAGTTCTTTACTAAACGGAACTGTGAAATCAAATCTATTCAGATTGAATGAAATGTATACAATGAAAAAAGAATCAGGAAAGTTTTAGATGAGAAAAAAGACCTATAATGCCAAAATAACAGGCTCATTTCCACAGATTTTGGCAATTCTGGAATCCTATGGCATTCAGATGGCAAATCTTAAAAAGTTAATAATGAACAATTTGTTTGATCAAGTATAGCACAGCCTCTAAAAGATATGATGCATCTAGTCCCATTTAGTGATGTGTAACATGTCTACGCTGATCCTAGATCAGCATGCATAAGTTTAGCAATGTCTAAATGGATCAAATCATTCATCAATTTTTGCAACACACATTTTAGAAACCATCACATGGTAAAGTCATGATAGTATGATAGTAAAGTCAGAGTAAACACACAAAGAAACACAGTGGTTAAGGTTGAAATATAGAACCTTTTTATTTCCATTTAGAGTAAATAGTGTTGAAAATCTGAAATAATATTTAAATAAGGTTTACCGAGAGGACCTTTGGATTTACGTTAAATAGTAAATATAACACCTTACATGCCCAAATCCAGTGACAATGAAAATCTTCCTTAAAAAGTTTTTTTTTGTGATTCATTTTCATATTTTCCCTTGTAAGAAATAGTTCAAGTATAAAAATTCCCAACAGTGTAAAATAGCCCATCTGATGAATATTAAAAGCAGTAGAAGCACAGCTATTCAACCTTGACAAGGACTATACATTCTAGTGTATGAAGCAGCATGTTGTTTAGTTTCTGCCAGGAGATTTTTTTGTTCGTTTTTTTTTTTTTTGTGTAGCTTTTGTATTTTTTTCCGAAATCTTTGACAGTCCTAGATATGACGAAAGAAAAGAACCTGCCTGCAAACAGGCCTGCATTTTAAATAAACATCTTACAATAGGCATTAAACCCAGCCGATACTGCAGCCGATAATGCAATGTTCTAAAATTCAAAAGGCATATAGAAAAAAATAGAATTGTACAGTGCACATACAGAATTGTATCTTAAATAAGTCCTACATCAACATTTCTTTTTTTTTTTTTGGTTGAGTATGTTAATAATATTACAACTAAATCTATTAAATAACTTATAATAATAATAATATGCCATGAGATGAATGAATACATTATATTAATACAGTACCGCCTCCAAGTAGTCTGTCCTCAGAGCGCAACATACAAACTCTCAAAATAAATATCTTAAATAGTAGATCTCTTTTTCCTCTTTAAATAGCATTACAACTGTAAGGCACACAAAGAACCCGCGTACTGGAGTTCGAACTCTCGGCTTTAGTGCTGCTTACTAACACACAGATGTTAAGGTTAGCTCTTTTTTTTAAGGAGAGAATGGAGAATGGATTTGTCTCTCACTAGGAAAGACATGCTGGTGTGCAGACATATAGGTGTTTGCTTGGTTTTTCAACAAGAACACAAAAAAAGAACAGAGATCATTTTCAATGATATGGATTGGTTGACTGATAATAGTCCATAGGTACAGGGATAATGTGTATGTGTGTGATTATAAGTAAGTGTGTGTGTGTGTGTGTGTGTGTCTCCATTATCTTTCTCTCTCTCCCTTGTTGCGCTTTGGTGTCCCATTCCAGAGAGGAGCTGTGCAGAAGGGAGAGGTGTTGGACACACCGGGAGGCCGGGATGGGTGTTAGAGAGGGTGTGCATGTGTTAGAGGGTGGGTGGCCTGTGCTTAAGCCTCCAGCCCCTCTCTAGGACAGAGGTGGAATTGCTGACAGAGCTGTAGAGGACCTGTTCCCAAACGGGCCCAGGGATTAAAAAGTGACAGCTCAACAAACGAGCACAAGTGATGCGTTCTTTCCAGAGCCATCCGCTTGTGTGTGTGTGTGTGTGCGTGTATGTGTGTGTGCTTGTATGTAACTCCCCACACAACAGCAGCTGCTGCTCCCTGCCTCCAACTCCCAGCCTCCAGCTGAGTTTGTAGCTGTTTCTTATTCTCTACAAGTATGTATGTATAGTTGTTTCTGTGTGCATATATACACGAGTTTATACCCCTCCCCTCACTTAAACAGTGTTAAGGAAATAAGTATAGTATTGTGTGTATAGATATACTTAAATGTATGTACCTGTGAGTGTATGTGTGTGTGTGTGTGTGTGTGTGTGTGTATTGTCCATGCAGGCAAATAATACAACATCATTGTGTCCTTTCAGAGCGCCCTCAAATTGTTCGTTGTCCTTCAGAGAGAGGGGTCGACAGAAAATCTCTGCTTTTCTTGCAGTTTGTTTTGTCTCCTGGTGGCTTGTTTGCTTTGCATAGGTCAAGAGGTCAAAACAGGAGTCAGGAGTCAGAGAAGGGGAACATTCAGCATCAGGAAGATTAAAAAACAACAACAAAGGTAGTTCTGAACACGTGAAACAAAGCTACGACTACGCTTTCCTTTACTCCATTCCTCCACAGTTACATCTACTATTCCCTGATTGGCAGAGTTTGTCTTTACTAATTCGCTGGAAAATGCTCCATTTCCCTGATCATCAGAAAAAAAACAACAACGTTAACGACTCGCAATGCACGTGAGAAGACAGAACAAAAAGAGCCCTCAAATAAATGATAATAAATATATATATATATGTATAAGTTACAGGGCTTCAGATCCAAAACACTGTGGGGGACACCTAACGTCCTTCGACAACAATGAAGAACGGTCTCCTACGTTAATGACAGCATTGGGACTTAAGGCTTCTTCTACATCTTCAATCCACAGTGATTAGTCATTGCGTTCTCCTTTAGCAATAAATATATATATTTATAATAAACTACTTCACTAGTAATCATAAAGATAACAGTAACATTACTGATGATAATGGTAAAAAGTTAAATCGCCCTCCTTTACACTTTTCTGTGATTTTTTTTTCTCCCACATTTTCTTTTTTTCTGTTTTTCTCATTTTTTCATTGTTATAATTATTATAATTTTTTTTGGTTAATCACAGCAAGTTGGAAAGCAATGGAGTTCCCACCTCACTAATAATCATCATCTCCAGCAATCATCAATTCTCCTCTCTCTCTTATTATCTCCTTTTTTCTCTCCTCCAGCGATAGATACGCCCTTCATCATTACCACCATCATCATCATCATAAATAATCATCTTCATCCACATCCCCTTCACAGCTGATGAGCAGTCGCTGGGCGCTGGCTCGCTCCCCTGGTGTCTCCTCCTCCTCCTCCTCTCCATGCCAGTAGTTGCTATTGCATCCGGTCGGCTTGCAGCTGCTGGGGCTGGTACTGGCCGAAAGCTGCGGCAGCAGCGGCCGCAGTGCCTGGGGCGGCAGCAGCTGCCAGAGGCTGCTGCATGGCATAGCCATAGCCGGCGGTGGCCACGTATCCGGTTGCTGCTGGAGATGCTGCATAGGGGTACTGCTCATACGCAGCTGCAGCGGCTGCTGCGCTTGCATACTGTGCATATGCAGCTCCAGTGTAGTCGATGTAGGGTGATGAGGCCGTGGCGGAGGCAGTGGTCGGCTGCACGTGAGGGATGACCACACTGGGCTGCACGAAGGCCTGCGGGTACACGTAGTGAGCTGGAATCCTGCGAGACACAAAGGCACAGGCGTCAGTTTGCCACAAAGGCTAAGTAGCATCAAACCGCATGAGCTTTAAACTGCAGAACCACAACCACAGGGCAAAACCCACACTGCGGCCAAGCACCCCCCCACCCACCATTACCCCAATCCAAGAAACACCCCATCCCGTTGTCCAGTAACACCAAGGAAATGCCTGCTAGTGGTTATTAGAGACAGATAGGGTTGCCAGAATAGATATATCACTGAAATTAAACATACACTGGAGCTGCACAAAGCTCCCAAAGACAGGATTTAAAGACCTCCAGAGAATACTCTAGAAATGTGAATCCAACCTTTTCCACAAAGGCCTGGCATGGAAACTGATTTTCATTCCAACTCCAGTTAGGTTGTATTTGTTTAATCAGCTGTTTCCACTTTGACAACTGAATGAAACATCTGGAAAGTAAACCTTGTAGCCACACCATCTATTTGTGGACCAGATTAGCGATGACCCCGTTTTGGCAGATGTTGCCCTAAAATCACAGGGTCCGCTGTGGGCCGCTGCGACTGGGGAAGGTAGGACCCTGGGGAAACGGAGAGAAGATGAGGGGGGCATTGTGAACTTGTCACTGCCACTTTGACAGCTGGACAGTTTTCAAAAAGGGACGCTGCTGGCTATTTCCCCCTCCGTGCTTAGACAATGAGCTTCAGGCCGGACAGCGCACACAGAGGGGAGTTTTGATTAAATAAGCAATCAGGAACAATGAGCACATTCTGCCTTTCATTACGTACCCCACTGCACTTCGACAGGTCCTCCCCCCTCTTCTGCTTCCCATATCAGCTTGCTGGCTTTGGCAGTGGCACAGCGTTTTTAATTGATGAACCTCAAATTGGAAAACTCTTAGAAATTACTGATTAACAGCTTAGAGGTTGTCATTACAGCAAAGAAAGAAATGAGTCGGTTACGGCTGCAATAGAAATGCCATTGCTGCATTTTCCAACTTAGAACCTTTATGTTATCCTTAGCTTTATTATTTGTTTGCTTTATTATTACTAATTTTTTAAAAGTTGATTAGCAGCCTAAAGGCTGATTTTTTGGTTCTCCCTCATTTATTAAAACCCTTTCGTAGGTGCTGTATCTCAGGAAGGTACGAATGTCTATGCCTTTTTTGTTTTCTGCATTCATGTAGAGGTGCTATACCAAGTAAACTTGCCTTTAGTAGCTTAAATCTCTAAAATATCTAAAATCTGAAATAGGGAAAGAAAATTTTGGGAAATGAGAGACACATTTGTTGATTGTAATATTTTTTTAGTGTAATAAGGGAAATATTTTAAAAAAATTGCGGTGCTATATTATATTATTGTTAATTTAAAAAACTTCAAAATTCTAACTTTCCAGGAGAAAACAATTTTACCTTTCAACAGAAGTCAATTTAATGAGATATTATTCACAGCATTTTTCGAGAGTTTCTATTGAGCCATTCATTGTAAAATGTACAGAAATTTAATTATGTCAATTTGTAAATGGATTGTTATATAGCGCTTCCTGACCATGTGTTTTGAAATATGGTCATATTTTTTATATAATATCAATGTAGAAAAGGATTGAGAAGAATACTGTCAATGAAAATGAAAACTTGTCAGAACATCATACAGTCTTTCTAAACTTCCATCATATGTTGTCAAAAGGTTCTATCATGGCAACCCTATTTTCAGCACACCATCATACAGTCCAAACCAACAACAAACCAAAAACCATGGCCCCAGATGAAGAAGCAGGCCTACAAACACAGGCGTCAAAACAAAATAAATACTCGTCACCCACACCAACTCAACACAACCCAACCACTCACACAAAGCACAAAAATACAGGGGGGGGGGGGGAAGCCATCTCCAGCGCTCCTTCCACTCGGGTCAAAGCTGTTCTTATGAACTCCTGTGGTGACGCTTCGCCGGCCTGAGGTAACAGCTCCACTTTAGTTAATGTATTCGGACAAAAATAAATACATCAAGAATAAGAATAGTGATACTTAACAGTTTAGGACGACACACACACAAAAATCAGGGTTA
Source organism: Astyanax mexicanus (assembly GCF_023375975.1). Taxonomy (NCBI): domain Eukaryota; kingdom Metazoa; phylum Chordata; class Actinopteri; order Characiformes; family Acestrorhamphidae; genus Astyanax; species Astyanax mexicanus. The sequence continues at coordinate 52,337,474 of NC_064410.1, read as the reverse complement.
CAAACACAACACAGTGCCACAGACTCAGCACACACACACAGAACACAGTTTATAAAGTAAAAAGCACACACACACACTTACAGTATAAATAACAACAGACTAAACATCATAAATAAGATACTCATACAAACATATAGACTATAAACATGCAGTTCACCAGTAGCAGAGCAGCTTTCCTCTGCATTAAACATCTGACTTATACTATATGGCCAAAAGTATTCATATGAACATTTACTGTATCTTCTAAATTCAGAGGTATTAAACATGTTCTCTAAACATGTTATCTAACTCTACTGACCTACTGATTATTACCCAACATCATTATTGCTGTGAGGACTTGATAGCAATCAGAGGGGACAGGAGGTTTGATGATCACCCTGTCTCACCCCAAAATTACTTAACCCATAAGTAATAATTGGAGCATCATCAATCCAGAGAACACAGTTCCCCTGCTCCACAGCTTAATAGAAGTACCCACAAACATTTGGACATGTAGTGTATGAATGTCCAGATGAATCTGTGTATAATAGTATATAAAAGTGTTGTTTAAACGTAGCTTGGGACGTTTTACATTAGACATTAGACTCCCACTGTTTCTTTTGAGAGGCTATAGTAAAACTAACCCTGTAGTGTGGTGGTTGTGCTTCATCATCGGTAGCTCTCATTGGAACTTGGTTACATGACTTTTAAGGATAAATCAGTAATCAAAAATGTTTTGGGATTAAAGCAAAGTGTCCAAATAATTAAAAAAGGAAAGAACATATGTGAATATGGGTACAGATATTTGTACAAATTGTCAAAATTCATAAATTGTGTTGCTATAAGAGCATAACCAAATCTATGACAGCCTATAGTTTGTTTGATCTGGTTCACTTGGTTTGGTTTGATTGGTTTTCCAACAGGAAAAAATCATGTTTGCCAAGTGTGCCAAAAGGTGTCAAGACAAACTACATGAGAATGCTCTGTCTGCCTGTCTGAAGCAGAGCTAGAAAGTAAATACAGGAAAAAAGCAGTGCTGATTTCTCTGTAGTTTTAAGTTTTCCAGGTTAAGAGTCGTGGTGTTTAGTTGTTTGGGTCCGTATCCAACTTCTATACACTCCTGCTCAAATTAATCGCAGTAAGGCTAAAAAGTGCAGGAGTGAAAGCACCCTTAGTTCATACCCTTCTTTTTCTTTTGTGGTAAAAAAGTTAACATTGGTTCTGGTTGCTTCACTTGTTCACTTCTCAATTAAGAAGCTAAAAGGAAGATTTTGTCCACCTTAGCCTACCTCTTACAGCAGTGACTCATCTTCCAAATGGTGATTTCCTGACATTTCTAGAAATCACTTCCTATAACATCATGTTCCACATACTGTACACATGATGTGTGGAGCACAGGATCGTATTACTTAAATGCCCCATAGCCTCCACAGCTCACTCTCCGTTTGAGTGACAGGAGAAGCTGGACTTGGGCTATTTTCATCTTCAGCAGGAGCTGCTGTGGTATGTTCCAAACACAGCCTGCCTGAGAGAAAAAAAACATCACACCATACTAGTCTCTTCTTGTTTGCCCACGTTCTCTTTTCTTTCAAAAAGATTCAGAGCAGAATCATTTATGATTACCTCAGCATTATGACAAAGAATCTCAACACATTTTAGAGCACGAGAACTGATTTAGGATCAGGTTTTATTGTGGCTAGAGAGGGCCTTTTCTAAACATCTCCTGAAGGCTGTTCAGGCCAAGTGATCCACAAACGGCCTTTTATCTTTTTATCTTGTCACACAAAACCACAGCAATTTATCTAACCTATGTCTTTTTGACCAACAAACAAACAAACAAACAAACCTTGTACAGCTAGATGTGCAAATTTTAAGCTTCCTGGCCATTTCTCTCTCCACATTTTTCACTAAAACTCAAAGCAGAGCACACATTATACCCATTTTATGTATTTACACTGGCTCTATATTACCTATTGTCCTATTGATTTATATAACTCTTTAATAGTTTATAAGGCAATCCACTGCCTTGAACCAGATGGCAAAAATGCTTGTGATGTGTAAGATCGCCTAGATCCACTGGATCTATTTAAATTGCTCCTCAAAGCTGGACTAAAAAAATGGCTGATGTTGCCTTTAGCTTTTACACTTTAAACTACTGGAATAGCCCTTCCATTAGAGCTGAGAGGAGCTGTAAGAACTGATATTCATAACTGAAAACCGAAACTTAATTATACAGTTTCAGTTTTTTCAGATTTTTTTTACAGGACCAGTCTTTTCTGCTGAGTAACTGCTACAGTGAATCACTGATTCAAGGTGATAGTGAACACCAAACAGCTGGGTTATGCCAAATACTGTGGCCCAGCAGTTGTAAAGCAAATAGAGTGCACGTCCTGTGGGACTCAGGAGGCCATTTCCTCCTCAGGCACCGGTTAAAAATACTACTGTTACCAAGAGCCACGCCAGGCCAGGCCACAAACATTTCCCCCATAATGGACTTACTAGACTGGACTGGACTGTTGCGGGCAGTCTCATTAAAGTTCATATCTAAATAAAGGTTCATTTCAGATCTAATGCCATGGAGACAGGCTCCATCAAATCTGCCTCCAGGGAGCACACCTGTTGGCATCTGCTGAAATCCGAGTGTTGAGATCCAGGACCTTCAAAAGTCCAACAGGGCCGGAGTAACAGATGCATTTTAAGCTCACTAATAACTGCATAGTTTCGTTCATCACATCACGGTTCTAATTTAGCTCTATGCATGCTAGGATTTCTGCCTTTAATGAAATAGCACACAGTGTTTCGCTACACACATTTTGTAGCAACAGCCAAAGTTATTTCAAAACACTGAAAAGGGGTTTTAATTCAAAATGATTAAAGAGAAATAAGGAATGGCTCTTTCAGGTAGAACCTTAATAAAAAGTGTGGGCTGCTGAAAAGCATTGATTAACCAACATAAAAGACTTTATAGTTGCATCAAGTCTAGAAAAGCCACTAAACACACAAAATCATCTAGAAATGTACAACTGCAGTGTGAACACACTACTGTACAAAAAAAAAAAAAAAGGCAGCTGGCCCATAGCTGTTGTGACTTCAGCCCAGTGGACTGTTGTCTCATTTTGACACTGCCGTGTTGGGTTTGGCCTTGGGTCAGCATGAGCCAACTGCTCCAAGGTCAACACCATGAGGTTCCCATTCAAACGCCCTGCACTGCTTCCTGACAGCACTCCTCACATCAGCTCATGCACTGTTGCTATGCGAGAGATGCCTTTAAAGTGACGCTGCATCACAGCGGGGCCTGTTTTTCACAGTGGATCTCACTGCTACATGCTCGCAGCAACCCTGCCCCCAAAAGCTAGAGAGATAGAGAAAGAGAAAGACAGAGAGACAGAAAGAGAGAGAGAAAGAGAGAGAGAGGGCGTGAGGGAGTAGGCTTTATGCGACTGCAGTGTCAGCATTATGGCCTTTGTGTGGCACAATGGAGAAGCTTGTTTTCCTTAACGCTGCACAGGGCCATGTGACGAAGGCTCGTTCAGGGGGCCGTGCCATCCAGACAGTTGTTTGTGTCACATTGGGATGGTGGGGTGAGGTGATGGGGGCCTTGCAACACCGCAAACACATGCAGGCACACTGATACACACACTTTCACTCCTCACACAGCAGACGAAAGAGTGTGAAACGTGAAAAAAAGGGAGAAAACAATGTTTCCTTCTCTAATTGTTCACTAGTCCTTCTCCACAACTTCTACTTCAACATGTTTAAAAAAAATGGGAAAAAAGGAGTCTCAGGAGGCGGGCCCGCTGCTCGCCCTTGCGTACAACAACACATCAGTAACTGAAGGTCTCCAGGGATTCTGGATCCACTGCAGGACGCCTTATAGGGTGAGAGAGAGAGAGACAGAGACAGAGAGAGAGAGCAAGAAATGAACAGATCACAGAGAAAGAGTGCAGAAGAGAGAAGGAGAGCCAAGCGACAAGTCCATCACAGTCACTACAGATGTGAGTGGGAACCAATCAACCAAAAAAATACATAAAATAATCAAAAACAGCAACGTGCAGGCAAGTTGTTGTTGGGTTGTTTGTTTGGTTGAGTGGAGGTTGGGTGGAAGAAAGGGGTTTCAACAACTTCACACACACTCACACACACAAAAGAAGATGGCACTCACTCCAAAAAACAAGACACCAGAAAACAAAGAAACAAGCTCCAGCAAAAAAAAAACCCAAATAAAATAAAAGTAAAAAAAGCATCAAAAGGGAAAACCCCACTTTGCTGCCCCTAGCAAAGTTATTACTCCTCCACAACACTGAAAACCAACACCCCCAAACCAGCCTCCCAGCCCTCCCCACCCTAGTAAATGAAAAAGCACACAGTTTAGCTATTAACACCACTTCATAACGGTAAAAAAGGCACACACAGCTCTATGTACTATTAAAAATGAAAGTCCAAACCACAATAAAATAATAAAAAAAACAACAACATACATGCATCTGTAATCACCATTTCGAGCTTGTTTGTGTGTGTTTGACTTTACAGGTACAGTAGCTACTGATCTGTGCTATTCCTCAAACCATAGGTTAGCTTAACCCATATCGAGCCTGTCGGACCAGAGAAAGACAACATTGAGTCAGGCTACAGCCAATTAAAGAACATCTCACACATACTTACACACACACACACACACACGTTCTAATACACTCACTTACACACATGTAACATTCTTGCTTTCTTTAGCGCTTACCTAATCTGATCAATTATTCAGTAGGAGGAGTGAACCTGAGGTCAGGTATTGGTGACCATATTCAGCATAAGGACAGGATGGAATTGTCTTTTATATCTGCATTTGTTAAGCAGTCTTGGTGGTATTAGGACAAGCTTAAATCTAAGAATGGTGGAGGATTAGTATTATTTGTATATAAATGGTATCTTGAGAGGACTGCAGAATAGGAGGTACTGGGATAGTCTTAATCCAAATTCTGGTTTTAGATGCAAGCCTAATTATTAAGTTTGGTATGATTTGGACATAGTTTAGACAGATGAATGCAGTGTAGAAGGTCCCTGAACTGTTTAAGATCTAAGACTTAATGGAAAGACTTTTTTATATTATTTAGAAATGGTATAGTCATATAACTGCAGCCTGAAATGTACCTAGATAGTCTTGGGTCGAAATCTAAAATGGTAAATTAGGAATGCATTAGAAATTGTGCAATGACTGCAGAGTCGGAGATACTGTTTTACAGTTTTAAATTAAAATCTAAATGAACTATGTTTAGTAGGAGTTGGACATGGTACCTCTAGATGACTGCAGTAGTAGAAGATACTGATGACAGTATAAAATCTAATGAAATAATGGAAGTTTTAGTATTATTTGATATGGCACGGCCATATAATTGCAGTCTAAGTCTAAGAGACTAAAATATTCTTAGTTCTAGACTTAAACAGCAGGTTCAGTATGATTTGGTCCAAATATCCAAATCTATCTATAATGTGGGAGGTAGTGGGATAATCTTAAATCCCAGTCAAAATAGCACTTGAATTGGACATTTTATGTCCAGAAGAGCACAGTATAGGAAATAGGGGCTAGTATTTAATCTAAGTGAAAGGCAACTTTGGCTTAATTTGGACACTGTATGGCCAAGCTGCTGTGTAGAAGGTAAAGGTACTGAGACAGTCCTAAGTCTAGGTCAATATAGCAGGTTGGTATGATTTGGATGCGGTATGTCCAGAGGGCTGCAGTGTAGGAGCTACTGGATAGTCTTAAGTTCAAGTCTAAAGTAAGTTTTAAAATTAGCTGGACATGCTCTTTTCAAAGAGCTACAGTGTCAGTGGCAGGATATGGCAGGATAGTCCTAATGCAAACAGAAAATGAGTATGTTCTAGTATAATTTGGACGTGGTGTCTCTACATGACTGCAATTAGCAGGTACTGGGAAAATTCTAAATGGAAGTTTTAGTACAATTTGTTATGTGCAGAAGGCTGCAGGGAAGGAGGTCTTATATGTATTATTTGAATCTGGAATGGCCAGAGGACTGCTTGTGTAGAAGGTACTGGAATAGTCTAAATCTAAATGGCTAGTTTTGTATGATATAGACATAATATGACTAACAACGGCTGGAACCTTTCTCACCCTGAACACACACAGTCAGCAACTTTTCTCATTCTGTGGAATGAGCTGCCAGCACTTACCCATAAGGTCTTTGGATGAAAGCTGGATGAATCTGGGGAACGCCAAACGTGAAACCTGTGCACAAATTCATGAAAACAAAAACCTACAGTTAGTTTTAGTTATTTTAATTTATTAAAGCATACAAAGCTGCCTATTCTAAATCCAGTATCATGTTTATAAATGAATACAGAGTTGTAGCAGACACTAAAACCCTTACCTGGCTGCATCACTCGTGGCTTGGCTCCCAGGTAAGCCAGGTTTACATTGGCTTTCCTGCCATCGATAATGGGGTTTGGGTCCTTACAAGCTCTGTCTGCTGCAGAGCGATCTGCCATAGTCACCTGTGTTCAGACAAGCAGGACAGAGATAAAGAAATCTCACTGAACATAATGTTGAGCTAATACTGCCAGCATCTTTTACAGCCTTAATAAACGGACTTTTGTAGTGATATTTTTCCTCTTAGAGGATTTCCCTGGGGTACAGTTTTAAATATGATGTAGAAGCTACACATTTGGCTAAACATTTCAGGAACAATTGTTACACTAATGCAGTGTAAAAATTAGCTAGGATTACTAAATAAGTAAGAATCAACTGACTGGTTTCATTAGACCAGCCCATATTTTTCTAAAAGCAGCATTATTCAAAAAAAAAAAAAAAGACATAAATGTCTTAATATACAAAAATACTGTAATGTAAAATGTTATTTTATATCATAGATTATAAAAAATGTGCATTTTGGATAGATTATGATATATTAGGCCTTGATATAACACATAAATAAATACCTAAAAATAATAAAACAATAGATTAAAAAATTACATTTTTAATAACTTGTGTCTACTATACAAGGTACATGAGGACAATTTAGATTGATTATACTTTCATATGTACATCTCTTATAGCTTATAGTACTGTTAAAAAATGACTTATATTTGGTCAGTATAGGTGGCACGTTTGTATTACATGTTATAAAAATACAGTCCAAATTTTAATATAACCCATAAATAGCTAGAAATATCATAAAACACCCAGAATGAGACACTAGTTGAATATGTGTGCACTACTGATGGAATATAGAGATGTTTGTGGTTAATTATACTTTACTAAAATTATTTTAGTAATACTAAACCAAAAACATAAATAAATAAATAAATAAAACTACTATTATCTGTTATAAAATACTGTTCATTGTGTATATATTATGACATTTTGGTTGTCTTAAAATATGTAACACAGACATAAGTGGAGATTACAAACAATCATAATACATCCTTTTTATTGACGTGTGCTCTAGGTATGGAATTGGGAGGCAATTATACATTTGAGGTTGATTATTCTTTTATACATAGTACATAATAATTTTGTGCAACATCACTATGTTTTTATCTGGGTAATGGTGGCTGAATTAATTTCTATATTTCTGGGAATCGTTTGGCTAAGAAATGGCAGGAGTCAAGTGGGCCATAATTAGCCTGGCATTTCATATGACAACTGAACCAAAAGAAAAATGGTACAGATCTGGCATACTTTTAAAATATAGATGCTAGGAACAATTACTAGAATCACTTTTTGACAGAACATGTTAAATGGTAAACCATGGAAAGAACGCACAAACAAACACAAACAGACACACAAACAAGTTGCCACTGTTGGGTCAGTGAAGCTGGCTAGCGAACAGACAGCCAGTTTGTTTTGAAATCCCACCACATCAGAGAAACTGTGAGACTCCACTTAAGCTGTGTGTGGATGGTCAGTGTTTACTCTCTGACCATGAAAGGCTTTATCAGGGTGCTCTTAGCCCCACAGCTGAGCCAACAGAGCCCCATTAGGGTAAAGTTAGATGGGTCATGATTATCCACACTGCCTAATGGCTGTAGTTTCGTTTTTCTTGAAGTATTTATTCTCAAAAAGTGAGTCAGCTTTCCAACTTAAGTTCCAGTCTTTTTTCCCCATGGGTACAAAAGGCACGACCTCTCAGAGATAACCATGAGCTCACAGGCTCACGTTAACAACCATTACCAAACAGGCAAAAACAGTGTGGTGAAGAGGGATGTCAGATTAGTTGTGTGTTGCTTGGTAAAGCAAGAAAATCCAGCTTAAGATCAGCTTTTGCTGGAAGTTAGTTTTGGGTGAAAATAAGCTTGTCTTTAATGTGGTTAAAAAGCTGGTCATCCTGAGAAAAACATACACTAAGCTGCCAAACAATCTGGTTAAACAGTTTTTGAACAGCATGGTGTATGCTACATATCAAGAACAGATTTTGCTGGAAGCTGTAGGTCTGGTAGATCTGGTATATGTATGATGCGTATGGTCTAAGCTGGATTTTATTAATTAACAGGGTTGAAAATACACAAGGCTGCCAACCAATCTGGTTAACCAGCTTTTGACCATCAAGGTAAATGTTGCATTTGATTATGTTCATCCTAGTTCAGTTCAAGACCAGCTTTTTCCAGAACATGGTTTTGAATGGGGATGGTGCAAGTTTATTTTTAATTGCCAATGTGGTGGTCATCCAGAAAAACATACACTATGCTGGTAACCAAGCTGGATAACCAGTTCAAGACCAGCTTTTACTGGAAGTTGGTTTTGGATGGGGATGGTCTAAGCTTTGTTTGATTGCCAAGGTGTATTTTTATGGTTTGGTCAATCATATTGTCTTTCTGGCCATCATGGTCAACCAGCCTTGGGCATGTTAGTTATGCTAGTCAACCAGCATGACCAAGCTTGAACATTTTAATGGTAAAGAACACTGATGTTTCCAGATCAGATAAACCAGCAAACTCAACCCAAAACATACCCTACAATGGTCAAGAGCTCAGCCGGTTGGCCATGCTGGGTTTCAGCTGGATTTCCCCCACTGAGAAACCCCCCAAGCAGCCAAACAGTTAGGTTTAGCTGGCTAATCGCACTGTCATCAGCTGTCCCACCCAAGCCTGAGAAAATGAAGGAGGAGAAGCACGAGTTTGGCTTAAGTTTGGCCGAGTTTGGTTTGATTTAGAGCCCAGCAGAATGCATGTTTTGGACTGACTCTTCTTCCTCTCTATCTTTTTCTTTCTTACAAACACACACAAACCCACTTACTCACACTCTCACACTCATACAGAGACAAACACTCACAGCGCACACACAGAGCACAGCACAGTGGTATTTTAGCACAGTGATGTCATATCAACATGTGTGAATCCTCAGTAACTCTGGCGTTACACTGGATGGATAAAATGTATAAAGAATAAAGTGAATGTTGGCTACTTACAAATCCATACCCCCTGGACTTCCCAGTCTGCCTGTCTGTAATCACCACAGCCTCCTCGATTTCCCCAAACACTTCAAAATATTTCCTCAGGCTGGAGTCCGTGGTGTGATAGGGGAGCCCACCGACGAATATCTTGGTGTAGGTCGTGTCCTTTTGGGTGGTATGCATCCTTATTTTGTTGTTTTTTATTTTCTGTACAAAAATAGAGCTATACTCAAGTGCAAAACGAATAGTTAAGGAGAAAAAACAACGTAACTTAGTGCAATGTATTATAATTCAAAGTCGAGGCAACTTTCCTGCTAGTTAACTTACTTATATACTTATATATACTTATAATATTCTTAAAAAAAACCCTGGTAAACGCACGACACGAGTTCCGAAACAAAAAAAACAGCTTCTGAGGAGTATAAAACACGGCTTCAGGCTACAAACGAGGTAGATTTAGTGTCAGTCAGGAGGAAATGTGGAGCGGATTGTGCCGGAGATCCTCAGGTGGGTCTGAACGCCCCTGCGTAGATAACTGACGTTACTTCTGCTTAGTGCTTCTGACCCCATCGCTAAATGCGCCTGCAGAGGGCACGCCCACTCAGAGCAGGGAATGGGCGGGGCGTGTTTAACATGTCACGCCCATCGCACGCGCTTTCCAACAGCTGGGCAGCGGCACAACAGGGCGGTTTTGTGTGTGTGTGTGTGAGTGTGTGTGTGTGTGTTGAAAAAGCACAAGGCTGTCCAAGAACACTTGTTGCTTTGATAAGTGTGTGTGTGTGTGTGTGCGTGTTTGTGAGGCTTTCACAAATCACACATCAACTCCTGTATTGTTGCAATATTAGCTAGCCGGCGTTCCTGTCAGTAGAGCTGGGCGATACAGTAAAATACTTATCATGATATTTAAAGACATTTTCATGCTATACAATTTTTATAACAACATACATCCAGCTCACAATTTATCAGCTTTTTCAGGTAGCTGGTTTTGGATGGTCTAAGCTGGTTGTAATTTACTGGTTCACTACATTTTAACCAGCAAAGTGTATGCTGCCTTTGATTTTCGTCAATGCTTGCTTTTTAAAGTAAACCTTATTGAAAATGTATAATTACAATGATTACAAAAATAAACATCCGCAACAATAACAAAACATATTGTCTTCAAATATTCAGAAATTAATCAACACAACAAACAAATTAGTCATCTAAATTCTAAGCATTAGAGCGATAAAGATTCCCAAAGAAAGATTCACATCTTATCATCTTATACTAGTCATACTAGTTGACCAGCTATGTCATGCTGGGCAACCTGCTTGGTCTTTCTGGTCATACTGGTCATGCTGGTCGAAAAGCTTGGTCTTGATAAGTCAACCAGCTTGGTGTTGCTGGTCATGATAGTCAAAAAGCATGGTTATGCTGGTTGACCAGCTTGGTCTTGTTCGTTGACCAGCTTGGTCTTGGAGGTCATGCTGGTCAACCAACTTGGTCTTGTTGGTCAACCTGTTTGTTATTGCTGGTTGACCAGTCTGGCCTTGTTGGTTATGCTGGTCATCCAGTTTGGTCTTGCTAGCCAAACAACTTGGATTTGTTGGTCATGCTGGAAATGCAAGTCAACTAACTTGGATGACCAACTTAGTCATGTTGGTCAAGCTTGGTCAAATTGGTTACATATCTTGTTTAGGTTGCTATGCTATTAGCTCAGCTAAACCATAAAACCCAAACAAAATAATACCTTATCCTGGTCAAAATTAAAGCTGATATTCAGTAGAGTGTTTTTATTCAGAAAGTGCTGTGTTTATTTAAATGAATCAGGACAAATTATTATTAATTATTAGTATTAAAATGTGCAGCTGGTCAGTGTTTTTTCTAAGCACTGACCATATTTGCAGTATACTCTGAAAAGCATATTGTGTGTAACAATTATAAAATTTATCACAATACATGTATATATGTATATAAAATATCGTCATAAAGCCCAGGCCTGCCTGTGAGAGACCTTTAGTTAATGAAGTTAAAGAGGTGTAAAGTTCAGGATCTGAAAGATGTCAGCTAAAGAATGGCTTTCTTTAAAGCCAACCAAATGGTCAGTGTGTCGTCTGGGACAGCACGACAGGTGGTCACAGTGGTGTTAAGAAGCCTTCCCCCCTGGGCCAGAGAGACGGCGGCCTCACTGTAAGACAGGTGCGATCCAGAGGACTCGTGCCTTCCAGATGATGTTTCACCGAGAGGACAAAGCAGCCTATGTGCCAGCATGTGTCTCCCCTTCGTCATTGTGTCTTGGTCTAAGTGTGTCAAATACATGATATGGGCAAAAGTATTGGGACACATGCTCATTCATTGTATTTCTTCTAAAATTAAGGGAATTAACATTTTTTTGTATCTTGTTTTTGTTGGAATAACTGTCTCTACTGTCCAGGGAAGGCTTTCTACTAAATTTTTGAGCACAGCTATAAGGTTTTGATTGCATTAATTGGCAAAACACATCTCAAAAGTATTGGATGGAACACCATCCTTCCAGAAAGCACAGTTCCACTGCTCTACAGCTCAATGCTGGGCACTTTATTCCCCTCTCATTGTCCATTCCTGGTGTTAGCATGGTGCCAATAGGTGAGTGTTAATCTGCTTTTTACGGAGTCCAATTGTTTATTTTTACTTCAATACAGGGACTATACATAAATGCATTCATTAACAGAGGTGTCTACAAATACAGTATGTGTGCATGTAGTGTTGTGTATCTTGGTGCATCTATACTCTATTGGATTACTTTGAATTTTTAACATAAGTAAAATGTTGTTGTTTAAGATTAAAAGACTTATTGTTTTGTGCAACACCACTGTCGTTTATGATCTGGCTCAGTTCTGGTAATTGTGGCTGTTTTCTGGGCTTATTTTGGTTGCTTTCTGAGAAACATTTGGCTAGAGATCTGCAGACAAATAGGCCGGAACTGGCCCATCATTCCATGTGGCAACTGGACCAAAAGAAAGGTGGAGGTAGGCCAGATCTGAACCTGCAAAAGTTTGCTATTTGGGTGCACTTTATAAACACACTATAAAAGTGATTAGAAAAACCTTAGAAAAACCTACATCTACCATGATAATGGCAATAAGGAATAACCAAAAACGTTTTTTTATCATTGACTTCCACTGATGCAGGAGGGCAAGAAGGCTGTGTAATACTGTAAAATATTTTAGATTTTACATTTTAGATAAGTTCAGCCAATCAAAAAACTGTTCAACACCTTGGGATTTTCACTTGCATGTGACTGTGTGATCTTACAGCAGAGTCAACACTTAATAACAGTCACTTTGGCTGAAATTATATGTTGCAAATGCTGTCTGTGGCAGCTAAAAGTCTTTCAGTTCTTGTAATTGATTTTTTAGCCATTTTTATAAACAGCTTATTAAATGTCAATCCACAAATTACCGGTATGTGTGATGTTTGGTTCATGGCACTGTGAATGCCATCTAAAACCTTCAGTGGCCCATGGTGGATTGATAGGCATAAGCTTTAATATTTACCAAAGAGTTGATATTTTTATCCAGGATATACTAGTATTTTTTGGAGCCCATTTTTTCCTTTATCAGAGCAATATTGTCAGCGCCTGTGGCAGCACCCACCCCCATGCTTCACAGTTTGAAAAGTGTTTTTCACGAAATGCAAATAAACCTTGTCTTCTCCAAGTGCGCCTGCCTTTGTTTACTGTGCTGAAGACTTGTATTGTGACTGTATCAGATCACAGGAAATACATTTACACATACAGTGTTTTAATGATTGCCTTTAAATGCTTTGTTTATTATTTAAACATTACTAAATGTGCCTAAGAAAGCTCACACATTTGCATACAACGGTATACACACATACCATCACTGTATAATAAAAATATGTATCTTTAAATCAGCAACTTTACAGGAGAGAGGAAAAAACATTTTAACTTGTAAAAGAAGTCAATGTAACAGAGAATTGGTATTAGTCCAGTCATCAAGAAATTTAAAACACTGTGTAAGAGACAGTTTGTGGTTTTAAATTATTTAGTAAACTAAAAAATTATCATTTTTATAGGACCGTAATAATATACTCTCTTTATATCTGTCAGTAATACCCTAAAATAAAACAAAACAAAAAATGGTTCTATTTAGTTCTAAAAAGTACTATAATTTGATATGTAACAATGGTGGAACCCTGTTTGGTGCTATAAAGTTTTAACTTTTAAGGGTTTGTCTAGAAAAAGGATCATTTAAGAATCCAAAAGGTTCTATATTTGAACCTTTACCCTGGATAAACCTTTTACTTTAAGAGTGCAGGCCTTATCAGTACAGCTGAACTCAGTGCTTCTCCTTCCGACTAACAAAAACAGCAGATAGGCCTCATTTTCTAGGTCTACCTGTAATTCTAACTAGGTAGGTAACTCAATAGGGCACCCACTGAATTATTAATTCAGCCCGTCATTTAGACAGTGCACTTCCATATCACTCGACTGCTGTGGGTTTTGTGGATGCGTGCAACCCGAGAGGCCGTCTGTTTGGTGGAGCCCACCACGCTTCGCTTGGCTTCTGACGCCCAACTCTTTGGGATGTATAAGTGAAGCTTTACAGGAAAAAAATGTCAGCAGCCGACCAGCCATGGAGGCGTGACATGAAGCTCATGGAGATCGTCTTTGGCATGCTAGCAGCTCCACTAACTTATTCATGGTCAGTTAAGCCCAGAGCAGAGCCGCTGCATTAGAGATAGGTTTGGATTTCAGTAGAATTACAATGGGAACATATCCTGTTGCATTCCCTTGTACCTTTGTCTCCATTCATTTGCATATTGAATCAAGCGGTTTTGAAGCTTGATAATTGGTATATATGATCCTTTTTACTGCTTTTATTAACAATGCATGAGTGTCTAAAAATAAGTGTACAAATATAGTCTTCTCTAATTCTTCTCTTTATCCATCTATTCCCTCTATCTATCTCTAGCTCTTTCGCTAATACATACACACACATCACTCACAGGTCAGAGGTCACGGGTCACAGTGGCAAATAGCTAAGTTGTGTACATGTCTTAAAAGCACAAGGAAAGATACATACTACAAGTTTAAGTGTAGCAAAAATGTTTGATCTCTATTTTTGCTGTTAATGTTTTACCATACAGTATATGGTAGTATTGGGACACCGTTTCATTCATTGTTTCTTTTAATATCATGGGTATTAAAAAAAAGAGTTCAATCTGCAGTTTTTGTCTGTAATATCCAGAGAAGGACATCCTTGGACACAAGCAATTGTAAGTTTCCCAGCACTGACATTAGGCAAAGTGTCAATAAATTAATAGTTTATTTGCTCCAGAGTGTCCTATTGGCAACACTTCTTTCTCTTTCTTTTTTATGCAAGTTTTTACTTTCTGTGTGTGTGTGTGCATCCATTAACTGTGTGTGTGTGTCCATTAACATTTGAATCTGCCAGTTGTTCTTCACAGTTTGTCCAAATTTCATGATGAATGGACCAATAGAAATGATCCAACTAACAATTTTTATATTACATTTTATTACATGATTGACTTTCACTGAAACCTATCAAAGTTTTTGAAAGTGCATTTGACGCTAAACCAAAATATGCCCCACTGACCGCAGGCCATTCACCACATTCGTAACAGACAGAATTTTCTGACCGATGCCTGAGGATAAGACAAATTACTGGTAGTCAATTGTGCAAAGACACCCCAGAGACACACCTGATCCATCTGTATGAAAGCAAAACACCCAGCAATATAATTAGACCTATTTTTGTGAGCCACTCTGCTGATTACCCAGAGATACAGTTACGTACACTAACCACCTGAAAGATCTCTCTCAGATTCACACATACACAGGAACACTGGACCAGATAACCCTATAGTGCCACCTTGTGGATTAGATACATCAATACATGGCCCCAATTAATTTTCTTGAGAAAAGCTTCACTGTTAAATATCAGTGGCTATATATGCCTACAGATTAGTAAAAACTTATATATAAATAATACACACAAATAAAAGCTACATATCATCTGTGTTCAGTTTTTAGTTTTCTACAAAATTTGAACACGTTAACTGTCCCTTATACTTATTGATTCTTGATGAATAGACCAAGAGAAGTTCTCCAAAATGACTAAACTCTTTTTATATTGACCTCCACTGAAAGTTAAGATGGTTTTATCTCTCTTCTGTAAAGATACATGTTATGCTGATATACAGCTCTGGAAAAAAAGAGACCAGCTCTAACCAGTTTCACTAATTTTGCTATTTATAGGTATATGTTTGAATTTTAAGAGTTCAGAAATCAATATTTGTGGAATTACCCTGATTTTCAATCACAGTTTTCATACATCTTGGCATGCTCTCCTCCACCAGTCTTACACACTGCTTTTGGATAACTTTATGCCACTCCTGGTGCAAAAATTCAAGTAGTTCAGCTTGGTTTGAGGGCTTGTGATCATACAACTTCTTCTTGATTATATTCCAGAGGTTTTTAATTTGGTAATCAAAGAAATCAAAGAAACTCATCATTTTTAAGTGGTCTCTTATTGTTTTTCCAGCGCTGTATATATTTCAGGATGGACTCAATGAAAGCAGTCTAAAACATGCTTGATCTGGCAGAAGGTAGTGTTGTTCTACCTCTGCACATACTTATCTTATTATGCATATGACCTGTTATGTGGAAACCTTGGCAACTATGTGGAAAATTGCAACTTCACAGGAGAAGGAAAAAAAACCTTAACTTTCAATGACAGTCAGTGTAAACAGATTTAATTCCAATCCATTTTGAAGCATTTCTATTGGTTAATTCTTCACGATATGTTTATACAATATAAAGGAAAACTTCCAGATGTTAAAAAATCTCTTTTTTGAAAGCACCAATTTTTAAAAATGTACTCTAATGGGGTAGATTGTAAAGCTGAGACAATGAGATCTCTCAAATGGAAAAACAAATCTGTTTATTGCGTGTAGATTCATTTTCAATCAAAAACATTGATCCATACTCTCTATTCTATATTATATATTTATATATTATATATTATATAATATATAATATATATTATATATTATTATATTGTGATACACTATGTGACAGTTTCCTACAGGGATTAAGCCTAGCCTTGATCTACACAGATTTATTAAAAATATTTTCTGTTAAAAGGAAAATAAATTCCTGTCTGGTAAACCAACCTGTTATGTATAACATACTGGAACAGCTGCTTTTTCCTTATTTGATTGCATTCAGTGCCTTCAACAGCATTCGTGCATTAGTAAAGACAGAGTATTTACCGGTATTTACAGTTAATGTTCTTAGAACATTCTATCCAGTTATATTTAACGATTTTAAATGTTCTGGTAACATCAATGCAAAGTCACTTGTAAGTTTTGTGAATGTTACTTTTAACATTTACATAACATTAGTCTGGAGTGTCTGGTTGGGAAAAGGTCTAAAAATGGTTTTGTGTAAATCATTATTGTGTCACATGCAGGGTTCATATACTTTTTAACCAAAAAATTTCCATGATATTTTCATGACCATACGATTTTTAAAACACCAGTGCAAACATGGACAATAAAACCAAAAATCAACTAAAACTATAATAAAAATTGATTATAGTAATTGGTTATACTAAACTGAAACTAATAATGTTGACAGACAATTTTTAATAATATAATGTGTGTCAGATCGTGAAAGCTCCATTGTGTGGGGCAAATTTACTGAATTAACTCTGAGCTGATGTATTTGGTAGCTCAAAATAGATTTTCTTCATTGATAAGCGGAAACACAAAGGATAGTAGACCAAATTTCCATCATTTTTTTCCAAAACTTTTTGGGTATTTTTTATTTTATTTTTCCAAAACTTATCCAGGCCTGGAATTTCCATGACTTTTCTAGGTTTTTCATGACCGTATGAACCCTGCAGATTTTTTCAGAATGTTACAAGCTAACCTTCCTGGAACCTTTTCCATACATTGCTAAAGGAACTTATAATGTTCTCTGTTAGCTGGGATGTTTATCTGCTCTCCTTACTGCTCTTTACTGGAATTAGACAAGGTGTGTGTGTGTTTGTGTGTATTTCAATATACATGTCAGCAAGGGGTGCAACATAAAGTAACTGGCTGCGTTCATTAGCAAGGTTGTCCAACACCAACACTTGGACATATATTGTATATAAGCAGATAAACATATTATTTTACATTTAAGAATAATCACTGTGATTAATTAACAGCTGTCTAAGAGAGATGCTCTGATTTCTTATTTCTTTGGAATATAACAAAGAATAAAGGTAGTAAAGAATGATAAGCTTCATCAATGTCCCTTTAATTATGGGACTGTTGTCCAGTATTAAAAAGCTAAATAGTGTAAAGTATAAAGCATAAAGTGCAAGTGCAAAAAACCCTGATGCTTGTGAACATCCCCCTCTCCCATCTATACCTATATTGTGCCGCATATATATATATATAAATATATACTTTATATATGTATTGTAAGTAATAGTAATAAGGTCTGTTGGCCCTGCTTCATTGTGGTGGTCTGGGAAAAGCCCTCTGCTAGAAAAACCCGTCAGTATCTTCAGGCTGCTGAAATGTTGAGTCGTTCTCCAGCTCTGGAGAGTCAGTCAGTATCCTATCATTCGATTCTTCTGAACTGCTGCTTGTGTGATGCTCTTTGGGTGCAGGAGGGAGGTGGGGAACGTCAGGAACATCCTCAGGAACCTCAGCCCCCACTGGAGCAGCTCCACGAGGCCGTGCAGACTTGGCCCTCAATCTGGTCCGCAGCTCGTCCTCTCGCACCTAAACACAAAGACATGCTGGTTTAGAGGGATGTACCATACATTTAATCTAAAGAGCATCATCTGTAAAAAAAAAAAACATAACATATCAGTGAAGCATGTGATAATTACACTGTAAAAAACAAGACTTCAAATGATTCCATTTAATGTATTTTTTAAGTCAGCTGAACAAGAAATATTGGCTTGCACTCTAAACTACTTAGCTTAAACAACATTATTGAGTTTCATGTTAACAGTTGTAGTTGAACTCTAGTTTAGGCCAAGCCAACTACTCTGCTACTACTACTACATGTGGTTAACACAAGTTTTTCACAATTGTTTTAGTTATTCTTAAAGGATAGTCAGCAGAACTAACAAAACACATTTCATAAAACCTAAATGTGGCGAAATAACAACACAAAGTTATTATTTTAGTTGACAGAATGCAAAATATGGTGTTGGACCAATGTATGTATATTTGTATATTTGGTTCACAGATATTTCATTGACTCAACTTATTTTCTTTGATTGGAACCAAATTCTAAGGTGGTCAGCAGAACTTAAAATATGCATCCCACCAAACTTTATTTAGACCAAGTTAAGTTTAGGTTGTTTAAGTTGGTTAGAGTTGGTGAGAATTTATTTTCAGTGTAGGTGTGTAATACTGCAACAAAACATTATAAACATCATTGTAATGTTCACATTATGAGCCTCATAAATACTAATCATCAAAGATAATTTCTGCTCAGCTGAATGGCATCTGAAAAGGCATGCACACCCAGCTAACAGAGAATGTTAAAAGGAAGTTGAGCAACATTTTGAAAAGGTTCATTGAAGGTTAACCTGTAATGTTACAGAAATAATGTTCCACAAATGTTCTGAAAACCTGTGACGTAATAGTAGTTAGCCTCACAGCGTTATTAGAAAGTTTCTCACATTGCATTTTCATCTAGACAAATACTAACATTGTGAAAACATTAAAAGTAACATTTCTAATAAAAATTAAAACACTGACGTGATATTGTAGTGATGTTATCAGAGCATTTAAAAACCTGAGTATACTTTAGTTCTATTTAGCCTAAGCTTCTGCAGTTTCGAAGACTAATGTTGGAGAAAGTTGTTTGAGAAAGTTTATAAAACTTTGGACTTTGACAGCAACAAAATAGTGTTTTTTAAAAGATATCTTACTTTGATTTCCAAACAAAATCTCATATCTATTACATTTTGGATCTTAATGTGAACCAAACTTTACTTTATAAAGATATGTGACTTTGATTTGCAACAGAATCCAACGCCTGTCTAATGTTAGAGCTTGATGTCAACTGAATGGTGTTTTTAAAAGATAGGTGACTTTAATTTTAAACTAAATTTAACATCTGCCAACACAATGTTAGGATTTGCCGTCAACACAATTTAAAGTAAAAAAGGTCTGTCATATCAGTGTCTGATGTCTTTTTGACGTCAATCCGATGTCCAATGCCAGCTGGATTTATTAAGGGTCCAAATTCAACATCTTTCTAATGTTAGAGCTGGATATGGATATGCTGGTCTTAAAAGATTTTCAACTGTGATTTGTAACCAAAAATCTATTTCTGTTTAAATTTGGAGTTTGATGTCAACTCAGTGTTAGTTTTCAGTTTTTTTTTTGTTTTTACCTATCAACTCAATTTTCATTTTCAACCAAAATTCAAGTCTATTCAATGTTAGTTCAAAGTTATTCAGATTTTAAACTAACTTGCGATGCCTGATGGAGTTTCATTCAACTAACTATCAGTGACCAATCTTTTCATGATCTTGATCATGATGTTGATGCAGGAAATGTTTAAAATTGCATGGCATGGATGTCCAATCTTGAAGATCTCCATTCCATGCTACATTGTTGTGTTTCTACTGCTATAACACACCTGAGTCACAGCATTAGATCATTATTAAGTGCTTACTAAGCAGAAAATTTCTTGTTAGAGGTAAAACACTAAATTGCGCAGTCCAGGGGGGATTCAGGTCAGGGGTTAGTGGTTTATAGTTGATGTTTGATGAACACTGAGATAACTGGTGATGATGTCTGCTGTACCTTTCTCCTCTCCTCTACTTGTCTCATCTTCTCCTCAATGTCTTCCTTTCTCGTGAGCTCTTGTTCTTTATGAACCTTTAGTGACTCTAGACGAGGCGGGGGTCTCCTCTTCGGCCTGTCTGCATCATCCAGCTATAGAAAGCATTTATATATCACATAATTATGTGATTGGACCTCAGAACATTAAAAACAACTGGTGATGGGTGTGGGATTGGGTGGTTGTGCCACATCACACTGCTCACCATGATGTTGTAGGCCTCCCCACTGCCTGCCACTTTAGGATGGGCTGGGATGATTCCCTGATTTAGCAGCTCCTCCAGGATGGCGCTGGACTCCGCCCTCTGGCTGTCATGGGCCAATCCTGGACTTTGAGCTAAGGTTACAGACATGAAGAGTTGGTCACTGCAGGGGGTCTCTTGTAGTTATATAGTTACAAAAGACTCATGAATGAACAGAGCACCACTGACAAATGAAAAGTAGGAAAACACACTGACCAAATGAGAATCAAATACAACAAGAACATTTTGTTAACTGCCTTAATTAAACTGTTTCAGATAAATAAAGACTACTACTTTTTGCACCATAAAAAAACATTAAGAAAGTATTCCACCTAGTGGACTCCCACATACATACACTTGCCTACAAGTGCCAAATAACAGATAGATTAGGTCATTTTGTAGAAATCAGTAAGTGTATCCTTGTGAAAAGGAAGTATATTTAAGAGCATTAAAATATGTTCAAATTAGGTAAAGAAAACTAAAAGTACATTTTCAATTAAATATACTTTATGAAAATACACATTAAATATACTTTCTCTGTATTTCCATGAAATGTTTTTAAGCAGTATGCTTTAAATTAAATTTTGTGTTGATATATATATATATATATATATATATATATATATATATATATATATATATATATATATATATATGTCTTTATGTCATTAAAAACTGCTTAAAGTGAATTTTAGTGTATTTTTTCCCAATAGCATTAAGTGTACACAATATGTGCATAAATAAATAAAGTAGTACATTTGAAATATACTTCAAGTGTAATAAAAATTATGTTTAAAAAACACATATTTAAATCTATCTAAGTGTGTAGAGGGTATACAAAAAAGCACTCAAAAATATATATACTTAAATATACTTTTCTTTTACAAGGGTAAGCTAGTTTTCAAAATATCCCAGCTCCTTTCTAAAGCCAATCCTCCTGAACAAAAATGTGTACAGCCTGACCACAATTATCACAATAGAGAGAGTTGCACAATTCAGTGAGGGGTCTTGTAAGTTTGTGCTTCAAAGGTTGTAAATGTTAAATAATTTCTCATAAAAATGTCTGCACACTGTAGAAAAAACGAGATTTACTCATTAAATCATGCATGTGAAGTAAACAAATCATAATTTCCATACCCATCAAAGACTCAGAATCCAGCTAGAAGAATCAGCAGAAGCTGGTCTCCGGCTGGGTTTTTCAGCAGGTTAGGCTCATGACTAACATCTTTTGTCCTCTTACCTCTTAAAGGTGGGAGTATCCTG
Source organism: Astyanax mexicanus (assembly GCF_023375975.1). Classification (NCBI taxonomy): domain Eukaryota; kingdom Metazoa; phylum Chordata; class Actinopteri; order Characiformes; family Acestrorhamphidae; genus Astyanax; species Astyanax mexicanus. The sequence continues at coordinate 52,315,723 of NC_064410.1, read as the reverse complement.
GGAACTGCCCCAGGCAGGCCGGTGGTCTCTCCGGCATCCAGACCCAGTCCACTGTCAGTAGTCTTCTTTGACACAGCAGAGTCACCGCGAGCTCCTCCAGACACCACTATACACTGCGATTAAACCAAAAAGGTACAAGACTTTTAATGAAGGCATAGAAGCACACAGTGACCCACTTAACATGACTGTGTTAGGCCTGTATAAGAACCAGTTGGGCTCCATATAAACTGAGAAGTTTTGTCTACTGGTTCCATATTAGCCTTACATTGGTATGTCAGTGTACATGGGCCTTAACTGTGCTGTACACTGAAAAAGAGGCCAAGATCATATGTTTGTGAGCCTAAAGTGGACTGTAATGATTGGGCCTGTTTGAGACCCATTAAAAAAAGAGACATTTAAAATATATATATATATTTATTGAAGAAAATGATCTAATATTACATATTTGTCAATGGCAAAAGTGTGTTTATCTTTGTTTCAGTGCAGCAATAACTGCAACTAAACATTTTTGGTAACAGTTAATTAGTCCTGCACGTCGGTTTGGAGCAATTTTAGCCAATTCATTTCCACAAAATGACTTAAACTCCTATCAACTGCTGCTTCAGCTTCTTCCACAATATTTTTTTCTGGATTAAGTTCAGAATTTTGACTTTGAATTTGACCCATTCTAATATATTAATTTTATCCAGTCTTTGGTGGAAGTCTCAGTGGTCTTAGGGTTGTTGTCTTGCTGTGTAACCCATGCTCTTTTGAGGTTTATCTCAATGACTGATGTCCCAACATTTTCCATTAGATTTTGCTGGTATAATTCATGATGTATTGTTCCATCAATGATGGCAGGCTGAGATGTGGTAAAAGAGGCTCAACCCATGATACTACCAACAGCATGTTTCACAGGTGGGATAAGGTTTTCATGTTGAAATGCTGTGTTTTCCTTTCTTCAAAGAAAGATGCAGAGCTTTCAGGCATCAAATAATATTTGGTGAAGTAATCCTGGTTTTTAATCACAGTTTTCATGCATCTTGGCATGTTCTCCTCCACCAGTCTTACACACTGCTTTTGGATAACTTTGTGCCACTCCTGGTGTAAAAATTCAAGCAGTTCACCTTGGTCTGACAGCTCATATTTACATTACAAATCTTTGATTATATGGACTATTTAACTAGTTCCTAGTTTTTTTCCAAATCCCTTTAACATGCTGCTCTAATTTGGTCTCATCTGTCTACAAAAACAGAGGTTTATGAGAATTTATGGAACTCACCTGGGCCAAGTTTCACCCAGGTGAGCCTCACCTGAGCATGTTGTCGGCTAGTAATTCAGACACAACGTAACGTCCTGGTGAGGTAACTTCAGCCTGATTAAGTATTAATAATGTTTCTGATACCAACAGAACAGGGCTTAGGGATTTACAACTCAACAAACTTTTCAGATTCATCGATTAATCACATTAGTGCTGGGCGATAAAACGATATCGATAGTTATCGAGGAAACTATATATCGCGATAAGTCGGGGCGAGAAATTCGATAAACTAAATTTTCTATTTCCCGTTTAAGTAGCGTTGTGAAAAGGCGCAGCACGAGATCAGGCAGCACGCTGAACTGCTGCTCAGCCCAGTACAACCCCTCCCCTCCCCTCTCCACCATCCCCCTCCGCCCCACCCCCCGAGCCCCTCCACTCTGAACTCCTCACATAGCGGCTCCTTCTCTCCCATTTACTGGATAAACTTCATTTATACTATTCAGCGGCGCTACACTGGAAAACTCACCTTTTAAATATGAGGCATGCGTCTCCAAGATATTTAGAGAGGTGAGCTTGTTCAGATTTCTGAAGGCAGGTAAACGCTGCTCTGTTTGCTGCTAGTTAGATTAGCTTGTCTCCAGTTTAAAGTTAGCGATGTTTAGGTGTAAAAGGGATCTGTGCAATCTGTCATCATTAGCTAAGATGCTTTCACTGCTTTTTTACATTCTAATAAACTAATGGGTAACGCACGTTAGCTGTGTTAATCCACGTTTCGTGTAAATTAAGGTTAACTTCAGCACGAGTGAGGGGTTAGTATATAAACACACAGAAAGGAAGCACTTTCCATCTTTTTTCCTAACTCTCACTGTTTCTGTTAGAAAACCCTGAGGGCAGCATTCTCCTCTGTCTTTGTGTTTTATAGTTTTTAACAGATAGAGAGTCTGTTATGCTGGATATTTTACTAAATACAGAAGATTATATAATCTGTCTAGCTGTATTTGAACTGAGCTAAACATTGCTGTTACTGAACTGGAGTTTTAAATACACTTAAGTAATGTAAGTCTAGTCTACTGAAAGCCAGTAATGTTAGTATAAATCTGTACTGCAGTAGAAGTGGATCATTTCAGAAACTTGACTTTATTCCTCCCACCTCCATTATAGGCCACTTTTTTTTTTAAATATTTAAATGTTAGCTTAATTTAAATGAAAAAAAAACTAAAGGCTCTTATTTAAAAAAAAACATAAGCAGTAAATTATCTAAAATTACAACAAATAGAAAATAGAAAAACAGTAAAACATATGTAATACATACTTTTTATATGACCAAAATTAAACTAGACTGAAATCTGACTAAAACTAATAATATCCGATAGACTAAAATGTAACTAAAACTATTATACATTTTAGTGAAAAGACTAAGACTGTATCAAAATCACCTGTCAAAATGAACACTGTGATATACTCTTGTATTTTGCTTTATGTAGTTGCCTGCATTCAGGGAGGGGAATGATCTTTTGATTAAATATAATTTTATAAAAATAAATAAAGTGTTATTGCAATTTAAATTAAACAGACATATAATGTAAAGGGTCTTACATATTTTTTAGTTTATATATTTGTCCCCTTTTTAAAATTAATTTAAAAGCTGTACCCACCTGGCAAGATGTTAACATCCTAGTGTCTGTCCACAAGGCTCTGAGCCTGCTAGTGATTTTGTCCATAACTCCCTTATTCTGTCACTTCTGAGTAAAAATAGAAACCTTTAAGTGTAACAGAAAGTGATTTGATTTATATCGTGATACATATCGATATCGGCTGATATGAAAAACTATATCGTAATAAGATTTTTTTCCATATCGCCCAGCCCTAAATCACATAATTCACTACTAATTGTAATATATTTCGAATTTTAAGTAACTTAAATACCTGTGGACCAGTCTCTTACCTCATTCTCCTCCAGGCTGCTGGGTTTAACCGGCTCAACCACAGTAATTTTGGAGCTCCCACACCCCATGTCCACTGTTTACTGGTAATGCTGGGATGTGTCAGCAGCTGCTATCCACAGACTGGTGCTTGAGAAGTTTTACAGAAGTGCTGCATTCCTGTACTCCACCAGGACCCCGGGAAACCCGTCTCCACGGACTCTCTGCGTCGCTAAGGCTCGTTGCTACAATAAATCTGACCCCTGTTATTCAGCCCACCTATATTTGGACAGGCCACGCCCCCTGTGCTGGGATTGGCTGAAAGTTCAAACTATACCTGCTGAATCAATCCAGCTGAAGCAAGAGCAGCTTTTGCTGGTTTTGGATGTACTAAGAAACATACCATATGAAAACATATCACAATAAGATAAAAACAAATCACATTTATTTGTATAGTGCTTTTTACAACTGATTTCACAAAACAGTTTTACAAAAATGTGATCGCAGGACAGAGAATCAGGCAAAACATTACCATACTCTGGTAAACTAACTGATTAACCAGTTTATAAACATCTTAATCACTAGCTTGGTCATAATGGCGGTCTTGCTTGAGAAACTCTTGACTAGAGGCAAAAATCACAGGGCATCTCATGATACGGTTTTATCACAATACGTTTCCTACGATAACAATGATGATCGTGTACTCTGTATATTGAAAACTATTTTCTACAATACATATAATCCAATATATTACCAATATTCTTCACTGACGGTACACCCTATTCATTTAATTAGTGCCACCACTTGAAGAAATCAATGCGAACAGTAACATTTTCAAAATTTTTGTAAATTATATTTAAAAAAAAGCTGGTCAACTGCTGAGAGCTGGTAATGTTGATTTTTTTTCCAGCATGGTAGGATTTTTGTAATTGTTCATTTGTTTACATTTTGGCTGGATTAAATATTTAGCCAGAAAATAAACAGCACATAAAAACTGTATATTATATATAATATACACATCACTACATTATCCTGGATGCTAATGCTGCCTTTAACTCCACCTCAGAAGATCCCCCTTAACCAGAAACAAATTTTTTCCATGGAAATTTTGTAGTCTTTTTCTGCCTTTTTATAATTAGTTAGTTTAGATTTATTTTGTGACAAAGTGAGGAGCAGGGTATGCGCATCTAGTTTTTCGATATTACCTAAAAAGTCTAAATCCCACATCTATACCAAGGTAAACTATCACTTTGAAAGGCAGCCAGTGAAGTAATATCCAATCACAGCTCAGGGGGCGGGGTTTGGCAGAATATGGGTGTGAAAAAAAACCCTCTATATTGTTATGTTGCTTTGGCAGCCAGTTGACATGTGTCAAACAGTAAACTTCCTCATATATATATATATATATATATATATATATATATATATATATATATATATATATATATATATATATATATATGATAGATAGATAGATAGATAGATAGATAGATATTTCTCTTATATTACTGTCTATCATGTGTAATATATCTTATACATAAAAAAAAACATTATGCATTATTATCCTTTAATTGTAAAGACTATTTAACTTGTAACTAGTTAACCATTTTCTCCAAACTATTCTCCAGTTTATACAGGTCCCTGTGGAATTCGTCATGATTCTACAGGACATAAAGGTGCCGAAATCTCTATTCATTACTACAGCAGACCTAGCATCTGCAGAAATAAGCAGTATGGTTATCATTAGGGATGTAGGAACACATTGATATATATCAAAGTACTTCATATATAAATTCTGAAAAACACAGCACTGAATTTATTTAGTGTTTTTATGCAAGAAATTGTGTTTTTGGGGAAACTGGGCCATGTTCTCTGGATGCAATATAATCCTCACAGCAAAAGTTTTCAATAAAATCACAGAAGGCAGTTACTCCTACAATAAAAGCATGATAAAAAAGTTCTAATACCCTCAATTTGGAATATATTATGACTACTGACAGGTGTCCCAATACTCACACAATCCATATCTTCTCATATACTAATCAAATCAGACCACAATGTGGTGCTATTGAGTCAGTGTTTACCTGCATCATGAAACCACAGAAAACAAACTCACAGAAACACTACGGAAATTTAACTCCGCCCCCTTTGCTTTTTCCTTTCCGATCATCCAATGGGAGAAGGCGTTGTAACCGCTCGAGCTCCTTCAGCCAATAGAGCTCCGTGAGGTAGAGCAGCCCGCGTGAAGGTCCGCCCCTCGGCTCCATCAGCTGCTCGAGGAGGGGAAGCTGGATGTGGCGCTGGAGTTCAGTCTGCGGCCAGCAGCACCAGCTCACCAGCTCACCTGTCCACCAGCTTACCTGTCCACCAGCTTACCTGTCCACCATGGCGTCCACACAGGGCTCGCGGACGCTCAGCAAGGATGACGTCAACTACAGGTTACACTTTCGGATGATCAATGAGCAGCAGGTGGAGGACATCACACTGAACTTCTTCTATAAACCGCACACTATCACCCTGCTCACCTTCACCGTCATCAGTATAATGTACTTCGCCTTCACCAGGTAGGCTGTGTCGTCCTGATTTGTGTGTGTGTGTGTGTGTGTGTGTGTGTGTGTGTGTGTGTGTGTGTGTGTGTGTGTGTGTGTGTGTGTGTGTGTGTGTGTGTGAGTGAGTATATATATAGACGAATTGGGAGTAAAGTCTTCATTGAGGACAGTTGGGATAGCGCATGAGGAAAGAGCTCCACACTTGTTGAGACAGTAAATCATAGTCATTAAAGTCATCAGGTGTCATCCTCTCCTACGTCATTTAGCTACAGTTCCAGAGGCAGTAGTTATCTACCAGCAGTGCTGTGAGGTTGTAGAGTGTAGATCTGTGCCAGGTTTTGTTTGTGTGTGTGTGTGTGTGTTTGTGTGTGTGTGTGTGAGCTGGAACATTTATGAGGATGTTGTAACATCCTGTATGTGTCATCCCTGTGAGCACACGAGGGCTGAGGGCATGATACTCATCAGAGGACTGTGATTCTGTGTTCTACACGCCCCCTCTTATTGAAAGTATTTATTTTTTTATTTAATGTATTTTCTACATTGATGATTAATATTAAAGACATGAAAACCTATGGAATTACGTAGTAAACAATAAAAGGGTTTGTCCTTGACAATCCCCTGATTTAAATCTGATCAACTGAGATAGTGATTTGGGATGAGCTGGAGCAGCAACTTCCAGCTCTTCCAGGAACTCCTTCAAGACTCTGAGAAACTATTCCAGGTGACTCTGCCTGGAATGTGTGGCGTGTGTGGTATACAAAGCAGTGGTGAATGAAGTATACGTGTATACTGTACATGTAGCTACTTGGTGAAATAGAGAGATCACAAATTCACAAATTTACTGCATCTATATTCCATATATAGAAAACACTTCATCAACACGACTCTAAAATGTATGGTGATTTGAAAAAAGCCTAACTAATTGGTAAAAAGTTAAAGTATTGGTTAAAGCTCCCATCTAATGGTTTCTAAGCCTTTATGTGGTACCTCTTTCCTTGTTTTCCTTATATTTCCTTTGTAATATAAATTCAGATAAAAGATTAGTAATACACTAATGTTGATTAAAATATTGGAAAAAATATTTTGATTTATAGATTTATAGATCAGTTCATTTTCTACCCACTAAAAACAGGCATTTATACTAGGGGCACCGAATATTTTGCCAATGTTCATAGACTATAGTAATTGTGTTGCTGTTAATCTTACTTTTTCCCCTTTCTTTCTGTCTTTCTGTCTTTCTTTTCTGACAGAAACGATTCAGATCCTGACAATAATCTGCGTGTGGGCATCGCTCTGGTCGTCTCCTTCTTCCTCATCATTAGTGTTCTGGCTTTCCCTAATGGTACACACTTCTGTCGCTTGCATTTGCATTCAGCACTGTTTAAACAGATCTGTGTAGCCACAGTAATTTATTTATTTAATTCATTCACTCTCATTTACTGTCATTATAAAGGCTAATGAAGGTTACATGTAAACTGTAGTCACTGTAATCAAGTATATTTGCTGTTAAACACAATTACTAACTACTGTGGTTTGAATTATGGTCTATTGTATTGTGTTTCAAACCATTTGCACAGTCCTTGGGCTAATGAATACCTGGATTATAAGGCTTGTGTCAGTATTAAAGTCTTAGTGGCGTCTAAATGGCTGCAGTCTTTTTTCAGGTCCATTTACCAGGCCGCACCCAGCTATATGGCGCATGGTTTTCGGTGAGTAGGTCTGCTGGAAGCGGCTCTGTTTGTCCTTCTTGACAGCAGCTTTGTTGACTGAGACCACTGAGCCATGCTTTGCTGGTTGAATGTTTTGCAGGTCTCAGTGTCCTCTACTTCCTTTTTTTGGTGTTCCTCATCTTCCTGAACTGGGACCAGGTGAAGATCATCATGTACTGGCTGGATCCTGATCTGAGATATGCAACCCGTGAGGCTGATGTTATGGTGAGTGAGTGGCCACTACTGTCATACAATACACAATATACTGGTGAACAAAACACATCATTAAAAGTAGTGTAATCAGCTTTGCTTAGTTTTTATTGTCACTTCACAGTGTACAGTAAAATAGAGTAGAGTGAAAAACTTGGGTGCAGGTTCCCACAATTGTGCAGAGAACAGTATTTCCAACACGTAGAATAGCAAAATAAAATAGAATATACAGATAACTTTACAATATACTTAATACTCACAAAAACAATACACACAATAACTTACACTATAGACCAACTGGTAGGTATTGCATGGAAATATGTTAAGTAAGACTGAATATATAATATACAATGCTATATAGATGTGCAGTTATTTAGAGTGTGTTGAAGTGAGGGAAAAAGTCCAATAGGTGACAGAATAATTACGAGTAAAGTGCGGGTACAGAAAAAGATGTGTGGGAAGAACAGGGGGCAGAATGCTGTATGTGGGATAACATGGGAAAGTCTGATAGGTCCAGTATTTACTAAAGTGCAGGGTGCAGAGTTTGTATAGATGGCAGTGGATTGGGTTGGACAGAACACTGTTCTACTGGCTGTTCCACAGCCTGGTCGCCTGGGGGAAGAAGCTATCTCGGAACCAGCTGGTTCTGGTCTTCAAGTTCTGGTTTTGGATGAAGTGCAGCTTATTTTTTAATACAAATCAATGCAAAGAAATAAGCTGCTACTGGTGGATTATTTATTATATATTGTTATTATAATATTTTTATACCACTACTATAAAAATGCAATGGCATTCTTTTAATTATAAATATTTATACATTTATGCATGGCATGTGAAATGTTTAAATAACCCAAATGAACAAAACATAAATAAAATAAAACCACTGTTTCTAAAGTTGACAAACTAGCTTGTTCATGTTAATAGGCTTTTCTTGCTAAGTAAACATAATGGGCAATATTGAAGTCAGAATTGTAAGATATATTGTAAGATAACCTGATAATGCACTTATTGTGACACGACTACGCCCAGTTCTAGTAGTAGTAGAAGTAGTTGTAGTGGGAGTAATTCAGCATGTAAATACTTACACTCGGAGCAAGGACAAAACGTCAAAAGGTCATAGACAGGGAACGGTGCTGTCATCACCCTACCATGCTCTTTGTTAAAATCTGAGATGATCTGGGACGGAGATCTTTAACAGGCATGACGTAAACCTGTTTTAGGTTGTGATCCTGAGATTCAGTGTGTGTACACACTAGATAACGCAAAGACAGCATGGCAGACACATATTCATGCAGACCATGTCTGTCTGGAATACATGTATACATGTCTGGGGCACAGTTTGTACAGTTTAAAATATCTCAGGAAACAAGGTGTTTAGACCAATTTAAATAAATGAGCTACTGCAGAGCTACTGCATAATGAAGTGATTCGTCATCAATACGAATTGAATATTGAGTTATCTATATTTTTATAGATATCATAACTAATTACTGTTTTGAGATCTAACAGTTTTAATGTTACTGTATGTTCAAGCAACGTGGCTCCTGCATGAGAGCAGTAGGGCAGTTCTTTTGAAACTGTGTAGTAAGCCATACAATGTTTTAATTGAAATGAAATTTTTAAATATTTTGTAGACATTAATTTTTTTATCCTTTTAAATGTGATATATTTTAGCTTTTCTTCAATTTTCTTTGAATTATGGTTTAATGTTTGCAATAATGTTAGTATCCTAGCTATATTTGTGATATACTGGAGCTTTTTATGCCCCAGTATTTGCCTGGCAGAGACAGGAAATATTTTTTGTATTCTAACTGTTTTACATTTAAAGTTTCACACAGATTTTTGTCATATGAGATGTACCCAGATTGAAAACTGTGCTAAAAATAAGAATTTATGAATTACTTTAACAGGGCTGTATGAATGTCCTGCAAGTCTGGCTGTGTTCCATCAGCTGAGTCTTATCAATTTAGTTAATTTGTTGCTTGAGGAACTAAGCGGTACTTTGTCACGCATGCCAAAGCATTTTGTTCTATAAACAAATTAAATTAAATGATAATTAGACCCTGCATGTGAGTCTCATCCCTGGCATCAGTTTTGTAAGTCTTGAAAGTCTCTCCTAGATGTGCTAAAAAAAATTCAAGTAATTAGCAACAATTTCTTGTTGTTTTCAGTATTCTATTATCACCATGATTCAGAAGCCTGATTTAATCAAAATAAAGACATTGTTCTGTGACTGTGATTTTTGTAGCATAACTGAAAATACCTGTAAAAAAGTGAGGGGCATTTACATTTAAACACTGTACATAGATCAGATCAACAGTCATGTCCCTGTTGCACTGTTGTCACCTCTGTCAGAATCTGATACAGGCCTGTAAGAAAAGCTGATCAGTTTAATGCAGGTTTAATACCACCGCCAGACCTATGGTACAATACAGGGATTAGAGGGTGGCCAGTCAGATCCACACTGTGCAGCTCTAATCCAATGAAATGTGATTAATGTGCGGCTGAGACAATAGCCTGCCGGCGAGGACAGTCAGGCTGCACAGCTACTGGATTACTGACTGTTTGGCCCTCAGCCTCAGGCTGTAGCTCTTACTCTCAATACTGTTCTGTTGCTGAGAGTGCTGCTGTGGACACTGTGGCTGTTGTCTCCCAAAACCCAACTAGACATTCCTTGGTATTTGAGTCAGCTATGAAATAAGTTTTTAGAAAGTGAGTTTAAAAATCCATCTCTGTGGATGGTTACAAATAGAACAATAAGCCGTTGTGTGCCTTAAAGTGTATAGGTTTCCCTTGTACCACCAAAACAACTCTTACTCACTGAGATATAAACTCTACAAGTCCTCTAAAGGCAATGAGACTTGAGAACCTTAAGCCCTTATCTACAGTTCAGTGGTCGTCCTTCTTTGGACAAGCAAGACCTGCCTGAGGCTCTGGAGTTGCTCTGACCCAGTCATCTAGAACATCAGAGTGACTTATCCCACCTCTTGAGAATACCTATTGTACTTGGATAAGCACTGTTATTCACATCACCTGTCAGTGGCTTTAATGTTTTGGCCGATTGTCATATAATTCATACTGCTTTTTTTGTTTAGATTTTAGAGCTGCGCAATATATAATTTCAGCATCATTATCGCAATGTGGATATATGCAATAGTCATATCGCAGGACATGCAATATCATATAATGCAAATTTAACACAGTTTGGAACAAAAAGAAAATTCTCACTGTTCTCCTTTTGCAGTAAGCATTTTGTAGGAATGCATGTGGTAATTGTGAAACAATGCTGATATCCCATATTAGGCGTGTATTTATCTGCTGATCCCATAACTGATATACACATTTATAATTTGCATAGCTTTAAAACTAATAAAAAGCAATAAAAATGAGCTTAAGAGTTTTTTAAAGAAGAATTTTCCAGTTTGAAATATTGTACATATTGGCCAATGCCGATTATTCTTAAAAAAAAAAAAATATTGGCTGATATGATTTAATTCCGGTATCGTCGCGCATCCCTAATATTTTTCAGAGACAGATTTACTTCAGTCTTTGATATGCAATTAGGTGAATAATTCTGTACCTTTTAATATATATATGCATTGCGCAAACAAAAAACTATTGCAGTGCCTCTTGCTGATAAATACCATGTGACTCCTTTTACAGCAGATATTGTATTGTATTGTAATTCTCTCTCATATAGATATTTCCAATGCTCATACACTTCCTAGGTTGTCCCTTTCACACAGAGCTCTTAGTGCTAAGAGGGTGAAGGCCAGTATGTGCCTCCTTTGAGTCACATGATTGGCTGGTCACTGGGCAGCTGCCCAAATTGGAGGAAAACCCTGTTATGTCAACTTCAACTATTCATCCAACAACTGAAAATCGCTGGGATTCCCAGCTGTAATGATATAAGGACTTATTGACTGGGAATCCTCTCTCTCTCTCTCTCTCTCTCTCTCTCTCTTTTCCTTTTTTTGTGTTAACTGCTTTTCTTCTCTTTTCCTCCCTGTATTTTATACAGGAGTATGCAGTAAACTGTCATGTGATCACATGGGAGCGCATCCTCAGTCACTTTGACATTTTTGCGTTTGGACACTTCTGGGGCTGGGGCATGAAGGCCCTGCTCATCCGCAGCTATGGACTCTGCTGGACCATCAGCATTACTTGGGAGCTAACAGAGGTATGACCCAAATCACATGTGGAATTATTGGCCTTATTCTTTGGGACATAGTTACAGACATCTGCCAGATGGAGCACTTATGTCCATATGTCCCTAAGAAGGCCACATTGCCTTTGGTTTATATAGTTGCTTATGGTCACCTGTATGGGGTGTAAGAAGATATTGATATTGTATTAGAATGCTATATTTTGTTTTGCAATACTGCATTGAGTTTTTTTAAACACATTTTTCACTGTTACCCTAGAAAGCAGTGTTGTACATTGAAGCAGTCGTTAGATCCCTCTATTAAAAAGTGTTTTATTCAGATTTTATTAACTTGATGGTATTTTTTCTAGGTAATACAGTTTTTTTTCTGAAATTTTATTAGATTTTAAATCCCCACATATTCCTTCTTCTCTTCAGTTGTTCTTCATGCACCTACTGCCTAACTTTGCTGAATGCTGGTGGGATCAGGTCATTCTTGACATCCTGCTGTGTAACGGAGGAGGCATCTGGCTTGGCATGACAGTGTGTCGTTTTCTGGAGATGCGCACCTACCACTGGGCCAGTATCAAGTAAGCTTTGCACACTGTAATAATGAATTTCTACAGGTGTCTCTCTACAGAACAGCAATGTGTCACAACATTGTGCATATTGGTTCGAACCCCCTGCTCATGCAGCTTTGCCATGAGCTGCCAGCGCTCCCTCTGGGTGGGTAGATGGTGCTCCCTCCCCACATCACTAAAGGGTGATGTCTGCAGCACAGAGCGTCTGTGAGCTGGTGTATCGGAACCGAGTCGCTACGCTCTCCTCCGAGTGCGCTGTTATGCTACTCGGCAATGCTGCATCAGCAGCAGCTCGAAAAGAAGCCATGGCTGGCTTTACAAGTATGTGTTAGTCTTCTCCCCCCTGGTGTGTTGGAGCATTACTAGTGACAGGGGAAGTCCTAATGAGTGGGTTGGGTAATTGGCTGTGCAAAATTGGGGAGAAAATGGAGAAGAAAAAAAAGAAAACATTGTGCATATTGAGTTATTGCTACAATACATAAGTTTATTTAGAATTATTTAATTGTTTAGAAATTATGTTGTTTTTTCAACCCTAATTCGGGAGGACCCCTTCCCTTGCACATTTTAGTTTAGGTAATCATTTACTAAATTAATTGAAAATTACGTTGTTAGTAACCTTTTCAGCCCTATACCACTGGTGTTCCTATTGCTGATTCTTGATAATGGAGTTCCTAAATTCCAGGCAGAATACAAAGAGATGATGACGTATGCATTGCCGTGACCTTTGACACACAAAACATCCACAGTGTCAAAAACTTTTACCTGAGAATAAAGAGATCTAGAGGTTGAGATGGAGAAGAATCAGATTAGTTTTATCATGCAGTCTGATGCCTGTAGTGATACATCTGAAAACCTGTTTCACTAGTTTAGTCCCAGTTGCGTCATTCTCGCAAGATCAGCAGAGTCTAATCACACAGCCTGGAGAGACAGGAGTCTTCAGATGTGCTGCATTAGTAAAGCAGGCCTGTAGCCAGCCTGCAGAGAATCAAACAGTTCTAAATATTTAAAGAGGGAGACTGTAGTGTTAGTGATGACTTGTTGGCAGTTTCTGCTGAATCCTGCTAGTAAAGTGATCTTTAACACGGGACCTTGAATCCAGTTTCTGTTCTGGACTAGATGAGTGTTTAAAAAAATTAAGTGACCAATTAGTTACATCAAGTTGATTAGTTACATTAATTGGATTAATTATAACTGATAAAAAGCGGATTTTAGTTTGAATAGATCTGATTTGAAATGTTTGAAAATGTGTTTTTTATGGGTTCTTTTAAGATGAGACCCGAGCAGTGTAGCTTTTGTACTAGGCAAAATGAGGTCTTATGAAAATTCAGACTAAACATGCTGTATACGTAATAAATTATCATTATATATACATACTTTTTTTCTTTTGTAATTCTTATTTTCAATGCAGTCTGGAATATTCCATGTTGGTTGTTATTAAGTGATTCAATTCTGTGTAAAAAGACAACAGTACAATCAAGGTGATTATGCAGAGTGAAATTGATTTTGTGCAGTTTTGTGCCTTTTCTTTATAAAAACTATAAACCCATAATTAAACAATTTGCCAGACTTTGTCGGTGAAAATAATGGTTGTGAAGGACATGAAAAAATGCAATACAACTTACTAAACAAGTTAAATTATGTAACAATGATATAACAAGATATATTGTCATTATATTTATACACTTGTACAGTACAATAAAATTCTTGCTTATTGCATATTATCAGTGTCAGACAAAAACCTTACATCTCCAAAAATGGCAGCTTTACAGAAGAAGACAATGCCTGCTTACTCTTCAGTGGTAATTGATGTAAAAATATTTCATTCCAAGTGATGTTAGAACATTTTATGGTGGTCTGTTTATTATGTTATTTTGTCACCGTGTAAAGATCAAGTGCCACATTTACATAATGTAAAAAGGAATGAAGATATACAAAGGAGAACTCCGATGTAAAATGGACTTTTGATGTAGTACAACATGATGTAAGTAAAAAGTACTTACCTTTGATGAATAGTGCACCTCCTTTCTCCTACAGCTCCGTTCTCCCACAGCGTTCCGAGATCCAGACATTTTAACAGTTTGTCCAAACACCCTTCAGACTGGGTGACACGGGGCATAATTTGCCCCAAAAAATTGCTTTTTCCACCATTACCCAGGCTCAAAGTAGCTCCACAATTTTTGCTAGAATTCGGAGTGCCCTGACATTTAAAACAAGGCATTAGTAACTTAAAAAGTTCACAAAAAAGCTTATTAAAAACCACTGTTTAGATTCTATGTAAACCCCTGTTTATAGCTATACTTGTATTGATAATGTCATAGACTTATATATACATAGCTCCTGGTGCCGGCTGCTATGCTATGCAGAATCTATGTATATACAGCATATGTCTATGACATTATCAATACAAATATGGCGGCGCATGTTTTACTACACCAAAAGTCCATTTTACACCGGAGTTATCCTTAAGTGGTCCAACTGTGTAGTGAAACTGGGTGTCAAACCCACAACCCTACAACAAATAACTCTCCTCTGAACTCTGATTTATGTGCCTGTTTGTCTGTTCAGGGACATCCACAGCACTACAGGCAAGCTAAAGCGAGCTGTGCTTCAGTTCACCCCTGCCAGCTGGACCTATGTGCGCTGGTTTGACCCCAAATCATCCTTCCAGAGGGTGGCAGGAATCTACCTCTTCATGATCGTCTGGCAGGTGTGTGATTATTATTAATGATATACATAATGTATGTTAATTTGTCTGTGCTGACATGCTTTCAGTTTCATGTGCAAATATTTGTGGACACCCCTTCTAAAGAATGCATTCAGCTAGCGTTAGTTTTAAGTTGCACCCAACTTGTCTAGTCCCTGTAACTTGTCTAGTCACTGTACTGCCAATTAAATGTGACTCTGTGGAGCCGAAAAAATGAAAGCACCATTCCTTTAATTATGTGTGGGCTTGAAACATTAGTAATAAGTAATAAGCATTGAGCTGTACAGCACTGGAACTGTGTTCTGTGGAATGATGGTGCATCCAGTACCAATACTTGTGGGTAAGTTGATGAGCTTTAGATGAGTGCAACCAAATCCTCACAGCATTGATTCAAAATCTAGCAGAAAGCCTGCATTAGTAGTAGAGCCAGTAAATCCAACAAAAGCAGGATTTTAAGTCTTTTAAAATACCCTTGTTTTTTGGAAAGAGCAATAAATGAGCAGGTGTCCCAATACTTTTGACCATACAGTGTCTATTTCAGGATGCACATGTCTTCTGAGTTCATTTATTAAAGTTTGAATGAAAACATTTGTGTCTTCTCTCCTGGCACCAGCTTACAGAACTGAACACCTTCTTCCTGAAGCACATCTTCGTGTTCCAGGCGTCTCATCCACTCAGCTGGTGTCGAATTCTCTTCATCGGGATCATCACCGCCCCCACAGTGCGGTATAGTCTTTCTGTTGTTTCATACCTGTGAAAACCCTAACTGCTCTCCTGTTCAGCTCTTCTCAAAACAATAGCTTAAGTGTTTATACGGGTATGCAGGAAGCAGACCTGTACTCATTCTAAGAATTTTGGACAGGAGTGATGCTACAGGAGAATAATCTGTTGATGCTGTTCGCTGAGTATTATATTGTCGTGGCATAAGAAAAATGGGTCATGTTCTTGAAACTCGTGTCTCCAAAGCTCATTATACTAAAGACTTTGCTCAGAAGGAGATCTTTTCATAGTGTTGTAAACTAAAACCTGGAATTGTACCAGTGTGAAAACTGTTGCTAATACCTTATTACTGTGTGCATTGCACATTTTTCGTAGCTATACTAAAAAACTAAGGTCTTCTAATGGATCTGTGAATATCAGAGAAAAAACTATTTTTGTTCCATAAAGAACCATGCATGTAATTGATATATATAAGTGCAAAGACACCTTTAAAACAGCATTATACAAAACTGTTTAAAGCAGCATTCTTGCTTCTGGGCTCCCCCCTGCAGTCGTGAAGTGTAATTTGCAGTTTAAAACACCAAACCACTAAAGAACATGCTACTGAGCACTGAGGACAGTTAGGTTACATGATGATATTTTTAGATAAACACTTTCTTTTAAACTACTTTTGAATTGTCAAACATGATAAGGGAACATTATTGCTGCATTTCAATATAACAGGAGGGTTAAGGCTCTAAAAATGCCTTGATGTAAAAGTTTTTTAACAATTTTAAAAGTGTAAGAAATCAAAGGTAGGCTTTAGCAAAGTCTCTGCAAATTCGAGAGGAGCGTCCATTTGGCATTTTGGCATCTTTACTGGCATAACAGACAGTGTGAATTTCTCCGTAACCTGTGTATTTTGGAAACCATGTTAAAACACTTCCTTTAGTGTAGACGTGAAAGGATTATTTTGGTCCAACAATACCTCCTTTGGTGTGTTTGGTAACACAGCTGGTAGGAGTAGAAGGTTTTTGCTGTGAACTGGGGGTTTTAAAGGTTACAGACACTGGGATAATGGCTGTGTGTAATGGTAAAATGGGACAGTTTTAGCTTTATGCCTGCTATTATATTATTGTGATATAGTTTATCTTGTGTTTTGTTGATCTAATACATAAATATCTGTTTTGTTTTAGGCAGTATTATGCATACCTCACAGACACGCAGTGTAAAAGAGTGGGAACACAGTGTTGGGTGTTTGGGTGAGTCTGTCATTGCCTCTATTTTTGTTTTACAGTAGTGTGTGTGTGTGTGTGTGTTTGTGTGTTACCCCATTTATTTCAGAAAACAACAATGAATGTGCAAGCATTCATCCCAATACTTTTGTCCATATAGTGTATGTAGTGGAGACCACAAAAGAACGTCTTTTTTTACATAACATGTAAAATTGATATTTTTACGATGGAAATGTATATAAGATTTACTGTATGTGTACACCAATCAGCCATAACTTTATGACCACCCACCTAATATTGTGTATGCCCCACTCTACAGCCAAACCAGCCCTGACTCAATGATGCATGGACTCTGAGAGACCTCTTAAGGTTTTCTTGGTGCTATTTGGCACCAAGACATTAGCATCAGATCCTTGAGGTTCTGTTAAATGTAAGGAGGGCTTCCATCAATCACATTAATGAGCTTTGTGAATATTCACTTCATCTGCAAATGGTTTTAATGTTGTGACTGATCAGAGTACACAATATTGCCAGACATTTGACGAGAGTGCTTCTTCTAAAACCAAGGGTATTGAAACACCCTGCATTCTCTTACATTACTTTAAGATTACATTACTACATTACTGTAGTTTGTGAAACATTGTTGTGAGAATTTGATTGCTTTTGGCCACAATGTCATTATTAGGGTCAGATGCTGATGTAAGATGAACAGTTTTGGACCACAGACACCACTGAGCATGGTGACATTTGGCTCATACAGCTTCTCCAGAGAATTCCATTCTATTGGTGGTGATTTTTCTATGGACATTAAATACTGTAGGCTATTTCAGCACATTTGAACACATTAATGCAGCAGAATGCACTAAAAATGATTACATTTTACCATCTCAAATCTTAAGAATGGAGTCGTTCTCTTCTGACAATAGCGTACATTCAGTACATTTGAATACTGTAATGCTGTGTAATTAAATTTAATTAAATTTAATTAAATTAAAATTTCTATCTCAAATCTAAGTAAGAAGTCAATTTTATCTGACAATAGTGATTGTGCATTGTACTGAAAAATGCAAAACAGCAGCTCTCAGTACTTCTCTCCAGTCTGTCATTGCTGTTTTGCATTGCTAAATAATCTTTTAAAACTGATCACATTGCTGCATTTGAATTTGTATCTGACTCCATTTTTTTCTCTTGTAAACAGAGCCATTGCTTTCCTGGAAGCCCTGGCCTGTGTTAAGTTTGGACAGGACCTGTTCTCTAAAACGCAGGTGGTGTATGTGATCCTGTGGCTTTTGTGTGTGGTAAGTACTGTGGGATGTTTATGCTTCTTCTGTGTTTTGGTGAAAACATCTTAAAGGGCAATTATCAAATCATGCTTTTTGAGAAAGTATACTATATGAATGTATATGTATATGTTTCTTGGTCCACATTGATGATAAAAAGGCAAGTCAAGTCAATACATTTTTATTTAATCTATTTTCATCCATTCTCATTTTCTCAAGTCCAGCCCTGTTCTGTTATGTGATCCTGCTGCATTGATATTAACTCACCTCTCAATTTCTGTCAGGCCTTTATTACCTCTCTCTGCCTGTATGGGATGGTGTGGTACGAGCAGCTGACTTCACCTGTATTAAAGGAGGCATGTGCTAGTCTTCACCCTCCTGGTGTTGGAACATTACTAGTGATAGTCCTAATGAGTGGGATGGGTAATTGGCCTTGTAAATTGGGGGGGAAATGGGATTTTAGCTAAATAAATACATTTATGTAAAAAAAAAAGAAAATTCAACTGATAAATGTTACACTGACCTAAAACCCTGGTAAATCCTTTCTTTTAGAGCACCTCTGACTGTGACGACGGAAGCTTCATTGATTCATGTGGTTACATTCCGGAAACTATTAAAGGTAAAGATATACTGATTTGAGTTTTCCAAAAAAAAATGTCTTTAGAGATTTGTCTCAAAGTTGTTGTTCACTTTTAAAACCTGGTTTTCTTATAAAGCTGAAAGAAACTCTAGCAACCACTCCCATACGTCCCGGCGGAGGAGAGGAGGAGGAGGCACGAGAAGAGCTAACGGAACCAGCACCAAGCAGTAGCTGTGGCTCAGGGAGAGCATTCTCCCAATACACCCAGACGCTCAAGGTGATAAAACTGTAGAAGAAGGTAAAGAGTTTACAAGGACAGTAATAATAATATTAATAACAGGAAGAGAGAGAGAGGAGTGAGAGCAGCCCTTTAAACAGCAAAAGCTGCCTGCACACAGCACTCCTCAGCACAAGCACTAGGTTTATCATCAGAGCACTAGTGAAGAAACAATGCTGAAAGATAAGCTTTAGGGTTGGAGGCACACTGGGTATGTTCTGAATGGCACTCCCTGTACAGAATATGGGTACAGCTTATCATGCCAGTCGATCTCATTCCCTCACAGGAAACGTGTTTTTGATTATTGGTCATTTTAAGGTTCTGTATGTTTGTAGGCACTTGATTGAGTTTTTTCTGAAATCATAAGTATTAATAAGGGAATGCCTTACACTTTCTCAGATTGCTGTGAGGAAGACTGTAACCATTGATGATTTCTGGTCCTACATCGGATGTTTGCTTTATACTTGTCTCACTCCAAAAAACACAGTTTTACGGTTTTATGTCCCAATATTGGGAGCTTTATTATGTGCCTAATCATTGTTTTGTATTGGTCATGGTGATCATAGACTCATGTAACTGCTCCAGAGCATCCTATTTTTTAAGTTCTGTTCTCTGGAAATTTTACAAGCTGTCCATATAGTTGGGTCCACCTCAGAATTACTTTGTAGGTGTAATTCACTAATTTCTAGGGGTGTCTAGATACTTTTTATGTATACGGTAAATAGAAGTGTGTTTTTTTTTTTTTTTTTGTTGTTGTTTGGCACTGCTTTTTCTTGGACCACTTCTTTTGGCACCTATTCATTTTTGCTTTGTTTCTCTCTAGCACTGTTCCTTATGGGACAGTTCGGTACACTCTTATAAATAAAAATACTACAAAGGGTTCTTGGAGGACTGCCATAAAACAGGGGTTCTAAAACTTGTTGCAATTTGAAGGCCATTTAACATACAGGTTGCAGGTTGCAAACCACTGCCATTTAAGAACCTTGTTTGAATAACCTGTGTGGAGAACCCTTAAATTGCTAACATAAAGTGAAGGTTCTGCAGACCTGTAATAATTGTACTATTTAATAGAGTCAAAACTGGTAATTCTATGGCATCACTCAAAAAACCCTTTGTAGCAGCTCTATATGTAAGAGTATATGTAAATATGTCCATTTTACAACATTTTTGAGTGTATTTAAATATATTTAAAGAAGCTACATTCTTACACAAAGTCTTACCAGAATATTAAGACCACCTCCTTGTTTCTACCCTTATTGTCTTAACAGCATCACTGATCATGTGAGAGCACTCTGATTCAGACTGTAGTCCATCTCTTTCTCTGTGTATTGGAAACAAGGCGTGGTCATAATATTCTGATATGAGTGTTTACACTCTTTTCTTGTTTCTTCTTTCTGCAATAGCAAACCCCCTTATTGCCTGTATACTTCCCTGTGAGACATTTTAATCTGCTTTCTCTTAAAAATATATGGTCTGGATGTAAAATAAGATAAATAGTTGACATCAAAAATCTTGTAAAATTTAAAAAAAGCTATTGTACCAAAGACAACTCTGACCACTCTCCTGTTATGAGGTACAATTTAGACTGATGTACAGTTGTATTAATTCACCAAAGCTGACGTGGCTTCTTGACCTTCTTACTACACCAAGGGCTTTTTTCTGATTATTTGCTGTAATTTCTTGTACACCCTTAAAAATAACGGTGCCTTAAATGGTTCTTTGAGTGATAGGATTGAAGATCTACTTCAGGATAAAAGCTTGTTTATAATAGAGTTATAATGTTGTGTGTGTCTAAGTGTGAAGAACCTTTAAATTGGTCCAGAGTTTCAACATGAGGTGTAGTTTCTTTAGATCTATAGATGTTCTACACACTCACACATACATCTCAACTCATAACATGTTTGTGTGGGATCTGTATGGGTAGATCAACTGGGAATCAGAACGTTTTGTATACTGTTTCCATGTTAAACCACATATGGATGTCAGTGGTGGGACCAGAAGGAATTAAATATCAATCCGATCTGGGTTGTACACTGCTGATGGAGCGATTTGGAACGCCCAACTGGTGTCCAGTAAAAACACATGCTTAAGCCAACCTGGAACACACCTGGTCTTTTCCTGATATTTTCCCTTATGGAGGATGATTTCTTTGTGGCATCCCTAAAGAACCAGATGAAGCACCTTTAGATATATACTAATCGTTCTATTTTCTATTTTCCTATTTTTTTCTTAAATTAACCTAAAGCTTATGCAATAACATAGACCAGAGGTGTCTAAGTTTATCCGCAAAATGCTGCCAAGGTGGCTGGTGTTCATTCCTGCCAACCTGAGCATGTGATCAACTGACTAAACAAATAGAGTAAGGTGTGTGCCAGTTTGTTTGAGCTGAAACCTCAGAGCCAACAGCAAACCAGTCCATTACAGTTATAGTGACATGCCACATGTAATGGGAGAAAAAATACTATAGTGTCCTGGACTTTTGCCATGTCAGTGTTTACCCTTACTTACGATAGCACCTCGCTGCGTATACAGGTGTGGGCATTCCCAAGACATACCATGAGGTAACACTTTATAATCAGTGTACATACTGCTATCCCATAATTTCTGGCATGTCAGTCTAGTACTGGACACTTCTAATGTAGACGCCTGATTTTTTTTGTGTTTATTTGCTGTGGATTGGAGTCACATATGCTCATTTTCTGTGTTCCAAAGAAAAAAATTGTTGCAAATTGTGAACCATTCCTCCGTATGTTGCTTTGTGTGTTTGGAAAAAACGCTGCAAACTTTGTTGTTTTCTTGCTTTAAGAGGCCTTAAAGAAGTTCACCTGGACTTCTGTCAGTTTTTGACTAATATTTGTATTTATCACAGTTTTGTTTCCACAAGTGTGTTTTGTTTTGAGATTATCGCTTGTTATTTCTAATACTTGATAAATGTTAGTAGATCTATTGCTACCAAATGCTAATTTAAGGTACTGTTTAATAACTCTTTGTGTACATATTTCAAGTCATGACTTGAGGAGTGTTTTCAGGCCGATCATGCCTGCTCTATAAGGACCAAAAATAACAGCAGCACCATTTAAAAGTGTGTTCATTCTGGTGGTCTAATGATTTTGAGAATTATTCTCTTAAATGAGTGACTGCTTACCCCCTCTGGAAACATATTGAATTGATTCTTTTGTATCATTGTATGTATTGTTCTCTGTGAGATTTGACTGAATATCTGTTTGATCTGAAGATGTCACTGCAGTATTTCCAGTCAGGCCATCTCAAATGTTTTATTGTGTGAACGACATTTGATTTATCACAGATTTTATGTACGATGTGGACAAAGGGCACCACCAAGTGGATTTTGACTGAGCTGCAGCTAATAATAATAAAGGTGTTACAAAAAAAAGTTTTCAGCCTGGACTCTTTAATACAAAGTATCACTTTCTTGTCGTGGTTAAATTTGTCTGCATAGATGATTGAAATAGTGATTTACATTTTCTTTATAGGAGAAAAGTGTTATTTATTCGGAAAAAACAGTAATGATTTTAATAAGCCTTGGTTTACTAAAGATTTACTAAGGATGTTGAGGAAAAAAAATGGTTTGTATAGATAATATGTTGTAAATCCTACTCCTTTAACACATAGTACTTATAAAAACTATAGAAACAAGTATACTCATTTTATTAGATATGCGAAAAAGAAATATTTCAGTAAAAAAATTATGATTAATTCACAAGATACTAAAGCAACATGGAAAGTGATAAATCAGATGTTACAAAGGAAGAAAGCTGCTATAGAGGTACCATCAGTTATGTCAGATGGTGAAAATCATTTCAATAATCCATCTGATATTGCTAATCATTTTAACAGTTTAAATATGCAAATATTTAATGCAAATATTGGTTGTGAATTAGTAAATAACATTCCCTATTGTTATGGTAACCCACTGGACTTTATAACCAGAACTTTTCCTGTTATATCTTCTTTTAAATCTGTTGATATCCAAGAAATAAGTGATATAATTGATGAATTAAAGATATCTTCAGCTGGTCATGACAATATTTCTGCATTTCTTGTTAAACAGGTGAAGCATGAAATATTGCAGCCACTAGCTTATATTTTTTCATTATCTTTAAAAACTGGTATTGTGCCATCAGATTTAAAAGTTGCCAAAGTTATTCCAATGTTTAAAGCAGATAACCCATGTTGTTTTAAAAATTATAGACCTATATCAATTTTGCCATGTTTTTCAAAAATATTAGAAAAAATAATATATAAAAGGATTATTTTTCATTTAGATTCTAATTCAGTTTTTTTTACAAACATCAGTATGGTTTTCGGAAAACATCATTCTACTTATATGGCTCTGCTTCATCTGACTGACAAAATTACCTCTGCACTAGAAAAAAGTAAATTTGTTTGTAGTATTTTTTTAGACCTTTCAAAGGCATTTGATACAGTTAACCATCATATATTATTAGAAAAGTTACATAAATATGGTTTTCAGGATACTACATATAATCTTTTAAAAAGCTATATCTCAGATAGAAGGCAGTTTGTTTGTGTAAATGGTTGTTATTCTAGTAGAGCTGAATTGCTTTGTGGTGTCCCACAGGGTTCTATTCTAGGACCATTGTTATTTCTTATTTATATTAATGACTTGTCTAATGTTTCCCCAATTTTTCCCCAATAATGTTTGCAGATGATGTAACTCTAATAAATAGCCATTCAAATTTTGATACATTGATTAAGGATGCAAATACTGGTTTAGCTGCTTATGTAACCTGGTTTAAATTAAATAAACTTGTTTTAAATATAAAAAAGTCAAATTATATAATTTTTAGTGGAAGAAAAATGTATTCTAAAAGCTTATCAAAAATTACAATGGAATCTATGGTGTTGCCTAAAGTGTCAAGTTCTAAGTTTTGGGGAATCATTATTGATGAAAACTTAAGTTGGAAAGAGCAAATAGACTGGGTTAGTAGAAAAATAAATAAATCTATTGGTATAATAAGGAGGGTTAGTTATCTGGTTAACACAAAATGTCTTCTTACTCTTTATTATAGTCTTATTTATCCATATCTTTCATATTGTAATATAGTTTGGGGGAGTACATATTCTACTAGTCTTAGTAAAATTCTGGTTCTTCAGAAACGATTTGTCCGTATTGCAACACGATCACATCTAAACACTTCATCTGCTCCTTTATTTCAGAAACTTCAAATTCTCTCTATTTATAATATTAATATATTCCAAATATGTATCTTTATTTTTAAAATTTATTCGAATCAGGAAAATTTTCCAGAACAATTTATAAATTATTTTATTACAAATGCAGAAATACATAAGTATTCAACCCGTCAGTCTTTAGATCTCCATCTTCCTAAATTTCTCTCTTGTAGAGGTCAGTATTCAATAAGATATAGGGGGACAAAACTGTGGAATAATTTTAATCATTTGGCAAAAAAATGTACATCTGTAAAACATTATGTAAAACAAAAGATGTTTAAAAGATCATCTGATGAATGTATTGTGAATATATTTTTTTGTTACATGTTTAAATTGTGATTTTTTTTTTTGTTTGTTTTGTTTGTTTGTTTTGATGTTATATTTGTTATAATAGATTTTGATATCATTTAGGTAGAGGCATTTTTTGCCTCTACCTGCACTATTTTGTTTATTGCTATTTCCAGTTTGTGTTTATTGTTTTTATTGGTGCAAATAAATAAATAAATAAATAAATAAAAATGTCTTTGTCAAATTAGTTTTTTCCAAGAAATTCTCAAGCATTTCTATTGATCAATCCATCCAGAGTTATATACTCAGTGTACAGATCAGCTAAAAGGTTCAAACGGGGAAGAAAACTAAAAATGGGGGTATGTGGTTTTTATTGGACAGCAGCAGCATACAGAAATACACAAAATACCAAATCTTTGTTTTTGAAAAAAATAAATAAAACATTTTTAAATGAGGATTTGTTTAAATTCTTGGACTTTTAAAATGTTAAATGTTAAAATCACTCATGTGACAATGTGCAGATGTTTGAGCGACTACATAAAGAGTGCAAGAGAACTCTGAGAGTAATAAAAACAAATAAGAAGTAAGAAGTAAATCTTACCTGTGAAATTTATGCTACAGAGCATGTAGAGAAGCCAGATGAGTGCTCTATTTAGACTGATAAAGTTAAATAAATCTTTCGTCAGTGTTAATCCAAAAAATACCTTATACCTGAAAAAACATCAGATATTTGTAAATATATGTTCTACAGGTTGATTGAGATTTTTACTTAATTGGGAAAGTGTAAGGGTTTGATGAAATATATTGTTTGTTTGGCTAGTTGATTAGACTGTACTTCTCAAATAATAACAGCAGAAGGATAGTCAACATTATTAACTTGTGGTAGTTAATCAGGGAAATTCAATATAAAAAGAACTGATTCCAAGTCTGAGCATTTCTATTATTC
This sequence comes from Astyanax mexicanus, assembly GCF_023375975.1. Taxonomy (NCBI): domain Eukaryota; kingdom Metazoa; phylum Chordata; class Actinopteri; order Characiformes; family Acestrorhamphidae; genus Astyanax; species Astyanax mexicanus. Next base: position 52,290,142 of record NC_064410.1, on the reverse strand, counting down.
CATTTAACATATCACTATGCACTTTTCAACAACACTACTGCTTAAAGTACAGTAATATTGACTATACTGACGTACAGTTATTAACCTATGACTGTAGAAAAGTCATTGTAATGCACCCTAATTAGTATTTGAAGACTGTAGAAAATACATTTGTGAAATTTAAAATTGCAACCATGAGCTAGTTAATTTGCAAATAAATACACTGGTGTGAAAAGGTGTTTTCTTTATGATTTCTTATTTTTTTGCATGTTTGTCACTCTTAAATGTTTCAGATTAACAAACTAATTCAAAACAACACAAGTATACAAAATTAAATTAAGGTTTTTATTATTAAGGGAGAAAAAAAATCCAAATCTACATGGCCCTGTGTGAAAAAATGTTTGCCCCCTAAACCTAAAAACTGGTTGTTCCACCCTTAGCAGCTACAACTGCAATTAAGTAATTTCTGAATTTTCTGCATTGTACATTAATAGTAAGGTCAACAAACAAAGTGAACAAACCAGTATATTTTCAATATTTTAGATTATTCAAAGTAGCTCTTCCTGCTTACATGACATGCTTTGCACATCTTGTCATTTTTAGGGGTAGTCAGCTTAATGGGTTTGTTTTTTTTTTTACCTGGAATGGCTTTCAGTTAACAGCTGTGCTGAACTTGTCCAGAGTTAAATCCTTGAATTTCTTGTCTCTTAAGTATGGTTGGTATACAGTCAATAGCCCTATTTGAGGAAAGAACTAATCAACTAAGTAAAGGAAAATTACTTTAAGAAATGAAGGTCAGTCAATATGAAAAATGTCAAGAACTTTGAAAGCAAATCACAAGTTAACAGCACCAAGAGCAAACTATATGCTTTAAAGAGTATATTGGTTTGTTTAGCACTTTTAACTGCGTGTGTAAATGTGTGAATAAATTAATAAAAACACTGAATGAGAAGGTGTGTACAAACTTTTGACTGGTACTGTAGACTTTTAAATTAAAATCTTCTCTATACTAAATGGGGTATGTTTTTTTTTTTTTTTTCGAATTTAGTCTTAAATGTCAAAATTGAACTGGCAAACCCATATACCCTCTAATATACAGGCACGTTCAAAAGGCCCCCAAACATAGCTACTGATGTTCAAATGTAAATTATTCTACTTAATATATTGGTATATTTTTATTTTAGATAGGAGATAGATTGGGACCATATTGTGTATAGCTAACGAGTTTTAAAGTTTTTGAGTTTTTTTTTTTTTAGAAACCTTGATCACAATGTCTTGATTTGTTTTTAAATGACAATGCATAAATGTTTTATTCTTTTAATCCATTATGGTTATAATTTTATTAGTTACTTAAAATAATGGTACCATAGATTTGCTTCCTTCCAAATTCCAGTTCTTGGCTCCAACAACAGCTCACCAACAGGTCTCTGCACACAGTTCTATTCTATCACTTTTAGTGTTTAAAACCTGTAGAAAAATGGAAAGATATAGCTAGATATAGTTGCTTTTTGCTATTTTAGCAAAATTCTGTCTTCTGTCTTTTGAAATTAATGGAAAATCCTGAATGAGTAATTAGATAGGTTTTTTACTTTGAGTTTTTAGCTGTTTAGCTCGATTTACCCAATTCATTGAGGACTCCCTTTGTTTACTATGGTTTCTTGTGTCTCCTTATAGTGTGGATGATAGTCTGGACCATTTACAATGTGTGAATAAATAAATAAATACACTAAATGAGAAGGTGTACAAACTTTTGTACAAAATTTAATTTTAAATTTTAATTTGAACTTTTAACTCATTTAACTGTGTTAAATATACCATTAAAATTTACAATAAGAGGTTTTCTGAGTTAGTTTAAAGTCACAAACATTTATACACAGTTCTACGTTGTACTAAATGTTTTTACACAGTGGGAATGACGTGCGTGTGTGTTTCTTTTTAAAGTACGTTACCGCTTAACTCAGTTTCCCAGCAATCTCCAGTGTGTGTGTGCTGTGAGGTAAAGTGTGTGTGCGTGCGTCGTTATTGGTGTGTGCGCGTGAGAGTGCGCGCGCTGAGCTGACAGAAGAGCGCTCTGAGCGCGAGGCGGTCAGCGCGCAAACTTCACTCAGCCATGGCGGCCACCGGAGGAGGGAAAATTAGAACAAGGAGATACCATATCGCTTCTAAACCTTATGCCAAAGGCAAACAGGTAACTAGACAGCCTGTCTCCGGTACGGGGGAGCTGTTGTGAGCGTGTTGTGCCGCGCTGCTCCAGCGGGTTCGTAGCTGGCTTCGGGTTTTTTGTTTTGTTTAGTAGAGACGGTTTTTCGCGGCCTAGAGACTCGGCTGCCTGGCGAGGCCTGGGCTTTGAGTTCCGGGCTCGGCGGGGGAATGTTAGATGAGCTTCGGCTTGTTTGTCAGCTCTTTGGGGGGAGCAGTGTGTGGTTTGGTGGGCGGCGGTGTGAAGAGAAGTGTGACGCGGGGTGAAGTGTAGTTTCAGAGAGCGGCTAAATTCCAATAAATAGCCGTTTTACATCGAAATGTGTAGCTAGTTTGAGAACTAGTTAGCTGCTAATGCTAATTAGCCTAGCTAGCTAACTAGCATTAGCCGTTAGTATGAGCGTCACCACAGCGCTAGCTAGTGTGTAACTAAACCGCAGAGTCTGTAGAGAAGAGACTGCCCACTTTAGCGTGTTTTCCGGGTTTGCCAGAGCCCAATGAATGGTTTTACATGGGGAAATCTTAGTTCAGTAAATCGTTAATCGTTTATACTGATTTAATATTCTGAAAAGTACTTGTTTTTCAAAACATAGCGATATTAATCGTTTCAGTAGCGGAGACTAAATCAAAATTATAATCTTTTAAACTCCACACAAGACTTTTTTTTTTACAAGACTGTAATAACTTAGGGTTGCTGAAAAAAAAACTGTTAGGTTTGCTAATTTGTTAACTATTTTTGGGGTGCAGATTAGTCAGAAATTGCGGGGTATTTTTAATGTTCTCCTTTTTGTATATTGAAGAAAAATAGGATATCAACGTTTCTAATCTTCTATTTTTTCATTTTGCCCCCTTTCTTGAACTCAAAGGTCAATAAAAGTTTTATTTTTTGCATCTTGTAACTAAAATCTGATTGTGTTACTCAACATTCTTTTGTTACTAGTTGCAAAAATATAGAGTAAAACGTAAGTTCAGTTAGTTTAGTTTTTCTTTTTTCCTTAAGTGTTGATTGTGTGGAGCAGAAATAGAAGTTTTATTAATAGTCTTAAATGTCAAAATTGAACTGGCAAACCCCATGTCCCCTGCAGTATACAGGGACTTTCAAAATGCACCCAAACATAGCTAATGATGTTTAGATGTAAATTATTCTTACTTAGTTAATAATAATATTACTTAGTATATTTGTATATTTTTATTTTAGAACAAATCTGGACACAGAGAACAGGAGATGGAGTGGGACCATATCGTTTATAGCTAACGAGTTTTAAAGTTTTTGAGTAGTATAAAATATCAGTTTCAATTAGTTCAGTTTAAATTAAAACAAAGTTGTTTTTTTAGAAACCTTGATCACAATGTCTTGTTTTCAAATGACAATGCATACATTGATGTTTCAATCGTTTATACTACTGTGGTTATATTTTATTAGTCAATTAAAATAATGGTAGCATAGCTGTGGTGCCCTCCAATGAATATTAAGTTCTTTGCTCACCAAAAGGTCTCTCTGCACACAGTAGCAGAAATGCTAGCACCTTTAGTGTTTAAAACTTGTACAAATATGAAAAGGTATAGCTTGGTTGTCTTTGATTATTGTTTAAGCAAAATTCTTTCTTACTCTTTTAAATTAATGGAATATCTTGGATCAGTTGTTAAACAATTTTTACTTTGAGTGTTGAGCTGTTTAGCTCCATTTACCCCCATTCATTGAGGACTCCCTCGTGGGCTCCTTCTAGCGGTTTGAAGTAATTTTCTGATCTAGCGGAGGAGATGGGGAGTGGGCATGCTCTGCATAAACTGACTCTCCCTGAACTCACATTTAGGCTAGCTAGCAGTCTAGCTAACTAGCAAGTTTGCGGTTGTGTGACAGCAACTGCAGCTAAAACAATGCCTTCTGTAAGATTAATTAACACGTGTATGGTGGGATAAGACGGTAAGATAGCTGGCTAAAAGTGTGAAGCAGACACATCTCCCTCTGTTTGCCGCTCTGGCGTAGCTGCGTTCCGGCTGGAAGGCGGCCAGGGCCCGCACATGGACCTCAACAGCATTAGCTAGCCAGGCTAGTTAGCTTAGCACTTTGTGTAGTAGTCAACCATGTTGACTCGGGTTTGCTCTCTCCCGCCTTGCACTCTCCCTGTACATCTTTACGGGGCTAGAATGCGTCTGGAAACTAGGCATTGCGTTTTTACAGTAAATACAGAAAATAAAAATGCTGTATGTTTGTGTTACTGCGTGTTTTCCAGTCGTGTTGAGCGTTAGGAGTCTCTAGCTGAACCTCCGTTATCCTCAGAAACGCATGTGGTCTCCTGCCAACATGCGCCACACTGAGATTTAGCCTCTCAACTAGCTAATATAGGTAATTTTACAATGTTTCTTAAACGACTGTGCGTTAAAATCCATTTTCTCACACATCGCCTTTTCTTCAGTTCTGTAGCTACAATCCTCCTGGGACAGTGAAGGTGATTGTGAGTTTAAATTGAGTTGCAGATATAGTCAGTCAACTAGTTAATTGTATAATTAAATAAAAACAAGCATGTTTTAGCTCCTGGAAGTGACTATTTGCACCCAGGTACAAGTAGCGTTTGCAAACATAGGGATGATAATTTCACCCCTTATTTAAAACATTTTAGTGTAATATACCCTAATGACTGGGAACATCTTGTTTGCTCTTAAAATATAGGTAACTACCTATGTAGAGTCTGGGATTTTTACATTAGTGTGGGAGCCATTAAATAAAGATTTATCATATGGGTAAACAAGTTCTTTGATTTTAAAATTGTATTCAAACAAATCGTATATTTAGGTGTAAGTGAGTCAAATATATTTTTGTTGCTAGATTGTGAAAACATAATGCAACTTAAAGAATGTAAAACGTCAATATTAAGCAAAAATGTTCAAAAAAACATTTTTTTTTGTCTTCATATTTACAGCATATACATCTGGCTGTTGATTTTTAAATGGTTAAAATGTCAAAAGGCACAATAAAACTTGGAACAAACTATTTTTACATAGTTTAGATGTGGGTGCAATTAGTACACACTTCTACATATGTCTTGTGGCTTAGTTCTTTTGAGAACAGCCAGCACTATTTACAACAGTCCAAACCTTATTTTTTTGTTTTCTATTGTGTTTGAAGAGCTGTCAGCTCAAACAAATTGGAGGCATTAACTTAGGTGCAGTTGTGACACAGGAATGTTTTAAAATTACGGGGCAGTTTACTAGACAGAGATTAAGCCTGGTCTTTGGCTGGAAATAATTTTAAATGGAGATTTTTCATTATTCTATTTATTCTGCTACTAGGCATAGACACTGGCCAAACATCTTACTGTTGTATATGGACTAAGAGTTGAACACCTAAAACAGAAGTACAGTAGCCAGAAAAATAAATGTCAGACCTAAAATTGTTCTTCTTTTTTTTAGATTAGCGTCTCTACTGTTTTATAGTACATGTATCACTTTGGTCATTTAAATAGGGTAATTTTTTTAATTTATTAAAATGCTTAATAACTGAACGAACGTCTTTTAGTTTTGTATTTGGATTAAAAATTCAGTGTCACTAACAATGGAAGTAGACTAGCTGGCAAAACAAATGTCAGACATGAACCCAGTCCTGTTGTTAAGCTCTGCATCTTTACTGTTAATGTAATAGTCAGCAGTATCTTAATAGTTGAAGCAGTGGTGTCAATGTGAATATTAGGGCTGGCCCGAATAGCGTTTTTTGAGCTCCGGATATTCGGCACTGATTCGAAGCGAATATTCGAATATTCGTTTTTTTAAAAAGAGGTAAAAAAAAAAAAAAAACAAATCACGGCCCCTTTAATCCACTGAAAAATGTTCAATTTGCTCTGACCGACGAGACATATTCACCCCGGATTTTTGTGTTTTCACCCCATATTTTTTCTGTGTTTTTAGCCCAGATTTCTTTGTGTTTTCATCCCGGAATTTCTGCTGCCCTACACCGCGGCTTATCCGCTGCGTAAGCAGGCTAGGAGGCTGCTGCTGCACGGTTTCTCCGCTGCGCAAGCCAGCCCAGTAAATTGCTGTTTGTGTTTTCACACTTAGGCTATTTGCTTAAAAAAACAAACAAAAAAAACGTTTGTTCAGGAAGTATTTTATATTCTTAAACATTGTTGATTATATTAGAGGACAGTCATTGTAAACTGTACTTGGTCTATTTCGGTTAAAGGATTGTGCAGGGCATATTACTGATTTTGTATTTTTGCACTTGGGCTATAAGCTCAATATTAAATATTTCGTTTGTTTAGAAATTATTTTATATTTTTAAACCATGTTAAATTATATTAGAGTAGAGGAAAGTCATTGTTAATGACGTTATTGTACTTGGTCTATTTCGGTTTAAGCATTGTGCAGGGCATAGCCGTATTACTGATTTTGTATTTTTGCACTTGGGCTATAAGCTCAATATTAAATATTTCGTTTGCTTAGAAATTATTTTATATTTTTAAACCATTTTAAATTATATTAGATAAGAGGAAATTCGTTCAGACATCATTTTTGTAGGCCAGGCTTTTGTAACCGATTTAGCCCCTACTGTTGCCACATTACCCCTTACGTTTTATTATATAAATCAGTTTCGAAGAGCCTGCATTTTTTTTATCATGTATAATAGAGGTCTGCGCGAGACTGATTTTTAAACCCACTCTTCCACGCTCCCGCGTTTCTGTCTCGTTACCGCTCCGCAAAAAAATTGCTTCTTTTAATCCCGCGCCCGCCCGCCACATACACATTTCTGCCGCTCCCGCCCCACGTTCCTAATATAAATTAAATAAACTACATTTAATGCTTCAAATTTACTTATATATTTATTAAAACAGCAGCGCTGAATAGTGTGGTCCCGTTGCTTACCCCAGTCCAAACACCATCGGTGTGTGCGTGTGTGTGTCGGTCCATCCTGCGCGTTGAGAGTTTTCTTTAGGTTTTTTTTTTACAATTATTACAGTTTTCTTAACTATTTATTAATTTGCTCCCGCATCGTCTGGATTAAACTCCCGCTCCAGCCAATAACAGTTCAGTTCTGTCCCGCGCGCAAGATATTCTGACGGGACCCGCGAGAACAGAAGTGGTTAGAGTGAGGTGGAACTCTGGAAAGGAGAAAAAAAAACGAATATCCGAATACCAAAATTAAAAACCGAATACCTACTCAACGAACGAATATCCGAATACCCGAATATTCGGGTCCAGCCCTAGTGAATATAGTGGACAGATTCAATAGTTCTCTCCTAAGGCAGTGTTTCCCATCCCTGCTCCTAAAAGCCCAGTGTCCTTTTTAGTGTTTTTGTTGCTCCCAACAATTGTAGCCTTACTGTAACACTTTACATGTACCACCATGGTCATATAAGTGGGGGCTATAGGGCAAGCAGTACTGAAAGTTGTGATGTGTAGTTTTACTGAAAGAATGTGGAAACCAGCTTAGTTTATTTATTTTCTAACGGAAGACTTTTTGCACACTTCAACTTTTGTACCTCCCTAGTGGACAGCTTTATCAAACTTCAGTCTCTCCCAGGGAAAGGAATCTGTATGGAGGTGTCCACCTGTAGTGTACTGAACCCATACCACTTTAAAGTACAGTGTGAATGATGACCTTGTGTCTCCATATGTGTACTGTGTTCAGGAAGTGAATTATATCGCAATGCAGCTTGTGTTGAAGGTTGACTAGTGTGCAGTGCCCTCCAACCGGTCCTTTTTCCTATTCCCAGAGCTATAGTGTTAGTCATTGGTGTTTTTTAGGTACTTGAATGCAGGGGATTTGATGGCTACAGCAGGCAATGCCTCTAATAAATGTGTGTGCTGGGCCCTGCACATCAGAGTGCTGTCATTTGATTGGTTTTATTAATTAACTCAATGTTCAGACAGTCACACCACATGCATAACGTATGTCAGTAGGGATTAGGCTGTCTGTTGTGATGGATTTTGAGGAAGGGAGTTTCACATGTCGGTATGTTCACTGATTGCAATCAGACTAACTAACTGACATTTTATAGTGAAGTAGGTAAGAAAATGTAGAGCATGTGCAGGAGTGATTTCTGCATCTAATGAAACACCTGCACAGAAAGTATACAGGAATACCTAGTTTAATGTCGCAAATAGCTCTGCATCTTCTTACGATTCTTTTCATGTATTCCCTAAAGACCTGTAGTATTGTCAGAGCAGATTTTTCTCTCTTTCCATGCAGTTATACATTCAGTGCACTTTAGGGTTTTGTATTTGTCCTTTTTTTTATTGTGGATAAAACATAACTAACCTTTAATCTATAGACTGCTCTGAACTGTAGAGTGGTGTTCTTTAAACAGCCTGTTTTGTTGGACCTGGTGTACTAAAGAAGTGAACGTATTATGGCAGTAGTACCTGATCATTAAGGAGCCCTGTTCCCTGCGTGATTAAGAACAGGGTTGGTTCTGGGGATCTACCTCCCTCATTGAAGGCCTTGATTACCTGGATCAGGTGCGTGAGGTCATGGGGTACGACAATTCTATAGGCTGGTAGATCTCCAGGATCAAGAGCAAGCACCCCTGACTACACTAAAAGTGTTTATATTGTTTTTAATGCATTTGATCTAGCTTGCGAGTTCAGTAATTTTCTAGTAAAAGAGCGGTTGCATACCTGTTGTGTGCTAATCACCAATTCTATAAGGTACTTGCATTGTACTAATTGTAATTGTACTAACACTCATAAAAACAGTTCTAAACATGCATTGTGGATGTTTCAGTCTACTCAACATTGACACTTTTAGATTACATAGTCGGCCTAGTTGAAATTACTAATTAGTATGCAGTTAAAAAGGAAACCCACTAAAATGGCGGCAGAAATACAGGTTGGGAACCACTACACTAGGACATGTAGATCAGGGACACTAAAATATACATGATCAACTAGGATTAACTAAATAAGTCTGTGAAATGTTCATATTTTATCAGATATTAATGATCCAATGTGTCACGATAATGCATTCTGTGTATCCAACAATATCGGGCAGATATGACATTTCTGATAAGTATGTCATGGAAAATGAGAATTGATGTTTTCCTTTTGTATCAGAGAGCAAAAAAGTGACTTGGGCAATGTAGTTATACTGTTATCAAATATAGCTACAAACAAGTAGATGCTATTAGTAAATCTGTCTGAAATCTGTCTACTATACCTGACCCTGGTGTGCTACTGGAGAACAAAGGGTCTCAAGAGTGTGTGTATAGAGTATGTAGCATGTCTGTCGTGTGGCCCCTTTGACTAGAGAACTGCTGCTCACTCAAATTCTTTCAGTCACAGGCTCATCTAATAGAGTTCGAAGCTAGCGTTCCTGTTCAAATAAAGCAGTTTGTAGGCTGAGGGGAAAACATGAGTTTGCTCAGTTTGGTTAGAATGTTGTCATCAACCTGTAGGTTGTACTGATGACTAGACTCTATAGATAAACAGAAGGCAAGTGAAGCGTGTGGTTATCAGGAAACCCCCGTTAAAAAAAAATGTACTTCTGTTTCTGCCATGTTATGGTTTATAGAGCTTTAAAAAACGCAGGTTAAATAGTTGACTTAGACAGCTTGTAAAATGTAACTGTGACTTAAGCATTTAGGTAACATGTTAATAGGCTTGTTTTGACTCATTTTTTTATTGCTGAGTAGACATGACTTGTTAGTTAGTTTGGCTTCATAGACGTGGATTCCTTCCTAAGACTTCACGAAATGTTAATACTATACTAAACGTTTTTTTTCTCTAAGGTACTTCAGCTTTAATTGTAAAAAAAATAAAATACCAGGTTATATGACATGTTTAAATTACGTTGTTGGTAATTATTTAGTTCTGATCAATGAGTTTTAGCAGTGCAAGTATGGAGGACATTAGTAGAATTTACTTCTGTTCTGTGTGGCCTAAATACACAATTTGGTATAGATTTGCATTTCTTGTATGATTTTATTTTTGTTATATTAAGCCTGTAACACCTTACTTTACCTTACTTTATGAGACAGATTTGATTGGCTATTTATGATACTAACAGCACTTGTAGATGATTAGAATGTAGTTGCCAGTTCTGGTCCTGAAGTACTGCACAGACAAATAAACCCAATCTTTAATAAGTCAGTTAAAATTTCAGGTGTTCTTGAGCATTAAAATCACCAAACTGAGTAGAAATCCGGAACTCCAGGACTGAAATTGCCTACCTCTGGATTAAAGGATTACAAAAGCAGTCATAACGGGTTTTCTGTCTGTATACAGCCAAAGCTCCAGTGCATTTGCCCCCATGTTCTTTCAATTTTATGCTGATTGATTCCTCTTCAAATATTTCAGGACCATTTTTACACACTTGTTCCATTTAATGTACATTGTGTGTATATATATATATATATATATATATATTAATTCATGGAAAAATTATTTGGTGAGTGCATAAGATCTCTGGGCTACAAATCCTTTGGTAGAATTGGTCTGTTGACATAAAATGTAATGCAAACATGGTATATGGGAATATCTGTTAACCCATGGATGAATTTACAGAATTATTACCTTACACAAATTAACATATGGCAGAGCTCTTTGTATTTTTCTATACTTTGATTAATCTATATAATGTAAATGTAGATGTAGAAGTTTTGCACTGTTAACTGGGCTTATTTTATTTTTCAGCAACAGCCAGGTCTAATCAGTCGAGTGACAGACACAGTGAAGAGCATAGTCCCCTCTTGGCTACAGAAGTACTTCAAAAATGGAGAGCTAACCGCAGGTGAGGAGGCCAGAGTAGACGTGGAACAGAACAATGTAGCCCCTCCTCCCAATGGCAACGAAGATCCTGCCCCACTCCAAGATGGACGCAACTCCCCAGAGCCTAGCACCAGTAATGCAGGTAAGAATATTACAGTTGGCTTCTATCGACACACATTACCCAGTGTGAAACTATTTTTTTGCATAAATATTTAGCAATTTTTTTCCTGTATTTCCAGAACCCTCTACAAGCAAAGCATCGCTGAACTTCCAGGATGTTTTGTCACGACCCCCTCTCAACCGCTCCCACCTACAGTTCCCCACCCAGGATGGCTCCCCTTCACTAGGGGTGTCAAACTTTCTCTTCTCGCAGCCCTCCACATCCACAGCCTCCTTCGCGGCAAGCCCATTTGCTGTAGCCTCCAACTTCTCCTTAGTGAAGGAGATCAAGGACTCCAGCTCTCAGCATGAGGACGACAACATTTCCACTACCAGTGGCTTCTCATCAAGGGCGTCTGATAAAGGTAAGACACAGCTGTAGTTTGGTAACATTTGTCTGACAATCCCCACGTTTTTATTCCCCTAGAACCATTGCTCCCAGTTATATTTTGCTCCAAAGAAATCCATAACAGTTCATGACCAGAAATATATGTAGTGTATGCATGAATCTTACACACAATTTTGTTTATGACCAGTATCAAAATGTTCAGCTTCTGTTTGTAGTTTTTTAGCAGCATGCAGAATATCTTCACTAATTCTCAGCATTGATGTAGTCTGGGTGTAATGCTCAAACTAGGTTTAGATAGCACTAAGTATAGGGCTTCCAATATCTTCTTTCAGATGTACCAACCTCAAAGACTGCACCACTACTCTGGTCCCCAGAGACAGATCGCACCCACTCTGGATCGCAGTCAGGACAGACCGGTCTCAAGAAGCCTGCCTTCAACCTATCAGTCTTTGGCACTTCCTCATCAGTAAGTAATACTGTCTTAATTTTTAAGTAATTATTTCCCCTAACATCACCAATGTTATTGGTGATGGGCTGCATCTCTTATGACTGCCAGTCATTTAGAGCAATTTAATTTGTAAAACATTTTTTCTCTGTTAGAGGTGGGCAATATGACAGTTTTGCCATATTCTATTTAGTTTAAGAATGCTTTATATAGCATATAATGGATATCAGTACTTGGATATCCATACTTAACCCTTAAACTACTACGTTTCATTACAAAGAATATACCTGGTCTTGTTTAAACAAATGATTTTTTAACTACAAATCATTGTACTAAGTATTTGCAGTCTTTGTAATTGCCCCACTACATATGCATTTGTATGTGTTAAAATAGTTTTGATTTTTAGCATGATGCCCTTAAGTGTGCTAATATAATTTGTTGAGTGTTTAAAATCAGTATACATATTATTTGAGTTGAGAACAATGCATAGCAGCTGAAACAAGTACTTTTTAAGGCAAACACATTGCGCTGCAGCTTTTGTGTAGCAAATACATAGAGCTTGTGTAATTTTAACCTTGTGGTTACATTAAAATGAACATTGTTTTTCCATTAGGATCTATAACCAAATAAAAAAGGAGGTATAGAAATAACATGCAGTATAGTTTAAGGTCTGTAAAGACTAATTCATATAATAAGCTTTAGGTTTATATGCTGAAAACACACCTAAAGCATTGAACTGTCAAACTAAGCAAGAATCATTAGGTAGAAAGTTAAGGGGCAACCTTTCAGTGTTTGAGGATTTTTCTATCTATTAATATTCTCATATGGTAAAAAAATTAGTTGTACCTAGTTGTATGTCTTTGGTCAGTTGTATGCTGCATACTGTCTCACAACTTTTGCTTCATGTTCCTTTCCTCTTATTCAGTCGGTCATGAACAATTCGGTGCTGAACTCCAGTCAGCTGGGGGACTCTCCTTTCTATCCAGGGAAGACTACCTATGGAGGGGCTGCTGCTGCCAGAAGTGGTCGTGCACGGCCCGGCACCCCTTATCATGCTCCGGTGAGGAGACAGATAAAGGCAAAACCAGCAGGAGCTCAGCCTTGTGGAGTGACAAGTGCTACAGCTAGACGCATCCTCCAGTCCCTGGAGCGCATGTCCAGCCCTCTTGCAGTAAGTACATTGGTTCTGCTTAAATAAATTTCTCCAATATAAAATGTAGGACACATACTTGTGGTGTTGGATGGAGCTGGGTAATATGTAGTACTTCTAATGTTCAAAATAATTTTGTACAAGCTAAAAAAAAATTGCATTTTTGTAATATTGCCCTTGATTTTACCATCTCAACCTAATTCAGTGCAATTTCCTGATTCAGTAACGTACCCCGCACAAAACAGGGTTTAATGTTTTTATTATTAAAATTACTTGCACTGAAGAGTAATGTAAGAGTTTGTAATATCGGTCAGCCCAACTGTAAAGTAAAAATTCTTTTAAAGAAAAAAATGTGTTGCACATAAGTTTTATTTATTTATTTTTTGTGGTTTTAGGATGCGAAAAGAATCCCTTCAACTGTTTCTTCTCCTTTATCAACAGTAAGGAACTTGTTCTTATTCTTTGCTTAAGCCCAGTTCTGTATCTACACTTAAATTGTTAGTCTAAAAGTGCTTTCTTTTCTCTTCATTTAGTCCTTGAATCACAGCGATCTAGATGTTTCAAGTTTTCAGTCAAAGAAGAAAAAGGTATGTACATGTCTGTATTCAGCAGGTTGAAAATTCTTGTGCAGTGGTTAATTTAATCGTTTGTTTGAATTCAAATAAAGTAATATCCCCACAATACATTGGGAAGTATATATGTAATACTGAAGGTGATAAAAGGTGTGTAATATTTTTTTAAATAGTTAATTTCACAAATTGAAGTTTGAAATTAGTAGGAACATTTCATATAAAACAAATCTGTGTTGTTGAATTTTTGTGAGTCTATGGCTTGTTTACCTTCAGAACATCTGTTGTTGTAAGACCTTTATTGTCAAAGCATTATCCAGCTGCTGTAATACTTTCTCTTCCGTTAAACAGGGTGAAAGTTGTCAGGCTTAAGTTGCTGGTTTCAGGCAGCTGTGACAGCTGTTCACTAAACTCCAACAATGAGTCCTTCATTCTCTTGCAGCTTATGGAAGTCCATTTGCGTTTGGAGTTGTTGCCCTGATAGGTCTTTAGTTATTGAGGATTTACTTACTAGCAAAAAAAATAGCACTTTTTGATTTATTGTCTTTGGCTGATCACACATTGGCACGTTAGACTTCAACCAAGGTCTTTCTCAAAACAGGTTAATTCTCTCATCCACAGGTTATAGATAAGTGGATCTTGCAATATGTTTAGTAGTGTGGATATTGTTGTCTGGTTTGCTTATTTTCCTCAATTTTCATGGACTCATGGTTCTCTTTCGTGTTGCAGGTGGAGCCAGCTCTTCCGCCTGTGCAGAAGCTGGTGATACCGGCTGCTGCGTCTGTGGCGAGTAACCGCTCCATGTCTTTCCGCCCTTCGTTAACTCCTGGATCAGTCAGCAGAGTAGTGGACAAAAGCAACAAGGAGACAGTGAGTGCTCTGTTTTTTTTTGTGCAGCTCATTTTTGATTGCCTAGCAGAGAACAGCGATTTGTGAGGTGACCAGAAGGAATGACATAAAAAGCAGTGATTGTTGGCAAAATAATATTCTTAGCTATTAAAATCATAAAATTAAAGTGCATTTACATTGTAAATACAGAAAGCCCTGTTATTGTCTTATTATTTACAAGATATATGAAATGTTGGGTTCAGTAGCTGTGAAAAAGGATGGCTGCCTAATTTTATTTAAAAAAAAAAAGTCTGGCTGTGAAATAATGGATTTTCAGCCCAGTATGAAAGAAATCTGTGATTTAGTTTTTCTCTTTCTTGGTCAGCCATAACAGAAAATCTGATTTTTTTTAAATAAAAAAAGTAATGGGAATCTTATTGTTAATGATGCACATTGTGATTACTTGCATATAATGTTTTTAGTTTATTTTGTTTGCCTGTTAATAAACTGATAATTTGTAGTAGTACAGAAGAAAGTTTTGGCATCAGGTTCCAGATGAACTGTTCAGATTTTAAGATTATACAGCAAATGGAAAAACCTGTTTTCCAGGCGTAAATTGTTGACTGACAACCATTTTTGTTCCCTCTTTAGCCTGTTAGAAGGTCCCCTAAGAGACCAGATGCCCCTGCACCCCCACCAAGGTAAGACCATTTTTTCACAGTCATTGATGGTAAAGGAATCTTACTTGTACGGTTAGTGTAGTGCTCTACCATAAATGGGGGGGAAACAAGCTATATTATTCCACACCGATAGCAGCAGGATATTCAGATTATTAAAGGCACTAAATCATATCTTTATCTCTAGCACAAGCGGCCTGTCGTACCCACTGTCCAGCACGCCTACCACCAGCAACACAGGTGCTGGAGGAGGCAAGATGAAGAGGGAGAGGAGCATTCGTCCTTCATCCAAAAAGACTGATGATGAGGTTCGTGAAAATCTTGGTAGCCTTAATACAAAAAATTATTTGACTGTTACGGAGAGTACCTTAACCGTTTTCTCCTAACAGGTCTCTGAAGCTCCAGATCTGCCTGCCATCTCACTACCTTTAAGTAACTCCCCTCTACCTACCTTCAGCTTCTCCTCTCCTCCCCCTACATCCACTCTCAAACCTAACAATAAACCATCAACCCTCATCCCCAAAGAACCTGCCATCAGCAAGGTATGACTACCTGTCATGAATCAAATTACATTGTTCTGTATACAGTCGTTGTTTAATTCTTACTATGTTTCATACTAAAAATGTTTTATTCTCATCTAAAAACATGATAGTTTTTCTTAAGTAAATTTACGAGAGCTGTGAATGACTACCGCTATGATCTATTTAAGCCTATTTGTTTCCATTATTTTACTCATAAATCATAAATGCTGACTGGTGTATGATTTAGTTTTTAAAAACTTAAATAAAATATTGAGGTGGTTGCTGGGGGGAATAATGTAGGAGGTATAATGTGTAACAGCTTATTTGTTTTTATTTTATTTATTTTATATACCTTAGTTCCAGCTTGTATGTTCTAAAGGTATTTTTGTTTAATACAGCAGGCCCCCACAGTGCCCACAACCCCTGATGCCCCCTTTACGTTTTCCACACCTATCGTCAAGGCAACAGCTGCAAGTCCACCATCTTTTTCTCCATCTGTAAGTCGTCCTTATAATTTTTTTTTTATTATTATTTTTCTCCTGTG
Source organism: Astyanax mexicanus (assembly GCF_023375975.1). NCBI lineage: Eukaryota > Metazoa > Chordata > Actinopteri > Characiformes > Acestrorhamphidae > Astyanax > Astyanax mexicanus. The sequence continues at coordinate 52,274,022 of NC_064410.1, read as the reverse complement.
TGAAACACTTGCTCAGTTGTAACTCTGATTTCCTACAGACGGGATTTACTTTCAGTGCACCCACTATGAAAACTACACCTTCTGCCTCAAATGGGAAACCGGCTCCAGCAGCAGTTGCAGGTAAATCAGTTGTTGCCTGGTATCTGTTTTGTATAATTTCTTTGGAGCTTGTTCAGATTTTTCTTAATTGGTGTATTTTATTTATTTATTTTTTATTTTTTTAAACAGTAAAACCAGCTGCCCGCGAATGCAAGGAAGAGTTTGAGGGTCCCTTCAAACCTGCCAAAGTCTTGAAGCAGGGCAGTGTTCTAGATATCCTCAAAGGACCAGGTAATACTGGACTAGAATTGGCTGTCTACTCATGTTTGGCTTGCTGTACGGATTTGTCACTACATTTTTTTGAAATTTTTTTAACACTAGATTTTAACTTTGTTTGTTTCATATTCACAGGGTTTGCATCCCCTGCTGCGGGCCCCCCTGTCCCAGAGTTGAGGTCTGCTAGTGAATCCTCATCCTCAGCTGGCAGCAAGTTCAAACCTTCACTGGGAACATGGAATTGTGAGCCCAACAAAGAATCTTCCTCCAAATCGGACAGTAAACCTGCAAAAGCTCCTGCTGCTAGTCTTAATACTTTGTTTGCGCGTCCTCCTGGAACCTGGGACTGTGACACCTGTCTGGTGCAAAACAAACCAGAGGTATTTAAGTGTGTAGCTTGTGACACTGCAAAACCTGGGACAGGAGTAAAACCTACCCTGACTTTGCCACCTGTGTTGGAGACACCCTCCACTGTCAGTGCTTCATCTTCTAGTACTACGACCAGCACTTCTAGCTGTACCACATCTGGACTCCTTGGTTTTGGGGACAAGTTTAAGAAGCCAGAGGGGGCATGGGAGTGTGATGTCTGCATGGTTCAGAACAAAGCACAGGACAGCAAATGTGTAGCTTGCCAGACCGCTAAACCAGGTGAGTCTATAAAATTTAAATTACTTTGTAGTAGAAAACCAACAAATAAACAAAAACACCTCAGGTATTCAGTAATCCTTACCCTCAAATGCTGCATATTTCACATGCACTTTTGCCCTAAATTTCATCTCTAGGCAATGTGTTTGTGCTTTTTACCCAAGCTGTATACTTTTCTGAGATTGTGAATGGGGCTGGGCAGTAATTTAATATTATTGTATATTGCAATTGTATATTGCAATAGAAAAGGTAATTATTCTAATACATATTAATTGTCAAGTTCCTTTTTTTAGGTGTTTGTAGGTACAGATGTTGCAGTTTTTCTGTGTCTTATAGAGTTTGTATTGATATCTGAATTACTTTGCCAAAATTAATATCGCAATATATTGCTTAATTTTAATTGTTAGTCATACAGGCCTCAGTGCACATTTTTCTGTTTTTTGTAAATTTTTGTAGGATAATATAGTGGAATGGTACAAGATGCTGATTTTCTTATCACACATTGGCTGCATAATCTAATTGTCTAGTATTAATATGAACAGGATCTGCATCTGCAGCACCTTCATCACTGGCTCCTGCAGCACCCAAACCAGCAAGTACAGCACCCCTGCTGGGATTTGGAGACAAGTTTAAGAAACCTGAAGGCAGCTGGGACTGTGATGTTTGCTGTGTTCAGAACAAATCTGGTGACCAGCAGTGTGTGGCCTGCCAGTCACCTAAACCAGGTGCAAAAGTAGAATCCAAAGGTAAGGAGTTTTTTAATACATGTACCTCATTTGCAGTGTTGATTTTACACACCAGAACACATCTAAAAAATATGAAGTTCCATTTGCTCTGCAGTTTTATAAAGTGTCTATATTAATATTTTCCTTCCTGTGTTTCAGGTTTTGTGTCATCTTTTGGCACGCAGTCATCTAGTACAGATTCAAGTTCCTCTGCGTTCAAATTCGGTACAGGCTCTTCAAATTCAACCTCTGTTGGACTAAAATTTGGTGGCAGTTTTACAAACTCCTCCAACTCTCTGGACTTCAAAATGGGCAATACCTCAGACTCCAACTCAAGCTCTGGAGGCTTCAAATTTGGAGCTTCTTCTGCAGACAGTACTGGAGGTTTCAAGTTTGGTGGAGCCTCAGACTCCACCTCCACAAGCACAAGTTCTTCAGAGGGATTCAAATTTGGTGGGTCCTCTGATGGCTTTAAATTTGGAGCAACACCTGCATCAACAAATACAGAAAATAAGAATGACTCTACAAATTCTAGCACTGGTTTTAAATTTGGTGGAGGCAGTGGGGTTACTTTTGGCTCTACAGCTGCTAGCACATCAACAACTGTGACTGGAGGCTTTTCTTTTGAACAGCCAAAACCCAAGGATCAACTGGTTAACACTGCAAATAGCAGTTTGGAGTTTGATTCCTCAGCACCCAAAGCCAAGGCTGAGAAAGATGATCCTCCTTTCACAGGAGGTTCAGCTTCCTCCACATCAGCTTCAAGCACCATCCCTGTATTTGGCAAGCCAACAGTGGCCGAACCAAAGACCGCTACACTATCGTTTGGTGAACCAGCTGCCAAAGAACCAGCATTGGCAACCTCCACTTTCACTTTTGGTAAACCAGAGGAGAAGAAAGATGCTGCTCTTCCATCATCTGGATTTGTGTTTAACGCAGCAAAGGAGGCTGACAAACCGGCCCCGTCTTTAGGCTTTTCTTTTAGTAAACCGGAGCCCCCAAAAGAAGTTCCTAAACCTGCATTTACTTTTGGAAAACCTGCTGAGTCAACAGAAGCCCCTAAGCCACCAGCCTTTGGGTTCGGGCAAAGTGCAGCAGGTAAGTAAAAGCACATTTCTCTTTTTTTTTTTTTTTTTTTTGGTTGCTTTTTGCTGAATGCTATTATCACTAATTTTGCACATTCTCTTATTCAGATACGGCTACACCAAAGCCTGCATTTGGCTTCATGGTCAATTCATCAAGCACCCCTGCCTCCTCCAGCCCTGCGCCCAGTATCTTTGGTGCTCAGAGTAGTAGCTCAACACTAGCACCCACCTCTGCTCCAACTAGCACCTTTATGTTTGGGCAGAGCGCTTCTTCTGATGCTCCTCCTGCAAAGGCCTTCATGTTTGGACAACAAGACAGCCAGCCGGCCTCTGCAGCACCTCCTGCTCCTGCTGCTGCTGCAGCCCCTGCTCCTGCCCCTGCTCAGCCCTTCCTCTTTGGCTCGACGGCCAACTCTACTGCCTTCTCTTTTGGAGGGGCAGCGACAGCTACACCAGCATCTGCAGGTTAGTGCTGTACTTATGTTTGAGGACACATTTATATTGCCCAATTGCTTTGTAACATGTTTTTATTACTTTTTTTTTTTCCTCCTATGATCAGCTAATTTCTGCCTCTTTCCCCTTAGCCCCTGCGCCCTCAGCAGCCCCCTCTCCATTTGTGTTTTCGTCTGCCACTGTGTCAACTGGCTTTGGTTCTGGTCAGGCACCTGCTTTTGGGCAAGGTTCATCACAGCCTGCCGCTCCCGCATTCGGATCACCTGCTCCCTCGTTCTCAGCTACAAACTCAGCATCTCCCGCCTTTGGAGCCAAACCCAATGCTGCTCCTAGCTTTGGTCAACAGCCTAATGCAACTCCAGTTTTTGGGTCCTCAGCTCCCTCTGCTGGCCAAGGTAAAAAACTGCATTGTTTAATAGGACCAAATCTTGGAAAACTTAATTTTATTTCATATCTTGAAACAGTAATTTAAAGTAATATGTAAACATGAGAATGACATAAGTTTTTTTGCATCCTCCATTTAAGTGTAAGTATCTCAATACTGAGCAATACTTACAACTGAGCCAGATTCATATCTGGTGTGGGCTTCCTTAAATGTTCTAATTTATAGTGTCATATTTTATAATATATTCTGACTGAGCTAGCTGGTCATGCAAACACTACAGGTTCTTAAAAGAAGCTCAACACGTTGAGGAGGCAGACTATCAAAACGTTTTGGAGCACATTATCAAATGAACCCAAGATCAGGGCAAATGAGTTACATACTTTTTTTTTCCACTGTTGTAACATCTAGGAGGTTTCCAGTTTGGAGGAGCCAGTGCTTTTGGCACACCAAACAGAAACAGTGCTGTTTTTACTTTTGGAGGAGGAGCAGGAAATGCAGCCAATTCTGCACCTTCGCCAGTCATGTCTGCACAGCCTGTGGCAGCTGGTGGAGGTTTCGGCTTTTCGCAGCCCCCAGCCTTTAATATCGGGTAAGAAATAGCACTACCACTTTTAGGAATATATTTTCCTAGTTTTGATGTCACAAAATGAACCTTTTTTATAGTCTGAGCACATGATTTAATGTCTTATCTTTCATTCCAGGTCAACAAAGAGTGTTTCAAGTGCAACACCTGCTACACAGCACACCATCTCCGGCCGCAAGATAAAAACCGCCGTCCGACGTAGGAAATAAAGCTGGAAATTACATCCGCTGTCTCATCTCTGAACAAACACTGAAGTACTTAGTATTGTGAGCATGGCACTCTGATGGCTCTGTTTGCAGGTGGTTTCATTTGCAGTTGATGGTCAGTAGTAGGCTGTGGACCCCTGGTCCACTGACAAAATCTAACCAAGACTCAAAAATGCAAAATAATACAATCAAGCAAAAACCTGACCTTGAAAAGGAAAGGTGTGTTTGTGTGTGTATGTGTACATATATATTTTCAACATCTGCATTCTTGGCAGGATTTGCGCATGACTTTTTTGTAAAGAAAAAAAAACATGCAAAACTTTAGGGAATTGATAAAGTAGGTTTTGCTTGGAGTGATCAGGTAAAAAAGAGGACTCGTTGCTGTATGTTCTGAGGCGAGTGTTTCTATGAACCTGAAGTGTTCGGATATTTTTTCTTTTCCTTTTTTTTCTTTTTTTTGTGCGCAGATTGTGTGTATGTGGTTTCTTTGTACATGCTGAACTGTGCTGGTTGATGTCTTGACATGAGAGGCAAATGAATGTGTTTAAGGAAAGGGCAGGGTGGTGTGGGCCACACCCGTGCGCTGTGGAGACTGATGGGTGAAACAGAAAGTAACCCTGGAGCTCTGCTGCAGAGGTCCTTTGTAAATCTGCATTTCCTTCATCTTCTATGCCCTTTTAGTACTCTTTCTCTCAGTACCTGCTCTCTCCTTCTCCTTTGTTCTGACTTTTCCCAGTCTTATGTTCTGTCTCTTTCTCTCATTCTCTCGTTCTCTCTCGCACTCTCTCTCAATTGGCCTTTGAATATTATTAAAATTGTAAATAGTAACTTTTTTTAATCTGTGAAGTTTTTGTGTGTTAAACCAACTTTCTTTTCGTTCAGAATTTTTGTCTTTTAGAATTTATTATGTAAAGCCCTTAATTCAAAGTTGCCCAAATCCATTTAAAAATGAACCTTAAATGCAAATTGGGGATCCTTTGACATAAAGGTATATTGGCATTTCTGATCCACTTTTGTTTGGACCAAAAGCAGTGTTGTAAAAAGTATTAAGTATATATTTTTCTATTGCTTGTTTAAATGGACTAGGGTGACTTTGGATAATAAGGACGTCTACTTTAATTTTAAAGCCATGATAATTATTACTGGACGAGTGATAAATAAAAACCATGGGTAATTGCCATCAATAAAATTATGAAATTAGACCAGTGTGTTCATTCTTATTTTAAACAAGACACAACATTTTTCCCCTCACAGTGAATACAAGACAATGCAAGATGAAACAGATAAAAAAAGATAGACCTATGCTCAGTACTCCGTTCTGAGGAACACACCCCAAAGTTTGTGAAAGACTTGTTTGGACACTTTTTGCTCATTCCTTCTTTTAAAAGGCATGTATATTTGAAATTATGTGACCGTACTAGCGCTGTGTGGGTTATGATATGTACTACACAAAAAAGTGGGGCTTTAAAGGTAAGCTAAAATTTGCAGAACCAAATACATTAAGAAGCTGTTCCCTCAATTGAATATTCTTTACTTAAAAATCTGCTTTACTTAGTTATTTTATTGATTTTAAAACTAACATTATCATTACTAGTGGTTTAGTAAATCATTCCATAAATTTAATAAATTATTTCCTTAATATATTTTACGTTTTAATAATTCCCTCAATTTAACATTACATTTTAGTTTCTCTGTTTATAAATCTGGCCCTGTATTTTAAACATAAAAAAAAAATTAAATATAAAAATCCATTCCCTTAATTTAGTAATTGCTCATTTGATTTAAAAATTCATTCTCCCAATTTAACACTTTTTCATTGATAAGTCATTTCCTACATTTTCTACACTTTCTATATAGGTTCACAAATTTATAAATTAAACAGATACTAAAGTCATCCAATCTATGAAGGAACACATGAATCATGTAGTAAACTTAGAAGAATTAAACAAAACAGAATACTGTAAAGCATTTAGGTGCTCTGGGGAGCTGTTAACTTGCAGTTTTTGAGGCTGGTAACTGATAAACAAATCCTGTGAAACAGACAACTAATGGTCTCTGGCCAGTTTGGTCAATGTTTTGGATGGACTTTGTGACTGCACTTGCTGGCACTTTCAAAGTTGATATTTTTTTAGTTAGTATGACCTTAATTTATTTTAAATATTTATTTTTCTTTACTTAGTTAAGTAGGGCTTGCCCTAATACGAATTAGAAAATTACTGAAATGGCAAAAAGTGGTTATTTTCTCGATTTTTTTACACAAATCTGATGGAATAAGCCAACAAACTTTAAAAAAAATAGAAAAATCTGAAAATAAGGAAAATATTATTTCTGAAAATAAGGATTTTTTCCCCCTAGAATTCTGATTGTGTTGGGCAGAGAAGGAAAACTAAGCTAAATGTTATACAAATTTATGAAAACTTATTTCCTCTATTTATTTTACATCCAATTTTACATTTTTGCATTTAGCCTCAAATTCAACTGATAAGCGTTACACTAACCATTCTGGTTTAAGATATCTGTATTTAGTATTTTTGTAGAATTATCTTCAATGGAAAAAATTACATTAGCTCAACAGGCAGGCGGGGTTTGCCGAAAAACGGGTGTGAAATAAAAAAACAACACACTCGCCCTGACTCACTCTGCCTATTCTTCTCTGAGAGTTCACCAGCAGCAGCAGCAGCAGCAGTCAGGCAGCGGAAGATGATAGAAGTGAAAACTGATCTGCTGTAGCTTCAGCGAGCTAGCTTCTCTCCTCAACACGGAATAAAGTTACAGAAAGACTGTCCAGGTAAGGATCTATAGTCGCGTGTTGTATTATAAACACTTAGTAACTCGTTAACGACGAAATCCACCTCTATTCAGATTAGCTTTGTTATTAGCTAATTAGCCAGTAGAAAACTAGAGGTGTAAAGTCCGGTAAAGTTTAAATCCGCTCCGGGATTTTCCCCCGACTGCCTGGTAGGGAGCCAAGCTGCAGATGGTCCTCCCAGGCAGTCGGGGGAAAATCCTGGAGCGGATTTAAACTTCCTGGACCTGGATTTTCCATTATTAGCAAACAGCTAGCTCTAGCAAGGAGTTGGCCGATGGTGGGTGTCGCGTTTCCGTAGCTCTGTCACAACATTCGCGTTCATCATACTTCATATTTACTCTGTATTATTAAGGTTTAGGGTGGGTTATTTCTTATATTAACAGTCGTTTTGTGATAAAAGCAGTTTTAGGTACTTTTTATAACTGTCTTCTGTAGGCTAGCTAGCTTAACTAGGTAACGTTAACTTTTGTTGACTAGCATATTTTCATGTTACTAGGTTACATAGTTAGGTTATATATTGCTACTCATGTATAAACATGTTTAAAAGTGTATTTTTCCTGAACATTAACATTAAAGTTTTTATAGTGTTGGTTTTATAATAACTTGCATGTTACTACATAGCTATTACCCATGTATACACATTAATAAGAACGTTTAAGGTTATATAGTTAGGTTATACATTGCTACTCATGTATAAACACATATAAAAGCGCATTTTTTTCTGAACATTAACGTAAAAGTTTTGATAGTGTTGGTTTTATAATAACTTGCATGTTATTACATAGCTATTACCCATGTAAGTTATAAACATTAATACAGAACGTTTAAGTCATTATAGTAAGTTAGTTGTTTTCATACAAATGTATTACTCATATAATTATTTTATCTTTTTTTATATTTATCAGATTTTTACAGTGCCTTTATAATAGCATACTAACTTAATCCTTTTCTATAGTAATGGGTTTATAATGGGGGTATATGTTATTATATATGTCACCCATGCCATGTATACACACTCATACAAGTGTTTTACCCATATAATTATGGTTTATGATACAAATCTATTACCCATGTATACGCATTTTTATACACATGTATTACCCATAAAATTAAGTAAACTCATTTTTACAGTGTTTTTTATAATAAAATATTAACTTAAACCTTTTTTATAGTAGTGGGTTCATGATACATGTTATAACATATATATTACCCATATATACACAATTATACAGCACAGTCATTACAGTGGTGGTTTTCATACAAATGCATTACCCATATAATTAAGTATAGATTTATTTTTACAGTGCTTTTATAATAGCATATGAACTTAAACTTTAAACCTACTAGTATAGTAGTAGACATATATATTGACATATAAACTTAAAAATGATATGGTGATATGACTTCCCTGTTTTGTTACTACTGACCACTGCAGGCATGGTGTTAAAACAGTCACATCAGGTAGAAACTGAAAAGCTGCGGGATGGGAAATCAAGACCTGGAAGATGTGTTTGTAGCTGTTATACGTCCAAAGAACATAGCCAGCCTCAGCTCTAAAGAATATCGAGCTAAAGCATATGAGGTGAGTTTTTACTGTGTTACACTGCGAGGCTTTCTAAAATCATTTAAAGGGCCCATATTATTTATGGCAAAGGAAGTCACATATAGTGAAACTTGCTCAAAAAGATGTGCAAATTACGTAATACTTGATTGTAAATGTGTAAAAACAATTACTTTAAGAATTAATACACAAAACAAAAAAAAACACTTTATTTTATATCTTACCATTGATGAACTGCTCAGGCATTTTATTAGTAGTGTTTATGTCAAAACTTAGTATTTCAATGTGTCAATCCCCAGCTTTAGGCTTTACAGGGTGTTCATGTTAAAATGTTAATAAAAATTTAAAGCAGTATCACTGCAGTGTAGCGGTGTAGACCAAAATGCATTGCAAGTCTCTTTGTCATGAAGCAACAGACAGTGTTGCTTGCTGATCTAACAGAGCCAAACAAGCAAGGGTTAGATCTAAATCTCTGGATTTTTATTTAATGAAGAGCACAATGATTATTTGGGAAGTCTAGGCTACCCCAGTAACTACACTAACCAAAGGAAACATTTAAACTGTAATTTTTTAATTGAATATGATTGTGGTCTTCTTTGTGTGCTGGTTTATGTCTATAGATCCTGTTGATTGAAGTTCCTCTGGAGGGCAAAGAGAAGAAGAGGAAGAAAGTTCTTCTAGGAACCAAAATACAAGCGGACAGTGACAAAACAAAGTCAATCCTTGAATATGTGGACGAAACAACTAAACCCATATCTAATAACCAAGGAATAATAGGTCAGTATCACCTCTCTGACAGCAAGAAGAGTTAGAGTGGATTTGTAATTAATTATTAGCTGCATAGAAGTTTCATGTAGATACTGATTAAATCCCTTTTGCAGGGAAACGTGTCGTGCACATGAAGAAATTTCCTCTGGATGGGGAAAATGAGGGAAAGGAAGCCTCTTTATTTATTGTGCCAATTAATGTTAAAGGTAAGATTATGCCTTTTGTGTATGTATTAATTTTTTTTTTAACTCTGCCACATCTATACTATATTAATGATTACCACCAGCAATAATTTTGAGGCTTATCCCTGAGCTTATACCTGACAGCCCCATTGGGTAGTGGCCATTTAAAATATGTAATTCTTAAATCTATTATTTCTTTTGTATTACAGATAACAGCAAGCCTGTCTATCACCCCGGGAGTCCTAGCTTCTACTGTCTTCAAGACATCATGCGTGTGTGCAGTGAAACCAGTGCCCATTTTTCCTCCATCACCTCAAAGATGTTGCTCGGCCTTGACAAGTAGGTTTCAGCGTCATATTATCATCATATCCCTTATACCTTAATATAGAGGCCAGGACAGACCCTCACTTACAGCATTACAGAGCACTATATGCCTCAGTTTCTGTGCAGTGTGTTAAATAACAGCAAGGATGCAGTGAAGTGCTTTGATGAACCAATCACATGATCCACATTTTTATTAGAGATATTAAACTGAATGGGGAAAATTTGTGTACAGTAATACTCATATCTGAAATAGAGAGTACCAGTCTCTTATGCCATTCTGTGTCTTTGCTGCTCACAGGTGGTTAGCAGAGCAGCACAGTGTGCCGCATGCAATCCCGGCACTCTTCAGACCTGCTCCTATAGAGCGAGTGAAGACCAACGTCAGCAACCCAGCCTACACCACAGAGAGCAAGCAGAGTGACGGGCTGCTTCACATGGGCTACACTGCACTGGAGATCAAGAGCAAAATGATGTCTCTGGAGAAGGCTGATATGTGCATTGAGAATCCGCTCTATGGATCAGATCTGCAGTACACCAACCGGGTGAGGCACAATACAAGATTATGCACAGATAAAATGTAAATATGAAAAAAAGTTATTCTAACAAATACAGTAGAGCTGGAATTACTTGGCCTTCTTCTTCCCTTACATTCTGGAAGTGTAATTTGTGCTTTGAACCAATAGATATGTTTTTTAGACCAGCTATGAGATACATAATCATCATAGAAAAAGAAAATGATCATGAGGATTGAGGCTTGCATGGTAAAGTTACAGGATTAAACAGGTTTTTGATTCAGGTTATGTAGTGTTACACAGTTATTACATTATAATAAGCATTCAAAGCCCAGCTGTGCATCAACATGTTGTTATTTTAATGTAAAATACAATGCTATGTAACAATTCTTTATAGTGTTATTCTAATAGACACATACAGGCTGCCTTTTTCTTTTCTTAAGAGCTTGTATTTTATGAGGATTTTTTAAATTCTTATGTCTGATTGTACCTGAAAACATGTCATTATGTCCACAACCCCAATTCACTTTGACTTTTATTATGTGTGTATATTGTAAGCATTTTCTGAATGGTGTTTGCAGGTGGATAAGGTCATCATTAATCCGTACTTTGGCTTAGGAGCGCCAGACTATTCCAAAATCCAGATTCCGAAGAGAGAGAAGTGGCAACACAGCATGACCAGCGTAACAGAGGACAAGTGAGCACATTTTCCTACAGTTTTATTTTATCTCTGTACAAATATACTAAAGTTACTACAGTGTCTTATAAGACAGTATTATTAGAGATCATTATAATGAGTTCCAGTGTCCTTTTTTCAAAAACGTTTTTTTTTTTAACATACCACTCTTACCATACAGCATACATTTGCTTAATATGAGAATTGAAAACAATGCAACCAAATAGAGAATCTCACTTCCATGTGTGTATCTATTTTACTTTTCAACTGCACGTCAGACCTGGCAAGACTCACACAACTACAAATTAAAATGAGAAGATTGGAATTACTTTGTATAATCTTATAATGAACAATGGTTAAATAATGTTTTTTATTGGAGTTGGATATACAGTTTACGAACAATGTGGCAACAGAGTAGGAAAAGCATCAAATACTGTATGTTTACCCATCTTTTAGAACACAGTCCCTCCATATGTGTCCTGTTTTTTCCTAGTATGCCTTTAATCCATAAGGAAAATTCATTTGAAATGGCGACCATAGAATGTGCTATGGAGATTATTTGGACAAACAGACGTCTGGTTACATCTGTGCCCCAAATCTATACACAGACACCCATTGACTATGGTGTAACCCCATAAAGAAGCACACACTACGTTTCTGACTGGATGTGTGTGTGTGAAAGTACTTAGGTACTAAAATATCTGTATCTACTGGAGTATTTTTTTTCTCCTACTTCCACTTTGACTACCCTAAATATTTTGGATGAGTTTAATATTTTTACTTGCAATCATTTCAAACCCACATTATCACTAAAGCCAGAGCCTTATTATACTGTGGTACCATAATACTAACACTGACGTCAAATGTCATAGGACAGATGCTAGTATCATGTCCCATGACTTTTGCCATGTCCATGTAATTTAAAGAACACTGCATTGACCTGTTGAATATGTGTGTGGGGCCTCCACAGCACTGAATGTTTTTACCAGCACTCATTTTTTTTTTTATCGTAACAGTATCTGTAAATGCTGTGCTATCAGGCAGCCATGCTCATGTGTGATTGCTCTCTCTGTCCTGTAGGGAGCGCCAGTGGGTGGACGACTTCCCCCTGCACCGCAGTGCTTGTGAAGGAGACACAGAGCTCCTGTCCAAATTGCTGGACAGTGGCTTCTCTGTCAAACAGCTAGACAGTGACCACTGGGCCCCCATTCATTATGCATGCTGGTACGTCCTGTCTGCTCATTTTTTCTCTCACTGATTAATCTGGTCTGGCTTGCTTAATAGAGGGTATTTAACATTAGCTCTTTCATCATTTATCGATTATACCTTGGTATAAAGTGTGCCTTTATTAGCTAAATTATTAGCATAAAACCTTTGCTGCATGTTTTGATTGCTCATTTTGTTGACCACTTTATAAGACCCCAGTGGCACACAGTGGTAACCATCATCACAAGACTGAAGGTGTGAATGTTGGAATGTTGTGCTCCTGCAGGCATGGAAAGGTGGAGGCCACAAAGCTTTTGCTGGAGAAAGGGAACTGCAACCCCAACCTGCTGAATGGACAACTCAGCTCCCCGCTGCACTTTGCAGCTGGTGGGGGACACTCTGAGATTGTAGAGCTCCTGTTGAAGCATCCTGAGATAGACAGGGTGAGTCACACCTGTCACAGCTCTAGTGCTGTAGCATTGGATGTTAATCCTCTGGAGTCCACAAACTCACCGCATCAGAGCATCTTGATGTTTCTATTTCTATTTTTGCAACACAGGATAGAAATATGGTGAAACTAGTTTTGGAGGGTTAATTTGAAATTATTAAGATTTTTTCTAGCGCCAGAAGACTTATAACCGTATTATTACCATATTATTGCATAGATTCAAACTTAGTATAGATGGAGAAACATCAGATTTGTTGCACAGGCAAGTTTGTGGACACCAGTAGGCTACATTTGAGGTTTAAGTGAGTAAATATTTATATTATTCTGTAGACTTAATTTTATTATTGCTGTTACATGGAACTACACCTCCAATTTAAGTCTTCCTTTTTGTTTTCTTTTTTGTGTAAAGCACATTGAGGACCAGCAGAAACACTCACCCCTTCAAATCTGTGAGGAGAACAAACAGAACAACTGGGAGGAGACTGTGAAACTTCTTAAACAAGCCAGTACTCAACCAGTAAGTATGATTCCCTGCTGGGTTGTTTGAAGTTGAAAGAAGTTGTATGTTTGTGATTTGGGTTGGAGCCACACATGCTAAGATGTACATTTATGTGTGTTAGCTCCAGTTTGTTTTCAGTTCGTGTTCGAGGGAGCAGACAAAGGAGAGATAGAAAACTGTCAGCTTGCATTATCGTTTAGAGCTGACCCCTCCCTCCTCCCTCTAACTGTTGCTCATGGACTGGGTTTATGTACACTTAGGTAGATGTAAATAAAACAAAACAAGACTGTTCTGAAACAGGGTTTTTGGAATGGGCCAGTTCCTATGTGTGGAAGAGCACTCTGTAATTTCTCTTTTTTTGCATTTCTTTAGTATGAAAAGGTGAGAATCTACCGTATGGATGGTTCGTACCGCTCAGTGGAGCTAAAGCATGGGAACAACACCACCGTGCAGCAGATCATGGAGGGGATGCGGCTCTCACAGGAAACCCAGCAGTACTTCACCATCTGGATCTGCTCTGAGAACCTAAGTGAGTCCCTTTACCTGTAGTTATGATTTTTAACAGGCTTCTTATCGCATGAAAAATATTGATATGACTATTTTCTACATCTACCCAATAAACACAAATTATCCAATCTGTTTTCCTGTAATTTTACAACATAGTGAAACAGTGAATAATGTCAGTGAATTATGTAACTGAGGCATTCCCATCATCTTTAAGGTCTGCAACTGAAACCCTATCACAAACCTTTACAACACCTACGCATCTGGCCTGAGATTGTCACAGACCTCACTGCGCTGGACCCCCAGAGAGAAAACCCCCAGCTGTTCCTGCGCAGAGACGTCCGCCTGCCTCTAGACATTGAAAAAAAGGTACTGTACAAATTTCTTCAATTATGTAACCCGTAAAAAAAAAAAGAGGAAAAAACAAGCCCATAAAATTAATTTTAAATGTATATCTCTTTCAGGTTGAAGACCCACTGTCAATCCTCATTTTGTTTGATGAAGCACGCCACTTCCTTCTCAAAGGCTTCTTCTCCTCACCAGACAGCAAACTCATTACTCTAGCCAGCCTTCTCCTGCAGATCATCTACGGCAACTACGACAGCAAGAAGCACAAACAAGGCTTTCTAAAGTGAGTTTTAGTATCAGTTTAAGGAGAGGTGTTTTTTGACTCTAAATTCCTCTATATTAGATGTTCTACACACATAAAGGTATCGTTCTTATTTTTACTGTTTTCAATAGTGAGGAAAACCTGAGGTCAATAGTACCAATATCCAAAGTGAAGAGTAAAGCACATCACTGGACCAATAGGATACTTCATGAGTATAAGGTAGGTTTGAGTTTCAGTTTATAGCTTTACATAACTTTATATCTCATGAGAATATGTTATTTACTGATCTAAGCTGCCCTTTATGTGATTTTGTTTGTAGAGTCTGAGCACCAGTGAGGGGGTGAGTAAAGAGATGCATCACCTCCAGAGGCTCTTCCTGCAGAACTGCTGGGACATCCCCACCTATGGAGCCGCCTTCTTCACTGGTCAGGTTTTTACCAAGGCCAGCTCCAGCACCCACAAAGTCATCCGTGTCTATGTTGGGGTCAACACTAAAGGCCTGCACCTCATGAACATGGAAACCAAGGTGAGGAAATAGATCAAATTAACGCAACAGTACAATAGATAGTTAACTCTGGGCCTCAATTAAAAATAAGTCCTACGTTTGGATTTTAAAAAAGCTCTAACATTAAAAGCTACCATTACTACTTATTGCTAGTAAATTTTAATCCTAGTAAGAAGTAAAATTTAAGTGTTTAAAAGGATGTAAGCCTCCTATCATTGATGCACTAAATAAACCAGTGTTAAAATAATCTTCTATTGGTCTGTTCAGTGCATGATTAGGTGTAATCATGCAGCTTTGAAACATTAAGTTCTAGATTCAAACTATATAAAAATGATAAGCTATTTAATTTAATATTTTTTTGGAGTTTAAAGCTTTAAAAAAATTATGAAAGACTCTTTATTAATCACTTATTACAGTATAACCCAGATATAATCCAGATATAATCCATTAACTGACTAAGTAAATAGGGTCTATTTAGGTCCTAGTTGATTCAGTTTTAACAGAGTAAAACTGTTTGTGCTACAAAAATACTGAATGCTAAAATAAGACCAGAACTAATCTGATTTATAAAATAAACAGATTGTATCCAGATTGATTTTTGATAGTCTGAACTACATTTTTTCAGATTTTAGATTTAATACAGTATTAGAATCGTATTTGGACAGATTTGGCTCAGTCTGGCCACATCAAATTTAGAGTGACAGAAGTGCGGCCATCCAACAATAAGGCTACTTTTTATGACATTTATGATGCCTACATCATTACCACAGCAAACCATAAAAATAGATGTGTGATGTCCAGATATACAAATCCAATTCAGTCACTTGCGAATAACAGTGCAGGCAGTAATCCAAACAGATCTGATTTAGGAAACAAACTGAATCATCTGCAATCTGAATATAGCCCAGGTTAACTGTTCCCTGTGTGCTGCAGGTGCTCCACCTCAGTCTTGAATATGGAACCTTCATGTGGCAACTGGGACAGGCTGACCAGTATGTCCAAATCCACAGTCTAGAGAACAAGAAGAATTTCGTAGTGCACACCAAACAGGTACGAATAACTTTTTCTAAAACATTCTACAAACAACTTTCTACTTTAGTGCACATGCTGTATAATAGTGGAATGTATGTGTCCTTCACAGGCAGGTCTTATTGTAAAGCTACTGATGAAGCTGAGTGGCCAGATGACTCCTAACGACAGAGCGGCATCAGACAAGTACCCGTACGGCTAATTCCCAGCACTCCCAGCACCGTGAGCTGGCTCAGAACACCTGTGGGAGTGCCGTGATTTGTTGAGATGTTTTGCCTTTGAGTTTTTATTACTTTGACTGATGAAGAAGTGTTTTTACTGAAGTTTATTCAGTTTAGCGTATAATTATTAAAGTAATCTATTTTCTAAATATTTTCATACTGTACATGATATGCTGTTTGGAATACGTTTTATAATTTCATAACAGTTCATCTGAATTGATCACCGTTGCTTGTAAATATTTATATTTAATGGTTGCATTTTAATAAAATGAATAATATATCACAAAGTATGTTTTTTGGTTGTTTTTGTAAACGCTTTCTAATGACCCACAAATGAATAACATGACAGAATATTCAGTGGATTTTTAAACCTCAACCAGTACTGACCCCTCACCACCACTGAGAGGCAGTATACTTACAAGCATTCACAGTCCTTGAACTTCTTTTCTGTGAGAAATAGGCTTAAAATAAGTCTAAAAATGCTTTTTCTATCTAAAAAAATCCTTTATGCACATTAGAACCCTAGAATCTGTTAGACCATATGAAATAAAAACACTTTTTTATAGATTTTAAAAACATTGCTATTTATTCCAAAATACATTGTACACATTAAAATGTATTTTTTTAAATTGCCTTGAACCAAATAAATGCATTTATTTAAAAATATTTAGTATAGATATGTCGCATATCTTAAGGTTGAGTTTTAGATTAATTTCTACAGTCCACATGGTCACTAAGTTTCATAGGTATGGATACACAGTAAATATATATTTTTTTAAATGTATATGTCAAATATATTTAAGATACATTTTGGCCATTTTTGTACATTTTAAAAATACATTTGATAAATACTTAATTACATAACTAAAAATTATCTTCTTACTTAACAATGTGAACAAGCATATTTGATATACTAATGTTAATAGTGCAGGTTTGACAGGTTAGTGCACAAAATCTTAATGCTAATTTGTTTTGTACCTACAGGAAGTGATGAAGCATTGAAATGCCAAAACAAATCAGTGCAGGTTCTCCAGCCTATCATTGCTGCTGCACTTTTAGCACTGTATCATTTAGATATAAGTAACTTTTCCCTTTCCATTTTGCATTGGATTGTGGCATAATCATGTCTATAATAACCCGCGCTCATAAACCGATCTGTTGTGAGCATGCTTAATGGAATTTTGTATCTGTTCACCTTTGGCACTTTAATGTAAATTACACTACTTGCTTAAAAAATAGTTTGTATAGTAATTAATAC
This sequence comes from Astyanax mexicanus, assembly GCF_023375975.1. Lineage (NCBI taxonomy): Eukaryota > Metazoa > Chordata > Actinopteri > Characiformes > Acestrorhamphidae > Astyanax > Astyanax mexicanus. The sequence continues at coordinate 52,256,513 of NC_064410.1, read as the reverse complement.
AGGGTCGGGGCCTATAATGAATAGATAGACCTACATACTGTATCTACCCATGCTTCTTTAGAGTTGTTGATTGGTGGGTCTGATACTGTATGTATGATCGATGCATTAATGCTACATAAAAATGAATGAATATGAATTGCAGTGTGAGATATTCATAAACAGTTGTGACTAAACCTGTTTAAATGCTAACAAAATCACTAATTATTGCTTCATTCATTTGCTTTGGATGAAAGCATGATGAAGCAGTGTTTACGTACAACTGTTAAAATGGAGGCGGTTCTACAGACGGTAAATGTCTTCTTTCTCCGGAGTGTCACTGTGAGTTTAATGGTTGGTCATTCGTCTTCTGTTATACTGCCATGTTCTGCTCTGCTGATTGACCTAAAGGCTTAGTCTCACATTTGCACACGCTCTAATGACCCCAGTGCAAATGTCACAGTATTCCACAACACAGCTAAATCTCTCTCTCTCTCTTTTTCTCTCTGTCTTTCTCTCTTCCCCTTTGTCTTATTGTCACTCCTTTTGTAGCCCTGGTTCTCACACTTGCTCGCTTACTCACTCTTTGGCTCTCTCAATCTTTCTCACTCTTTCTCACTCTTTCTTTCATGCAACTCCTAGGTTATACAGATTTATACACTCTATGGGCAAAGGCATCAGGACACCTGCTTGTTGTTATTGCCTCTTTTGAAATAAGCGTTATAAAAAGAGTTCATTATTAAGAGTTTTTGCTTTTGTTGAAGTAACTGTCTTTACTAGATTTTGAAGTGCATTCAGTGGATTTGAATGTATTCGGCTGCAGATTTGTTCCAGTGACTCACTAAAAGTGTTGGATGATCTTAAACCTCATCAACAAATACCAACCTCATCCCGAATGTATTGAATGGGATGGAGCTCCAACCTTCCAGAGAACACAGTTCCACTGCTCCACAGCTCAATACTGGGGGCTTTATACACCCTCAGTCTAACTCATACCTGGCTATAGGCAGCATGGTGCTTAGTAGTTTAGTGGTTGCTTGTTTCTGCTCCAGATTCTGTTCAATTCTATTGGCAATACTCCCAATACTGAACAAGCTGTGTATGCGTATGTATGTGCATTTACACATCTGTGTAAGTGAAGGGGTGTCAACTATGAATTAATTCACAAAAAAACAAAATTAAAACAGAACAAATGAAACATTTGGCCAAAGGCTGAATAACTTTTTTTAAGTGTTTATTCATTTTGCCACTTTTTAGAAAATTATACAGATTAAATATCCTAGATTAATTTTTGTTTTATTTTAAAGGGAAAAAAAATCATTGTTTGGTATACATGTATGTCTTTTCACTTAATCAAATGAACACTGAACACACTGTTTTGCCATTCATGGCCCAATAATTTCACTTGCCGGCTCAATTCCAATTTTTGCCATAGAGACAGACAGAAACCATGTGAAATTTGCAAATTTTTGCAAATTGTTTTATTTTTTTAATGCTACAGCAACCCTTGCAGATAGTTTTGTGATGTTTAGTCATGCAAATCTGATCTGATTACGCTGTTACAAATAACAGTGTGAACAGTCGTCTCAACAGATCTAAATTCGAAAACAGCCATAGTATTGTGGGATGAGAATGAACTCAACTGGGAGTAGGCCAATTTAAAGTTGGTCAGACCTGGAGCCTCACCTCCCTCTCTTTTGGCTGCTTTCCTTCAGGAGGGTGCATTGCTTGTAGCCTACATAGGGAGTAAGAGGAGGAGGAGTACACTAGCCTACTGTTCCTGTTTCTACAGAGGGAGCGAAAGGCTAGTGTCAAGGCTGCCAGGAGGCTGTAGATTCATTGCCCCTGGGAGAGAGTGGAGCTAATTCTGTCTCCCTGCAGCGAGCTTCATAGTGTGGCCCTATTGAAGAGTGCAGGAGCCCGGCTTCTTAACTGCCGGGCTTGTCTGACGCACAGTAGTGACGAGCCGGGGCCTTTTCAGGCTGCAAACCCCGTCTAAAGGTCAGGAGAAAACTAGCTGTCGAGACACTGTACTCCATCACAAAGCCTCGACTGAGATCTCTCTCACAGCCCATTTCTCACACAAAGGCTGAATGGGCTCGTAGTTGGGGGTGTGTGAAAGAGTGTGAGAGAGAGAGAAAGAGATTGAGAGAGAGAGAGACTGAGAGAGAGATAGAGAGGGAGAGAGAAAGAGAGAGAGAGAGAACCCCCTCTGCACCTCTTCACTTCTTTCGGACACAACAATGGCCTTTGTCTACAATGTGCCTCCATTCTTTTTAGGGGTTCCCGGAGGGAGGGGTTGTGGTGGGGCTGCTTCTCCTTAGTAACAGTGACAAAACAAGCCGGCCGAGGACGAGAGAGGAGCTTAAACACTTGCTGCTCACCACTGACAGATCCTGTGTGTGTGTGTATGTGTGTGTGTTGCGATGAATTAACGATAAAGAGCCTACAGGAAAATAATCCGGAGGGGAGTCAGGGTCAAAGGAACGTGGACAGGAGGTACAAGAGCAGAAAAGAGCAAGACAGGAGAAGAAAAAAAGGAAAATCAAAAAGTCTTGGACACATCCCGGACCTGGAAGATGTGTGGGTGGGTGTGAGTAGTGTGGACGTGGCCAGCCAGTCCCCTGAGGAGGGCCCATCAGTGGCATCAGGGATCAGGGCATCTTCACACAGTGTTCTCTCACACCTTCGTTCAGCGTTCCTGTACTTGTGGACGTCACAATGAACCCCGAGACTCAATACGAGGACTCCGTGTCCATCATGGTTCTGGAGAACATCAAGAACAAACTTCTGCACGCCTTCAGAACAACAGCCGAGCCAAGAGCCTCTCCAGAGAGCAGCACAGACCCCTTCAGCTCCAGCAGGAGTCTGCAGGCTAATGAAGAACTTCGGAGAGCCAAGATCGATGGAGCCATTAGCTGGCTGCGTTCAGAACTGGTGAGTTAGTTGCATTTCTTTAGCCACAGGTTGGTGAGCTTATTGGGATCTCTACAAAAATTTATATTTGAGGGTAAAAAAAGGCTCAGTTATTATCTGGTCAGGATGTTGAGCATCTTCTCCTTGTTCTCTTCAAAGAGCAAAAATCTTCAATTTCAAGTTATTTATCATTTATATTACATTTTTTTTAGCTTACCAGAAGAGAATTGCACATATTGCAATGCTTATAATGTATATATGCATATATGCATATGCTTATTAGTGGTTATTAATATATAATAGCAGCTATTCAGATTTTTTTGGAAATTCCTTTTACTGGAAGGCGTTGATTCTTTACTGTAGGAACACAGTGGTTTCCAATATAATTCCTAAGTCATAACATTAAAGCTACCTGCCTAATATTATGTAGCTCTCTCTTCTGAGAACAGAATAACTCTAGACTCCTCAAGACCTCTGAAGGTATCATGTGGTATTAGGCACCAAGACATTACCACCAGGTTTTTTTAAGACCAGTAAATTGTTAAATTGTTATTAACACTGAACTTTGGGAATCTGCCACAGATCCTGAGATTTTGTAGATGTTATTACCCAGTCGTCTAGCATCACAATTTCCCTGATTCCAACTTAATATCTTCAAGTACTGACTGTTCACTTGCTGCCTAATAATGTAGATCCCATGCCTAGAGTGCCACTGGCAGTAACCAACCAATCCTGTTTACTTCACCCTTCTGTGGTTTTAATGTTCTGGCTGATTTTATCATAGTGTCTTTTATCATTTGTTTAAATGCCATTTTAAACTGTTTGTCAGATTTAATAAAATAACGCAAGCTTTTAGAAACTGTTATGTTGGTGTCTAGTCTTGTTTTATACATTTATATAATATATAATATGAATCAAAGTGAGAAACATAAAAGTGAAATTTAGATCCATATCCAGTTTATACAGGTAACGACTCTTGTAAAGGAAAAGTGTATTTAAGTATTTTTTTTAAGTATATTTAACATGGAAAAGTACATACTATTTTAAACTGTGTACTTAAATACATACAACTTATGGCAACTTAAGTATATTTCAATTGTAATTATGCTATATTTAAACACAACATGAAAGCATTAAATTGTACTTTTGAGTGCTTTTTTCATACTTATTTTAATACACTTGAAGTATATTGTAAATGTACTGCTTTCGTTTGTACGCCCATATTGTTCAAACCTTAATGCTACTGGGAAATAAATAATTTCCCAATTAAATAAACAATTTAAGCATTTGCTTAATGCCACTATATATATATACTATTAACACATCGTATAATTTAAAGCATATTGCTTAAAATACATTTTATGAAAATACAGAGAAAGTATATTTAATGTGTATTTTCATAAAGTATATTAAATTGAAAATGCACTTTTAGTATTCTTTACCTAATTTAAACATACTTTAAATGCTCTTAAGTTTACTTTCTGTTTTTTTCAAGGGTAATGCTGGTAGAAATGTCAGATTCATATTTTAATGGTCTATAAATTGCTTCTATTGATGATTAACAGGACGGGCACTGAGTCCTGACCTGACACTGCTGAATGCTCACAGTGGTTAAATGCTGATGTGTTGTCCTGTCATTAACATGCAGCTGGAGATGCGCTCTCAGGACCGGCAGCTGGCCCAGACTCTGCTCGGCCTCAACACTGAGATCCAGAGACTGCGGCGGGAGAGCGACCCGGTTCTACTGGACTCTAACAGCACTGACCAGCACTGACCAAGCACAGGAGAATCCACTTCAGCTGGACAGACTGACAGGCTTTCTCTGCACATAGTGTTCTGCTTTCTGTCTGCTTTTTGAAGCTACAGCAAACATAAGGGTTCCTCTATGGTTCTGGAGTCAAAAGTGGTCTTTCTCCAATTACACAACTCCAATATACCTTATTTGGTACCTTTATTTAAGAGTGTACTTGAGTTGCTAATGCCAAAATCTGCATTCACTCCTTCACCTTTTTCGCATTTTATTATTTGCTTTTTTTTAAGGTGATTTATGTGATGATATAATATTGCTTATGAAACAAATGAAGCATGCTTTATTATGTGAAGAAAAATGTAAAATATGATAAATGAAATGAAAAGCAGCATGAATGAATGAAGTTTATCTGTCTATAAGAAAGGTTTGCACTTGTTTAGAAGTACAACAGTAAGCACATGCCCAAAACACCTTACATTATATTTGTATAACTGTAAATCCTAACACAGAATCTATTCTGAAGTATTTGGTAACAGAGACCCACAGGGTTCTATATTAGGGTTTATGAAACGGATGTTAAGTATGAGAGTAATGCAGTTATAAGGGTTAAGAGCTGAAGTACAGGGGTGAAGGAGATAACTTGCATCAAAAGCTATGCTAATGCTTTATTTCCTATATGTTGTTCTCTATTTTGGAGATTCATGGTTTTGTTTGTACAGTGCTTATTCTTAGAGCATGCTATTTTGTAAAGCAGTGTTGCTACAGATCATAAAAGAAATTGCCACACCATTGAATGATTGAGTCTTTTATAATGACATTCAGTGTGTGATTTCTGTCCCAGAGAATTTACATAAAATGCACAAGTATTTCCATCTTCACAATCAAAACAGTGTCGTCACAAGATCATCCTCAGTACAGTAAAAACAACAGATTTAGGTACTGTACATGTCCATGTATTTATCTAGTAAATTAATTTCAGTAATTAATGAAAATTAGCATGTTCTTGTCTGGGTTGTCAACTTGGAGTTATGTGATTTATATGCCAATCAAAATCAATACAGATGAAATCTAAAAGAATATAAACATATGATGGTACCACAAACCTATTCTTCTCTGTTCTTCAATTCCTCTTATTTATCCCAGTCAAACACTGGGCTACCCATTAATTATTTATGGGTAAGTTACATTAAACATCTGAACATATCTTGACACTCCTTTTTAATTAAACTGGCCACTCTAAGATGCAGCCACTTCTAATACAACTGTAGTATTGCACACATAATGCATGTATTACTGTATTATAATTGTATAATATTTGAAAACAAAGTATTGTGACACATCCCTTAATCATCAGATTTAGCTAAATATGTGTGTTAAAGCTGCAAAAGAGTTACAACTCTTAATGTCTTTAGAATAGGATGATATATGCTCCCAACAGCTTTTGTCCACCTAGTAGAATGGAATGTTCTGGATCTGGAGAGAACACAATTGGCCTTGTTCTCTCTGGGGGGGTAGATGGAACTCTTTCCCCTCATCACTCCAAAGGGTGATGTCGATCAGCACAAGGCGTCTGTGAGCTGATGTATCGGAACCGAGTTGCTGCGCTTTTCTCCGAGTGCACTGTGATGCTACTCGGTAATGCTACATCAGCAGTAGTTTGAAAAGAGGCAGCTGACTTTGCATGTATCGGAGGAGGCATGAGCTAGTCTTCACCTTCCTGGTGTTGGGGCATCACTAGTGAAAGGGGAAGTCCTAATGAGTGGGTTGAATAATTGGATGTGTAACTTGGGGAAAAAACGAAAAAAAAAAAAATTCAAAGTGCTACTTTGAAATATAAAACATAATTTGGCTTGTTTGACACTTTTTGTTTACTTCATACTTGCATATGCATTCCTTATATAAAGTTTTGATGTCTCCAATATTAATTTACAATGTAGAAAATAATAAAATAAAATAAAATAAAAACAATAAATGAGACTCTTTCACTAATGTTTTTTTAAAGAAAGCCTGCATGGCTAGTTGCTTAATTTTATACACCTGTGACTGACGATATGACTGAATGAATCAACTGAATTCAGTGATTAACAGTTGTGCTCCAACACTTTTGTTTATTAAGTATGGTGTGTGTGCATGTGTGTAGTGTTATTAACTCCCAAAGAAGTGTTTTTGAATGTTGTTGTATATGCATTAATCCATGCTTTACGATTATGAGGATGACACTAGTTGTCTGTGAGGTATAAGGCACATATTTGTCCAAGCATTTAGCTACATACACATGACATACTGTACACACAAACTTCTATATCTACAGAGAGCTCCATCAAAAGAAAGCCTGTCAGTAAACAAAATTAGGACATTCACCACAGAGAACAGCAGCCTCTGTCCTCCAGAGGCCTTGTCTGATTTAGAGCTGCGATAACATCACAATTCACATTCACGCAGCATTCCGGCCTACTCTCAATATGAATTACTGCTACTGAAACCCAAAGCATGCACTTTTCAGAATGCAAGCCTTACTCTAGTGTAGGAGTTGCAGTATGACAAAAAAAGCACAGCATTTGCACCCATTTATACTGTTTCACTAAAACATTGGCTCTCATACTGGTCCTCAGGGTCCCTCAGATGGTCCACATTTTTAATCTATGACTTCTATATTAGAAGTCAAGGTTGTCACACGGTAGCCCGTGTCTATATTGTGTTTTTCCTGTCCTGTTTTTCTTGCCATGTGCTCCTAAGGGCTTCTAAGGTACTGTCTCCGCTCTAGCCCCACCTGTCTCATCTGTAATCCCTTGTGTATAGTTTGTAACCTTGCACCCTTGATTCCTTCCCCAGGTGTTCCTCACCCTTGTCATGTATATAAGCCCCTTTAATTCAGTGTTCCTTGTTAAGTCTTTTGTGTAATTTGTAATCCCTTGTGTCTGTAGTGTTTTTACTTGGTTTTTTTTTTTTTTGCGTTTCCTGTGTTTGCTTTTTGTTCAATTTTTGTTCAAAAGTGGACAAATTGTTGGTGCGCGTCTTGCTGGCGCATCTGTGACCAAGACAGCAAGTCTTTGTGATGTATCAAGAGCCACGGTATCCAGGGTAATGTCAGCATCCCACCAAGAAGCTGAACCACATCCAACAGGATTAACTGTGGACGCAAGAGGAAGCTGTCTGAAAGGGATGTTCGGGTGCTAACCCGGATTGTATCCAAAAAACATAAAACCACGGCTGCCCAAATCACGGCAGAATTCAATGTGCACCTCAACTCTCCTGTTTCCACCAGAACTGTCCATCGGGACAATAAATTATTGTGGTCTAAAACCAGGTGTTTCAGTTTCATTGTCTAACCCCTATATATTGGTCAGGGCTGTAAAAACAATATGCACAGAAATGCTTATTGTGATGTGATTTATCATGATAATGATATCATATCGTCAATTCACACACCTCTACCTTAGCCATATACACATACTATGATTTCTCGCTGAATGCAGGTAGTGATGCGTCAGTAAGCTGATACATCGGTAAGCTGATACGTCGGTAAGATGATACGTCAGGTGATCTGATACGTCAGTATAGTGAAGTGTGAATGGTGTAAATCAGGGGTCTCAAACTCATTTTTGCCGAGGGCCACATTGGCATATTGGCTGTCCTCTGAGGGCCAGACGTAACTTATAAATATAAGAAAATGTAACCAGATGTAATACAAAATGAATGTAATTACTCCTTAATGTTAAATAACTCTCAATATACTATTTATTCAATCAAATATTACAGTTGCATGGAAAAATGGTTGCTTGATGCTCTATTAACATAAATCCTTTTAATTTATAAGTTATATTAACTTTGATCAAAACGTTTGATACTGAAATAAGGCTTAATAAATATAAAATCAAAAATTGTGAGCTGTGACAGATTTAGCATTTCCTCAGATTTAGCAGTTCCTCATCCAACCACTAGTCGGAGCTGCAGCTGCAGCACCACAAGCCCGCAGTCTTTGCTTAGTCAGAGCTGCAGCCCAGCCACGGGCTACAGGGCTCAGCTGAGCCAGTCTGGAGCGTTTTTAAAAATTTGTAAGTTCTTCTGTGTATGAAATAAAATAACCCCACTAACCGGATAATACAGCTCTCTACAGTTCATCTTTCAGCCCAAGCAGCTAACAGCAGCAGTTTAGAGCAGCGTCACGGAGGCACTGCTCGGATTACATTATAAACAGGTCAGTTAGCGCGCTGCTAACCTCAGGATGTTTATAACTACGGAGTTTAGTGGACACACCACGGCTGCAAGGTTAGACTGTTGAAGGCTACTGAAGACTACTAAAGCAGGCAACGCAGCGTAAGCAAAAAAAAAAACAAAAACCACACACACACACCAAAATACAAGTTAAGATAAAATATGAAAACGAACATAATAAAGCATAAATAATTAAATTGAATTGCGGGCCAGATGTATGTTTATTTTGTTAACCCGTGAGGGGCCGTATGAAACCGCGTCGCGGGCCGCATGTGGCCCGCGGGCCGCTACTTTGAGACCCCTGGTGTAAATGAATGTGAGAGCAGCACAGGTTTAAAAAATGTTTGTTCAGATGACGTGCAGCAGCTCTCTAAGGCACTGAGCTGCGCCGGCAGAAGGCCCTCTTTGGTATACAGCCTACAGGAAGTGGACTGTTGCGATAGGGGGAGTAGATAGAGGGGTAAAAACACATCTCTCCTGAATAAGAGGAGGCACTGCTCCCCCCTGTCTCGCTTCCTGAGTCCCAGCATGGCTCTTCATCGTCCTCCTGCTCTTCATCATCTTCATATTCCAGAGAACACTCCTGCTTCAGCTCCTGGATGCCAGCGTGGAGGTGCATCAGCTGCCGGACTAGAGCCTGGTCCTGTGAGCGCATCTCCATCTGAAACACAGAGGAATACGACATCTAACTCATTCATGCAGTGAACACACACTTACTCACACACATAAGCGGTTTCGCAACCTTTGACAGGAACCTGGAGGTACAATATATATCATGATACAGGGGTTACGATTAAATGTATCGCCATATATTGTGATACTGTAACATATGCTTTACAGATGTTATAATATGCAATGCTGTAAATAGCAGGTAGAGATTAGTCTGGAAAAATGTTGGAATATTTCTTTAATTTAATTAACCATCCGTTGTTGTCCATGTTCTTTAGTACAGCTCAAGCTAAAAAACTGCCATAGTAAGAAAGTCTGAGTAAAGTTTTCTTTTAATCCAATCAGGACAGTCAGATCTAATCACAGAGTGCAACACAAAATAAACCACTGTTTGATTCCCATTTATACATATAAAAAACATGTGTGTTTTTGAAAATCAATACAGTATTGTATTAATAGGTATTTGTTTGCATAAAATAAACATTTTTGTTTTGTATAACATACAGAGCATTTATTTTCAGAAAATGAGAAATGGCTAAAATAATAAAAATGATGAAGAGCTTTCAGACCTCAAATAATGAGTTCAGAAATCAATATTTGGTGGAATAACCCTGTTTTTTAATCACAGTTTTTATGCATCTTGGCATCATGTTCTCCGCCACCAGACTTACACACTGCTTTTGGATAACCTTATGCCTTTACTCCTGGTGCAAAAATTCATGCAGTTCACCTTGGTTTCATGGCTTGTGATCATCCATCTTCGTCTTGATTATATTCCAGAGGTTTCCAGTTTGGTAAAATCAAAGAAACTCATCATTTTTAAGAGATTTCTTTGTTTTCCAGAGCTGTATATCAATATTTTCTAACAGCCCTAGTGTAAGAACACATACCAGAAGTGGCATGCAACCCTACGTTCATTTACATTAAGTTGCACCCATTGCTGACAGACTCACACAGCTTGTCTAGTCATTGCAGAGAGGCATTGCCAGAAGAATAGGACTGTCTATAACATATAACATGAACCTCCTGACAGATTACTTGAACATGTCTAATTCCAGGGGTGGGCTAGAGGAGCATAAAGCCCTCAAATATTAAGCAGTGGAACAACCTGTGTTTTCTGGAATAATGGGGCTACATCCAGTACTTTTGGTGGGAAGAGTTGGGGGGTTGGGGAGGGGATGAGGTGACGATAATTTAACACCCTGACCTCATTAATGCTTATTATTGCTGAATCCAACCAAATCCTCATTGCAATGCTCCAAAACTGAATTGAAAAAAGAAAACAGGTCACAATATTTTTAGATGGATAGATGGATGAATAGATACTTGTTGAATTAATCCAGTTAAAGCATCCAGTACCTTGAAATCACTGTAGATGATAAAATACAGTCAAAGACCACACTGAAAGTATAGATAGCTATACAAAGGTATATAAACTTTTTTCAATCTCAGAAGAAGTAAAGAATGAGCAGATGTTCCAATACTTTTGTCCATATAGTGTATAGTGCATACTAAGTAAGATAGGTACGCTAATAGGCCAGTTTGTTTATTCTTAGCCTGTTTACAGTTAGTTTAAGGGTTTGTATGAACGTGTTGCGCAATGTCGTCCCTTCTACCCTTTCAGGTTGGTTAAAAGACAGCCAGCGGGCACCCTGCAGAGTGCTCATTAAGGAGTGCTGAGATGCTGAGGTATTCACATACTGTCAAAACACATTTTTTAAGGTTCAATGGAAAGTCAGGCTAATCTAAGTCTAAACAATGACTCAAACAGACACATTTACCATAAGTGTAAACAGAAGAGACCCACTAGCTATTCCAAAGCAGCGCCACAGTGCCGGTCCAAGGTTAAGGTACCAGAGCGTTGACTGAGCTTCAGCTCATTCCTTCAGTGGAGCGAGTGTTTCAACTATTTCAAACCTAACAATGTCTCTTTCAAATGCTAATGTTCTATTCGTCTTTTGGCTTTATGAGGAGCCGAGGCAGTCTAATTGCATTCATTGTGAGGAAATAATATCCTCAAATTCCAGCACATTCCACCCCTGAGCAGGTCCCAATGCAAGGAATGGAGGGAGAACATAACATTCCCGCCAAAATCGTTCCTTTCTACACTAATTGCTTTGTTATGAATGTGTTGGGGTTTGCAGTGAAAGACACTTGTGCTGGGATTTCTCTGTAGAGAATTCTCTCTAAGAAAAGGAAAGGAACTTTCTCTAAAGCTTTTTTTTAGCTGGAGACCTTTCTGAACCTTCTGGGGAAACATTTCCCGCACTCGAGTGCATGTGCTAGCTAGCTGCTGTTTTCCTGCATGTTTCTAAGCTTCCTTGAGCTTCTCGCCTCAGCCATTGCAGCAGACTGAACCATGACTAATGTCCTGTGTTGGAGGGAGCAGAAAACAATGCTCAGCCAGCCCTGTGTTTCTACTACTGCTTTACACTGACCACTCAAAAAGATGAGCACAAGATCTGATAGGAAGTGATAGTAATGAGTGGCAGGGGTCAACTTCTATTGCAATCATGTTTTCCAGTGAGGTTTGGAATCAGGGACTGCAAAAAAGCGTTAACTATGGGGGCCTTTTTTTAAATAATCAATAATAAAAAAAAATCCTGAACAAAAACATCATAATACATAATAAATCAATAAGTTATAATAAAGCTACCTAAAAATAATGATATACATATGATATATGTATATATATCACCCACTCTCATTTTAATTTTTATTGTTTTTACTTTGTATTTATTAGTTTTATTTATTTATTATTTATTTATTCTTATTATCTAATTTTATCATTATTCCTTTTACCATTTCTTATCACTCCTCTCATTTTATTTCATTATTTACTTTTACTATTAATATTTTATCTTTATTTAAAATTTGATAAATTCTTTACTTTTTATGTGTTAATTTTTATGATCATTATATTCATGGCCTATTTCTAATCTGTTATCTAATGTTTTAATCCCTTTCATACTGTTAATGCTCGGCGGCATTGTAAATGGCGGTCACCCTCAATTTACTCTAGTTAAAATTAGGGTTAATTGATGATTGACACATACACAGAAAGAACAGCATTCATCATTAATTATTATGTTGCATGCATGATGTCTATAATTATAATCTGATAATCCCATTTTAGTATTTGTTTATGCATTTTATGTATCTTAGGTGTAAATGTAGAGAATGGATTTTAAAAACACTAATTTTATAAATAAATCTAATAGCTTGCAACAATTACCTTTTTAAAGATTTTTCAGTATTACTGCACAGCCAGAGATGAGCTCAGTTTAGATGCACATCTGTTGTTCTATAGAAGTCAGAGTAAGCATAAACATGTACTGAGAAACCTGAGTAGTGTGCTAAAATTATGTACTTAAATAGATTTATTAATCAGATTTAGGCTTTTATTTAATCTCAGAAATTAAGAGTATACTTTTACATGACCTGATTATGACCAGATTATTGGATCTGAATATGTTTGCAAATTCAAATGTAAAGTTCATTCAGTTGTTAAATTAAAATGTGCATTTAAGTATAAAAATACTGAATAAACATTCATATATACAGTTTTAGGTAAACAGGGACACTGTAAAAATTGTTTCAGTGTAGCCCTTGTCGAAAAAACTACACACTGATGGTGGGTTAGAGGTTATGCAGTGAACTTCAGTATTTCAAAGTTACTAAAGAAATTTTAAATAAACTCATCAAGTACTATGAGTGACATTAACTTGAATAGTCTGTTAAATTTACCTGCAGTTTTAAAGTTTATTTTTTTAGGTAAATTACACACCACATTCTTTCAGTGTAACATAAATAGAAAAATATTTGTTATGTAATCTCCACTTCTGATTACATTATTATTTTGCAATGACATATAATAGTGTAATTATAAGCAAAAACATAACATAACCTTATTTTACTTGCTAAATACGTTATGTAAATAAGGCCTATTGGCCTTCACAGCCTATTACACATTATTACATATTTTATACAGTGTGGTTCTAAAATATGAATAAAATTAGAAGATTTATCAAGTCAAAAAGTAAAAAATCCAGTCTGTTAAACTGTCATTCTTCAGCTGGTTTGTCTCAGCTGCTGGTGTCGTGGATATCTGAGACTTTTGTTGTGAGGTCTTTTCGAGTGAGGATGACGGCTGTAAATGCCAGGTGATTTATCTGCCGCTGCCCATGGGAGTGCTGGGTGTGGGCTGCTGTAATGGTGACCTCTGCGTGTCAGTGACAAAGACGCAGTGAGATTTTACTGTCTGGCAGGAACTTCTCAAACAAGCGGGATGGCCTCTGCTGTTGTTGGGCTTTGAGATGGCTTTGACCTGCATGAGCCTGAAGTCACCATAAAAACACACTGGTGTTATTTTGTGTTTGGAGACCACCCCTGAGTTTTTGTAGACCATCCTCGACAAGAAAACTAAATGGCTAACTCTTAACTGTTGTAATTCTGCTGGACGTGACTGATTAAAAAGGAACTAAATT